>NC_133118.1:26466345-26833012 GCF_022965805.1 Primulina eburnea
CAGGGTATTATCGTCGCTTCATCGTGAATTTCTCTCAGGTAGCTAGACCATTGTCGCAGCTTACTCGGAAGGATGTTCCATTTGAGTGGTCATCTGAGTGCGAAGATAGTTTCAGAGAGCTTCGTCGACTTCTGACTTCTGCACCTGTTTTGGCGTTACCGTCAGGACCTGATGGTTTCAGTGTTTACACCGATGCCTCTTTTCAAGGCTTAGGGTGTGTGTTGACGCAGAATGATCATGTGATCGCTTACGCATCCAGGCAGTTAAAACCTCACGAGGAAAAGTATCCTATTCATGATCTAGAATTAGCTGCTATTGTGTTTGCGTTAAAGATCTGGCGTCATTACTTGTACGGGGTTAAGTTTGAAATTTTTACTGATCATAAGAGTCTGAAGTATCTGTTCACTCAGGCTGAGTTGAACATGAGACAACGTCGTTGGATGGATCTACTTAAAGATTATGACTGCTAGATCAAATACCATCCAGGTTCTGCGAATCTCACAGCCGATGCTCTTAGTCGCAAGGTGAGAACCTCTGCACTCCAGACCAGTGCTATGATTAGTACTATCCAGGATTGTTGTTCATTGGGATTTAATTTCAAACATCGGAAAGGTATGGAGAGCATTCGTGTTGCTACCATTTTATCTGAGCCAGCTTTGTTCGCTCGGATTCGAGATGCACAGATGTCTGATCTCAAGACTCAGAGATTAGCCCGATTGGTTGGTGGAGATAGCAATTTCCATTATCAGTCTAATGGTCTTCTGTGTTTGTCTAATCGGGTTGTGGTACCATAGGATGATACTTTGAGGGAAGAGATCTTGGCTCAGGCTCATCGAAGCAAGTTGAGTGTCCATCCAGGAAGCAACAAGATGTATAAAGATTTGAGGACACGATTTTGGTGGAAAGGGATGAAGCGCAGCGTTTATCAGTTTGTTTCCAAGTGTCTTGTTTGTCAGCAGGTTAAGGCAGAGCACCGTCGACCGGGAGGATTATTGTTGAACTTACCTATTCCCGAATGGAAGTGGGAGCATATCGCGATTGATTTCATTACTCACTTACCATTGTCTTCGAGGAATAGTGATGCTATTTGGGTAGTGGTGGATCGACTCACCAAGTCTGCTCATTTTCTGCCATATAACCGTGATTTCACTTTCGATCGTATGGCTCGATTGTACATTCAAGAGATTGTACGTTTGCATGGGGTGCCAGTTAGTATTGTCAGTGACAGAGATCCTCGTTTTACCTCACGATTTTGGGGTAGTTTCCAGGCGGTATTGGGTACGTCCCTAAGTTTAAGTACAGCTTATCATCCAGAGACCGACGGTCAGACGGAGAGGACTATCCGTACACTTGAGGATATGATGCGAGCTTGTGTGATGGATTTCGGAACCGCTTGGCAGGATCATTTGCCTTTGATTGAGTTCGCGTACAACAACAGCTACCATCGTAGTATTGGTATGGCACCATTTGAGGCGTTGTATGGGCGACGTTGTCGTACTCCATTATTTTGGGATGAAGTTGGGGAACGACATGTTGAGGGACCGGAGTTAGTCCAGCAGGCTATTGATAAGGTTGCAATAATCAAGAAACGGATTAAGATCGCTCAGGATCGACAGGTTAGTTATGCGAACACCAAGCGGCGACCTCTTTATTTTCAGCCAGGTGAGAAAGTGTTTCTCCGAGTTTCGCCTTTTCGCAGGATTTTGAGATTTGGTCTCAAGGGTAAGCTGTCTCCAAGATTTATTGGTCCATTTGAAATATTGGAAAGCGTGGGAGATTTGGCTTACAGACTTGCTTTGCCGCCGTACCTATCAAGTATTCATGATGTGTTCCACGTATCTTTGTTGAGACGATACGTAGCAGATGAGTCTCACATTTTGCATCCCTCTGAAGTTCAACTAAATTCAGATTTGTCTTACGTGGAACGACCAGTGCGGATTCTCGATCGCAAAGACAAGGTATTGCGGAATAAGATCATTCCTCTTGTCTTAGTTCAGTGGCAGCGCAGAGGCACTGAAGAAGCCACTTGGGAACTAGAGAGTCGTATGCGTTCGGAGCATCCAGAGCTCTTTTGAGTTATGCTTTGTATATGTTGTGTTTTCAGTTGTAATCCAAATATCAGTTGTATTCAACAACAATTGAGATGTAATAACGATGTTGTTATTTCAGTTTTTGTTCATCCTATAAACTTGATTTCGAGGACGAAATCTTTTTAAGGGGGGGAGAATGTAGTAGCCCGAATTCCAAATTGGGTAATTAACGGATTAATGGTGATTAAGAAGGTTTAATGTGTAATTTTGACCGTGGTCATGATCGGACGGACCGAAGATGGTTCGGTAGCACCGAAGAGTTCGGACGATCCGAAGTGGGTTCGGTGGATCCGATCATGAGGTGTCAAGAGTTGATCGACACGTCAGTTTACATGCAAGTTCGGATGATCCGAAGTGTAGGTTCGGTGGATCCGATCATGAGGTGTCAAGAGCCGATGGACACGTAGGAGTTCGGACGTTCCGAAGTGGGTTCGGTGGATCCGAACATAGCCTATAAATAGTGCTCGGATTTCCTCATTTGGCATTGCAAATTCTTGAGTTGTGTCTCATATTTGAGAAGTTTGGAAGGTTTCTAGGGTTAGTTGTCAGTCGAGCGATAGCCAAGAGCTGCCAGGATTGGTAGTGTAGTGACGCCTGAGTTACGAGGCAATCGACATCAAAGGGCTGTCGACGGACGAAGGTAAACCCTAAACCTTTGGTAGTACTGGTTTTGCTAGTCTAGCATGGTAGTATTGTTCATTGGGTATGCTTTTGATGCGTAGGCTTGTTCTAGACCTGATTAGCGGTGTTGCGTAAGGCTAGGCTTGCTGTGATAGAGGTACGAAAGTACTATCCGAGATATCCTGGTCGAGTATACATCCTTATATGTGTTGCATGATTATGTGGTGCATTGATATATGTCATATGATGCATGCTATTATGTCACGTTTTATGATGCATGTTGCATTTCATGTTGAGCCGTATCTCCTTCGAGATAGCCTTTACTGTTGAGCTGTATCTCTTTCGAGATAAGCTATATCTTGTGGGGCCGCTCAGCCCTGTCTTGTCTTGTGGACGCATGGACACCGAGAGTACACAGTGGCCGATGGGTCCGGAGGGCTTCGGTGATCCGGGACATTTTAGGTCCACGTCTGTTCTTGTAGTGGATGCAGTGACCCAGAGGAGTACCGCGCGGCACTATCCACTTGGCGCCTCTAGACTGAGCATTTTGAGATCCTTTGTTACTCCTGTTTCTTGACTACCCTGGTATCATATCATAGCATGTGCATTTCATATAGGCTTGTATACTCATGCTTTTGTACTGGGCGTTCTTATCGCTCACGTCCTCGGTTTTGTTTATCTTGGACACCCCATTCCCACGGGACAGGCCTCAGGTTGGACAGCTCAGGAGGAGGAGGAGGAGGACGTTGAGTAGCTGGTTGGTTTAGTTCTTCGGTATCTTTTTGTTTCGATATGGTTGTACCGTATATTTCAGTTTAGTTGAGTTGTTCTGGATTTTCGATTGGGTTGTATAACTATCTTTTGGTGACAGTTTTCCGCCTTTATTTCTGATTGTTTTTAATTAAGTTAATCGCATGCTTAGTTCTTGATTAGTAGGTGATTCTGGAACGGGTCACTACAGTGATGAGCAGGAGGAAGTAGGCGTCTTACTCGGACAGCCCATGAAGACAACGAAAATAGCCCGGGATCTTGAGCCAGCCACCCGGGCCCACCTGTTACGATGCCTAGAGAAGAATGCGGACATATTCGCGTGGTCTTCATCAGAGTTGGTAGGGGTCTCCCCTCACGTGGCGGAACACCGGTTAAACATCATCCCGGGCTCCCGAGTGGTAAAGCAGAGAAAGAGACACTTTGGTCCCGAAAAGGACAAGGTGATTGCTGGCCACGTGGAAGAGCTATTGAAAGCCGGACAGATCAGAGAGGTACAGTTTCCCACCTGGTTATCCAACGTAGTCTTGGTTCCCAAGTCAGCCGGCAAGTGGCGAATGTGTGTTGACTTCAGGGATCTGAATAAAGCTTGCCCAAAGGACTGCTACCCCCCTGCCCCGGATTGATCAGCTGGTGGACTCGACATCAGGGTATGAGTTGTTATGTTTCATGGATGCATATCAGGGGTATCATCAAATCCCCTTGGCTCGGGAGGACCAGGAAAAAGTTAGCTTCATTACCTCGGGGGGGACTTTCTGCTATGTGGTCATGCCTTTTGGGTTAAAGAATGCCGGGGCCACATACCAGAGGTTGATGGACCGGATATTCGCCAAGCAGGCCGGGAGGAATATCGAAGTCTACGTAGATGATATCTTGGTGAAATCCCCGGCGTACCCTGACTTCATCCCAGACCTCGAAGAGACCTTCTCTACTCTTAGGGAGTATGGGGTGAAGCTAAACCCAGCCAAATGCACATTTGGGGTTAAGAGTGGAAAGTTCCTCGGGTTCATGGTCACCAAGAGAGGAATTGAAGTTAACCCGGAGAAAGTCAGGTCTATCACTGAAATGACATCCCCTAAGTCAATTAAGGATGTGCAGAGACTCACGGGAAAAATCGCAGTCCTGTCACGTTTCATTTCCCGATCTGCGCACCGGAGCTACCCTTTCTTTCAGGCTCTGAGGAGGGCCCAAAAATTTGACTGGGATGAAAAATGTGAAAGGGCTTTCGAGGAATTGAAGAATCATCTATCAGGGCTCCCGGTCCTAGAGAAGTCCGGACCCGGGGAGAAGCTTTGGGTGTACCTTTCTGCCACCGAGTACGCTGTCAGCTCTGTGCTGGTCCGAGAAGAAGGTACTGACCAAAGGCCGGTCTATTATGTGAGTCATGCGCTCGAAGGGCCCGAGATCAGATATACAGAGGTAGAGAAGGTGGCCCTTGCCCTGGTGATTACAGCACGAAAACTGCGCCCATACTTCTTGTCCCATCCCATCACTGTGCTGACCAACACCCCTCTCGGGAGGATCATGACCCAGCCAGAGATCTCGGGAAGGTTGGTAAAGTGGACTGTGGAGTTGGGAGAGTATGACATCGAGTACCAGCCCCGGCAGGCTATTAAGGCCCATGCCTTATCAGATTTTGTCACCGAGATGGTTGTCCCCGATACCGGGGGGATTTGGAGGATATTCGCAGACGGGGCTTCTTGCAAAGACGGTAGTGGTGTGGGAGTATGGCTGATATCACCCACCGAGGAAAAAATACGGCTGGCAGTTAGGTTGGACTTCCGGGCTTCTAACAATGAAGCCGAATACGAGGCTGTTATCGTCAGAATCAAAGCAGCCCGTAATGTTGGAGCTAACCAGGTCATTATTTACACGGATTCACAGCTGGTAGCCCAACAGGTAAAAGGAGTATACGAGGTTCGGGAGGAGAAGTTTGTGAAATATCTAGCTATCATCAAAGAGTTGTCAACACATTTCGTAAGTTGGAGTATAGAGCAAATTCCCGAGAGGAAAATACTGAAGCGGATGCCTTGGCAAAGATGGCAGCTTCGCTTTCCGATTACCAGGAGCCGGGCATATCTTATAACACTAACCTGGTATCTTCGGTAGACACCGGGCCTCCTCGTGCCCGGGAAAATAACTGGACCACCCCCATCCTCGACTACATCTCCCTATCCTATCTGCCCGAGGATATCAAGGAGGCCAATCAGATCAAGAGGAGAACAGCACGTTTTGTTGTGATTGATGACCGTCTATACCGCCGATCTTTCCAGGGTCCCCTTCTCAAATGCATCTCTGGAGATGAGTCCATTTATGTCCTAAGAGAAATCCACGAGGGCTGCTGCGGAGATCATATTGGAGCAACCTCCCTGGCTAGGAAAGCTTTGCTTGCCGGGTTCTGGTGGCTTACTATGCATCAAGATGCCTCCCGGGTAGTCCGCTCTTGCGAGGGATGCCAAAGGCATAGCAACATTAACCATCACCCGACTACCCTGATGCAGCCCATCTGGGCATCTTGCCCTTTTGACCAGTGGGGCCTGGATATTGTGGGATCTTTTCCTACAGCCCGAGCTCAGAAAAAATTCCTATTAATAGGGATTGACTACTTCTTCAAATGGGTAGAGGCAGAACCCCTGGCCAAAATCACGGAGGAAGAAGTTTTTAAATTCCTGTGGAAAAATATTGTCTGCCGATTCGGGATACCCCGGAAGCTTATATCTGACAATGGCAGGCAATTCCAGGGGAATAAAGTCAGAACTTGGTGTGAGGAGATGAAGATTACTCAGGCTTTTACCTCCGTTGCCTACCCACAGGCTAATGGACAGATCGAGGTAACCAACCGCACTATTGTCCAAGCTCTCAGAGCCCGATTATTTGGAGTTGGTAAGGATTGGGTAGAGGAGCTGCCCAGTGTTCTTTGGACATACCGGACTACACCTCAAACAGCTACCGGGGAAACACCATTTAGCTTAGTGTATGGCTCTGAAGCAGTGCTCCCAGCTGAAATCGGGCAAACTTCAGCTCGGGTAAAAACATATCCGGAAGACAATGATAACGCCCGTGCCAGTGAACTTGATCTCATCGAAGAAAGGAGAGAGAGAGCGGCAATCAGAATGGAGGCTTATCGGCGTCGGGTGATGAAAGCTTATAACCAGAGGGTCCGACACCGAGAATTCCAGATCGGAGAGATGGTCCTCAAAAGAGCGAACCCGGCTGGAGATGTTGGCAAACTTGATGCCCGATGGGAAGGACCCTACAAAGTGGTGCGCAGAGTCAGCTCGGGCACCTATTATCTTGAAGATGGGCAAGGTTGTCCTCTCAAAAGACCTTGGAATGCTCTCCATCTTAAGAAATACTTTCCTTAGAAACTCTTGTAAATTTGTTAATTATTTGACAATAAAGGGGGATCAAGTTCTTTGGAAGAATATTCTTAAAGCCCGGTAGGTCCCGAACCCCGGCACATATAAAGGGCCCGGGTGATACCATGCCCCGGCTTCCCTTCAAATTATTATTGAGGGCCCTGGTGATACCATGCCCCGGCTTCCCTTCAAATTATAAAGGGCCCGGGTGATACAATGCCCCGGCTTCCCTTCAAATTATTATTAAAGGCCCGGGTGATACTATGTCCCGGCTTCCCTTCAATTTATTATCAAATCAGGGGGTCCGAAGTCTCGGTTGCCTAACTTGATTAATCCTCGGTACCAAACAGCACTAAGTGTTATCATTCAGATGTTATCATAACCAGGTTATCTTCTTACACTTGGTAAATTTTTCTTATTCATAAGATAGCACGAAGACACCGGGGTGAAGGGAAGAAATCTCATTAGATTAAGTAAAATTATTACAACTACCAGAAACAGAAAAAGTACTAAACATCTAAGCGGCAGGCTCTAGCTCTGAGTCCTCTTCCGCCTCGGATTCTTCTTCGTCCGGGAGCTCAGCACCATCAGTCGGCAAGGAGTTGACAGCCCGGGCCAAGTCTAGCAGGCCTTTCTTCTCCAAAGGAAGAAGGCCGGCTTCTTTCACCTGCTCTTTGCATTTATTAAAGCCCGCCTTGAAGTAGGGAAAGGCTTTATCTATCACTATCTGCTGGAACCCTGCAGTAGCGAGGAAAGAAGCCCGCCACCCCTCCTCCAAGGTGGCCCGAGCCGCAAGATCCGCCTCCCGGATTGCGAGAGTAGCCTCCAGCTCACCCACCCTCTCGGTGACCTGCACGAAATCATCCAGGGCAGCCCGGGCATCCAAATCTAGTTTCTCGGCCCGGGCCTCTATCTTCTCCAGTTTAGCTTTCAGCGAAATGATCTCTGCCCGGGCCTCCTCGAGCTGGGCCTGCAGGAAATTTATTGTGGTGCCCTGGCCAAGGAGGGCCTCCTCATGAAGGTCTCTAATCTGAGCCAGGCGTGCCAGGGCATCCTCATGAAGAGCCGTGGCGGAGGCGGCCCTTGCCTCTGTGCTCTTTTGCAAAGAGCCCATCTTCTCAAAGGCAGCTCTAGCCATCTGCCCGCTCTGCAAATAAACGAAAAGTACATAAGGAAGAAAGCCTACCAATAGGGCAAAGAAACAGAGGTGGAGAAGAAGATACTTACAGCCAGTATGAGGTTAAAGCTCTCCAGCATGAGATCTCCTGCCTTCGCAGCCTGAAGGATGGACTCTTCGGCAGGAGTCGCCACCCGCTTCAACAGTTGGAAGCCCATCTTTGAGCTTCCAGCCGAGAATATAGTCTCGAGCACTGCAGGGGGAGTGGAAGTAGTGATAGAAGGGACCTGAGGAGGGTCGGCGGAAGACACTAGTGGGGCAGGCGCAGACCCCTGAGCCACCTGGGTAATCACCCGGGGCTCAACACGGACAAGCTCTTTTGAAGCTTTCCTTTTTTTGGTGGTCTGGAGGGGTTGGTCCGGGGACCCGTCCTCCTCCTCAATCAGAATAACCGCACGCTCTTGGGGCCCGGTGGCCTCGGCAGTCCGAACGCTCGGAGAAGTACCAGCCTGCCCAGCCTCAGCAGGGGCCCGAGTCTCCTTTTCAGCAGGCACTGGGGGTGCCAGCCCCCCCTCAACCGGGTCTTCAGTAGTCACCCGGGATGTAGACCCCTGGCGCTTCTTGGCCTTTCTCTCAGCAGCAGCGGCCTTCCGGGCAGCCTTCTTAGCTGCCCATTCCTCAGCCAGCTTTTGGGCGAAAGCCTCTTTCATCTCGGCGTCTGCAGGAAATAAAACCACTCATCAGAAACAAGTAAAGCAGAAAGTAAAGGAAGTACGATAGTGGCTAACCAAGGAAACCTACCGGGGCGGGAGGCATCGAACTCTCGATAATGCGGTCGGTAGGATCCCCCGCCCCGGGGCTAAGCCCATAGGCCACCAATAGCTTTTCACTAAGGAGGGCAGAAGAGTTATACACTTTACCACCTACCACCTCCTCACTTTGGGTGTAGGAGTCAAGTGTGCGATAATTTTCGGGAAGACCCGGTTGATGGGGAAGGGCAGAAATGAACCCAACCGGACATTCGGGGAGACGGGCAGGACGGATGTAAAAGAACCGTCGTTTCCAGTCCTTGACGGAAGAGGGAATATCTCCGAAAAGTTTCTGATGAGACCGGGTTTTGAAGGAAAAGGCGTAATCGCCAATATAGCAGATAAAGAAAAAATTAAAGAGGGAGGGCTCGAGGGTGATATCGGGATGCATAGACATCAGCGTAAAAAAGCAGGTCATCATCCTAATGGCATTAGGATGGAATTGATTAAGAGGAATACCCAGAAGGGAAGATATCCCAATGAAGAAGGGATGAAGAGGAAACCTGAGGCCATTGGCCACCTGGTCCCGAAAGAAAGTAAGGTATCCTTCTGGTGGTTGGTCAGCCCGGTTGCTAGGGCCCGTGATGACAATATCATGGGTTGTGGGGATGGAACCAAGGAGGCGGATCTCCTCGGCTGATTTGGCTCGAAGGGAGCTTACCATGGTAGAAAACCATGGCAAGGGGCTAGGATCAGCAGACCGGGCGGGAGAAGGAATAGCCCGGGCTGGGGGTTTTGAAGAGGTTACCTTTTTCTTTTTCTTATGGGTGCTTGAAGGCCCAGTCCCATGGGAAATTTTGAGTTTCTTAAGGGAAGGAGGAGAAGAAGTTGGATTTTGGGGGCGATAGGTGGAAACGGGGGAAGCGGAAAGCGGGGAACTATCGCGCAGGGCATCTGACTCAAAGTCTGAGGAGCCCCTGCGATTCTTATCCGATGTAGAAGAAGTGTTCGAAAAAGACATGATTATGAAAAGAAGAACTTACGCGGATGGGAGGAAGAATGGTAGTGGGAACGCCGGGGAGTGATCGGAATTTTGGCAGAGTTGCAGACGCGGAAGCTTGGTTAAATTTGACGAAAGTAATGAAGGTTTGGGGAAGGAGATATATATAGGAGTAGGGAAGCGATCCAGACCATCGATCTAGCCATGATCCGAGGGTCCACATTGGTTTTGAAAGACGCACCCGGATCATGGATCTCAGCCGTTGAAGTGGATAGGTATTAACGATCGGGATGCATCTCGTAAGTTGTGCAAGGCGCATGAAAGGACGTGTAATCATGAAGGGGTCAGACTTATCGGATCCTCAAGAGACGGAACGCTGCCGACCGTTGGAAAGAAAAAGGGGGGCACGTATCATCATGGCATCATGCGTATCATTCAAAAAAGATAACCGGCATGTTACTTCAAGCCCGGGAGGTTTAAGGCCCCGGCATGTTATTTCAAGCCCAGGAGGTTTAAGGCCCCGGCAAGTTATTTCAAGCTCGGGAGCTTTAAGGCCCCGGCGTGTTATTTTAAGCCCGGGAGGTTTAAGGCCCCGGCAAGTTATTTCAAGCCCGGGAGGTTTAAGGCCCCGGCGTGTTATTTTAAGCCCGGGAGGTTTAAGGCCCCGGCAAGTTATTTTAAGCCCGGGAGGTTTAAGGCCCCGACAGGTTATTTCAAGCCCGGGAGGTTTTAAACCCCGGTTTTTTACTTTAAAACCCATAAACTTGAAGGAAGTACACAAGCAAAGTGCGCAAAGTAAAATGTTATTAATAGAATCAGTGAAATATTGCAGTGGCTAGCCTAGAGCCTACATGATCCTCCCACTCCGACATCCAGCTATGCAGCTCAGGGAAGGGGAGGTTGGCAAAGGACTCGGTAGCAGCAAGCTTGCGCAGCTGTTTCCACTCCTTCCGCAGCATTGCCTGCAGCAGAACTTGATCAGTGGCTAGCTCGGCCACGTGCGTCACATAAAATATCCGTTTGTACCTCCTGGCCAGTGCTCTCTGTGGCCTGGTGAAAGCCAGACCATCTTGGTATGATTGCACAAGATTATGAATCTTATGCCAAGTGGACATGACTTTCGTCAGAATAAACTCCTCGATGGTCCTCTTCAACGACTCTAAATGAGCACGCGTGGAGGGTGGCAAGTGGCCATACGGGCTGCTGCTGACAGTGGATTCGCTTGAACTCGGCATGTTGAAACGATTGCTCTCACTTCGCCTTCATCTACGTATTTATAGGCAGAGGGTAGGTAGTATGGAGGAAGCCGAAAAGTTTCCGACCATGCGAAACGACTCCGCATTTATGGAGGAGAAAGATTAATCGCAACCGTTGGCTTAAGCATACGTGTCTGATCAGGAAGCGCCTCGTAAATTGTTCCAACATAAAAATTTTATATGGTTATGACACCAGACCACGGACCGGGAAGCCTTAGGAAATCGACATTGTGTGAAGCCCGGGGAGCAGGAAGCCCCGGCATTTCGTAAAGCTAGGGAAGCTCAGCCCCCGGCGTGTCGTTCACAACCCGGGAAGCTTGAGACCCTGGCATTTTGTGTTAATTTCCAGGGAGGTATTAAGCTCAGGATATCTAGTAAATTATTTCATCAGATACTTCTAAGCAATCCGTGATATGTGTGTAAATTAATAGACCTAAAGCGTTATATCCGAGCAGTGACAGAAAAAGGGGAACCGAGATAAATTTTTATTCAACCATATACATTGGCCCGTACTACATCGTTATATTTCTCTTCTATGACAATTATTCGTATCTTCAACCAGGCAGACAGAGGGGCGGTGGAGCCTTGCATGAAGCTGGGAGAGTCGACAATACGCTTCAGGAGCTTCAGTTCCTTCCGGAGCATCAGCTGATAGACATGGCCATCTGTGAAGATGTCCGCCCACTCAGCCATGCGTAGTTGTTTGCGCACTTTCTTCAGTTTGGATACCAGGGTAGGGTGGTGGCTTACCCAGAATCGTAAAGAAGTTTCAGCCCTTGGAGCTCTTCCCAGTAGCCAAGAATTTTATTAAGCACTTCATCTTCTATAATGGATTTTTGAATTTCCAGATTGGGCTCCGTAAGGGCTTCAGTCACCCCTGGAGTTCTCGAACTGCTGACACCGGCCATGATAGCTGTTGGAGTAATCTGCTAGTGATGAGGAAAAGATCGGGAGGATGCCATCTATATAGGATGAAGAAGAGTATCTTGATCATTGATTCTCGAAGGTGTGAACGGCTAAGATGAATATGGGAAGTTGGACCAAGCAGGCGAAAAGACAGGCGTGAATCTCGAGATATCATAACGGTCCTCGAAGCGCGAAAGCTTGCGGATAAGTTTGAATTTTAGGGCTTACGGCACCACTGACAGTAGTATCCGCATCTTTAAAATTCTAAAAGGCTCCGCTGTCATTGGAAGTGGACTCTTTTTTACTAATCGGGACAGCGAGATAGACTCTAGCCCGACTTTTTTAGGAGGGAGTGGTGATGCCCCCAAGGGCATCCGGGCCCGGGTAAAGCTCCTGACCCGAAGGGTACTTGAACTCGGGCGAGATGAGAGCAGGGAGGAGATCCCAAATTACGACTACATGCAGAGAACCGTTATGAAAGGAGGATCCCGGATCTTCAGATATCAGGAGAGTTAAGCACCCAAGTGTCAGAAGAATTCCCAATGAACTACTCGGCAAGCCATCACCCGGGGTAAAAGCTTCCCGGTCCCAGAGACACCTCAGGGGTACCCGGGTGGAAAGCGCCCGGGAAAGAGGCTCAGTCTCTCCCTTACCGTCACGTCTTCCGGAAATATCGGAACCCCTCATCCCACATTCTATGACAAGGTCAACACTTAATACGTGGCCCACTATTTTACCACGTGGCCCACCATCCCGAATCGTGGCCACCACCCGAACTTTGCGGGCAAGTCACCTACCTGACTCATTTATAAATACCCCCTGTAGATACTACACAAGGAGGTAACTCTTCTCTGGATACTCACAAGCACTCACAAATATTCTTACTCTCTCTAAGTTTTCCTTTGCGTGTACCACTGACTTGAGCGTCGGAGTGGATACGCCGGAACAACTTCCGGCGCCCCCCCTTAACGTTCTGTGATTTCAGGATTAATACTCAGGTCATCCCGGGCGTTAGTCCTCGGGCGACAGGGAACTCAATCTTCCCAGACCCCCAGCAACTCGCAATAAAGCATTCAGAGCGCACATATATCCAAACACCCGACTTGGCAGATTGCACACCCGGCTACTACCCAATTTGCTCGGTCGACATCACCTAACCTAATTAGTGCATAAATAAGTCCACTCTCTTTCACCAAATAAAAAAGAGCAAAAATTTGTGTGAGACGGTCTCACAAGTCGTATTTTCTGAGACAGATCTTTTATTTGGGTCATCCATGAAAAAATATTATTTTTTATGCTAAGAGTATTACTTTTATTGTGAATATCGGTAGGGTTGACCCGTCTCACAGATAAGGATTCGTGAGACCATCTCACAAGAGAATTACTCATCAAAAAATTCGGACATCCTTCATTTGAATTAAATTTTAAGCAAGTCGTTTATTTTTATTGACCCTTGGTGATGGCAAAGAGAAGGAGAGGGAAAGAACTGGAAATAGATATACTAAAAAAATCAACAATGTGATTGTAATAGTTTGTTGTGTTTGAAATTAAAAAAAAAAACAAATAGAATTGTATATGATTTATTATATTTTATTTATACATAATATTATTATGCTTAATTTTTAATAATTTATAAAACATGACTTGTTTAATCAAAGTATAATATAATTTGAAATATTAAATAAAACAGAGGATTTGAATGGACGGATAATAAAATTTAAAATTTAATTTATAGTTCGTTGATTGAAAGTTGTCTACATTTGAATTGAATCATGTTGGTCAGGATTTTAAATTTATTTTAGATGTTTATATCGACGTTGATACTCTGTAAGATTATTTATTCTTCTCTGATACCTGAAACTAACACGGAGCGAACTTGAAGTCACGAACGAAGTTTTAGAAGAGGATTGAGAGGATGTTCTGGAGTATCCCATCTACTAGCTAAGGACGAACAAGAACTTGCTATGAGATCATCCATATATAGTACTTAACCCACGCTTATAGTGCATTTCTACTTATAAATTTATTTTAAAATATTGTTTTCTTACAAAAAAATTTTAAAGTTAAAAATCAACATAAACACAAATTTTCCCTCTTTTTTTCCTTAAAACTTCAAAAAAATGTATATTGTATTCTTTAAAGCAATTGAATTTATACGAACCCACACACAGTTTGCATCATTGTTTCAGATTCATTCCAAAAATGGGTGCTCTTGATTTATTTCAAAAAACGTTTGTCATGCATTTTCTGCTTTCTCAACTATCTCTAAACCTCCAAACAGACACAACCAATATTAAAACACAACATTTTTCTTGTTAAGGCAACAAGCTGGAGGCCTAATGCATTAAAGGAATCACAGTCAAAACTCAAAACATAACGTTTAATGCCTGTACTTCAGTAATATCACAATCATTCAATGAAATTCTTTTCGAAATTTTCCATTCAGGCTCTAACAACGGAGAGCAAGTAGATATATACAGTTGTTATCGTGACGTTTACGGACCATCGCTATAGAATTTGTATGATAAAAAAGTCACGGGCCTTCGGTTGTTGGTTCCCTAGAGTATTTTTGGCGTAAAAAATAAAAGAAACACAAAGAAAAGAGAGGGATTGTCCCAACAGCAGCTGGAAAATTGCGTTATCTTACCTCATACATTAAAGCAAACACAGAGACACTATATACTATGTAGTGTATTAGGACCATCACCCTTGTTTCACTCCTCACATCATTATTTCTCCCTTTCGCATTTATGATCTTATCACTTGCATCAGTATTCTCAACTGTCATTTTGCAGCATTTTGAGTTGCTCGTGAGTGAGCGATTGATTTCGTGATCATTGCACCGCGCCAATCTTGAAATTTAGTGGATGGATGGAAAATGTTGTTGCCTACCCGTGAATTAAAGTCGCCTAGTGAATCCAGGTTCTTTAGATCATGTGGTTTCTTTATATTTTTTATCTAAGTTTGTCCATCCTGTTTGAATCCAAATTGTGGTTTGTCCATGGTTTACAAGGTGAATAGCATAGTAGCATGGAAAATTGTGGAAGAAACAGTTAATTTTGTGGAAAACATTGTGGATAAGGTATGACCAGACAACATTTAGTGACACAAGAATCTGACTTCCCAAGTATAAACAATTGAATGTAATAAAAAGTAAACTTAGAAGGTAATAATAATATGAATAAATTGAAAGGTCAAACCAGTGGTAAAAAAATAATCTCAATCTGCAACTGTCCAAGTCATGTCATTCTCAAAGATCCAGTGGCAAACCTCGATCTTTCCTGGACCTGAACCTAGAGAAATGAAGGCTCCATGGCCAGGGCTCCAAGAAGATGTATCGATATGACATATGGCGACACCGTGGTTTATGGTTGCCTTCGACTTGGGGTCGAGGATATCGGCTTCAGTAGACTCGAACTTTTGGAACCGAGTGACAATAGTAGAGCGAGTAGGGGAACAAGCTCTGGTGGCAAGACACCGATTTAGTGACTTTCCCAGAGTTGATTCCCCTAACTTTCCCGATCATGATGTCGCCTTTCGACCCTTTTGTGTTCTCTGTGGTACGAACCACAATGTTACGTCCCAGCATGGATGTCGCGAAGTCGATCATATCTTCGATCGAGGTCACACAACGCTTGGTCTCACCCGGGCTAGGCGGTCTCTCGCACTCGCTCAATGAATCGGTCAACATTTTTGACATGGTAGAATTGTCGTCCTCTGCGTGGAAAATCTTCTTCAATTCGTCCACTTTGGACGTTGAAAAGGGTAATTTCGACACGATCACTCGCGGTAAAAACGACCTTTTAGGCATTTTGTCACGGATATCAGGCATAGGGATGACAGTACCACTTTTCAACATCTTCTCCCGGAAGAATTTGCCTGGCTCCACCACCCATTTGCTAACCTTTTCGCCTGTGCCTGCCAAAGAGGCACCCGCAGCCGAGCTTACATTGGGCAACCCCGTAAATGTGACACCCTTTTTGGCATAGTCCTTGAAAGTGTTGTTCACTCCATAAATCTTGAATTCAACTTCTTGACCTGCGGCACCATTGCCATAGCCACTGAATTTATCTGTCCCCTCGTTGAAAGATTTCCCGTAGTTTTCAAAATCCACCTTCGCAGCATTGGAATTCTTACCGTATGATTGGAAATTGTCGTCTCCCACATTGGATTGGTCCCTGTAATTCTTGAAACTTTCGGTGGCTGCATTCCCTTGAATGCCGTAATTCTTGAAAGTATTTTCAGGGACATTGGAATTTGTCCCATATGAAGTGAATGTATCATTTGCAGCATTCCCACTCTCGCCGTAATTGGTGAAAGTCGAGCCCAATACATTCGAATCCTTGCCGTAGTTAGTGAAATCGTTCGCTGCGCCGTTACCGTTTTTGCCGTAGCTGGTGAACTTCTGGTCGCCGGAATTGGCTTCATCGGTGTATGCAGTGAAGGATTGTTTCCGGCCATTGCTATCGTCCGAATACGAAGTGAAGCGGAGATTTGGCACGTTAACCTGTTGGTTGTAGTTGCTGAAATCCCCTGCTCCGCCGGTTGCAACGGTGCCGTAGGTATTGAAGCTCTGGTCAACCACATTTGCCTCCGTGGCGTAGCTGGAGAATTTATCTCCATGACCGGTGGAGTCACGGCTGTAGCGGCGGAACGAGTCCACCGGGAGATTGTCCCCATCGGAATAGTTCTTGAAAGAATCAACCCCCGCGAGCCGGTTATTTCCATAGTTGGTGAAATTTTTGTTCAGGTACACGGCGAAATTCGCATTGCTGTCGTGCTTCTCGAGACTCGGCGATAAATCGGAGAAGCAGAGGAGGATAGCTTTGACGCAGAAATCGGGAAGATGAGAAGATAACGCCCGCTGATCGGCGAGTTTTGAGAAACCGGCGAACTCCACTGCGGTTAACGGCGAAGCTTTGTCGAGCAAGAAAACCGGCATCGGCACATCTGTTGATATCTCTTTCTTCCAGTAACGGATCAAATACCCCTTCGGCGTAAACGGGTTCTCACTGGAAACATCTCCGGCACCGGCGAATCCCACCTGCATTAACATCACACACACATTACGATCAATTACAACGCACATTCAGACACACGCATGAACAAATATCAAGTACATTCAAAGAAAAGATTCCAAGATAACAAATTTATCAAAAAAGATTACAGATTTTTCGAGAACTCACGTAGAAAATCGTGGCAGAGAAGAGGAGAAGGATAGGGAAGAATCTGGAGTGCATCTTGTTAGTGAGAGAAAGAAAGGGACTGGAAATGGCGTGGGTTGGTTCTGGTTGAACTGCGGTGTAAGGAGAAGAGTAATTGAAGAAGGTGGGGGAAAACTAAAAATTAAAAATTAAATATTAAATTAATAAATTATGGATAAAATTTATATTTAAAAAGACAAATAAATAAAATTAAAAATTTCTTATTAAAAAAAATATAAATATCCCCGATCATGCAAATGAGGCCAAGAAGAATGGGCGTTGGAGAGTAGTTAACATGAAATTGTTTTTAATGTTTTTTTTTTTTTTTTGTGAATTTGTTTTAAAAAAATCCAATATCAATGACCAAATTTTTATTAACGTTATTCTACATATGAGTGATTCTCATGTGAGACCGTCTCACGGATCATAATCTGTGAGACCGGTCAACCCTACACATATTCACTATAAAAAATAATACTTTTAGCATAAAAAATAATACTTTTTCATGGATGACTCAAATAAGAGATCCGTCTCACAAATACGATCCGTGAGACCGTCTCACACAAATTTTTGTCTCTACATAAATGTTGTGTGTATGTAAATTGATTTTTTGATGTTTTATAGTTAAGTTTTTTTTATATTAAAGAAATAAGAGATTATGTTTTAGTGAAAATTTTAGAGATGATATTTTTAATATTTTATCAATAATTATACAAATTTATGATATTTTATAACAGTTTCGTGGATTTTATATGATATTTTATATTGTATCGTGCTAATATATATATATATATATATATATATATATATATATATATATATATATATATATATATATATATATATATATATATATATATATATATATATATATATATATATATATATATATATGACAAAAAGATATATATGAGAATTGATTTTATGAACAATAATTATGTACATATATGTAAGAATCGATGACGTGATTTTCATTGTCAGGATCAATGAAATGTTTAGAAGGGAGAGTTGAATAAACACTTAAAATTTCAAATTCTCCCGTTTCTGAAATGTTTTTAGAATTCAGAATCTGGTCTTATTCTTGGAAAGTGAAGTAGACTAATTTGATAAATGCGAAAACAGTCTATAATACTTTAATAAAATTAAAAACAATATAAAGCAGTAAGACATAAAACTTGTTTCTGGATGTTTAAAAGACAAAATCCTTACATTTTCACCCATTTTTCTGTTTCCCAGAAAATATCACTAAAATACTTTGATTTGTATACACTTGTACAAACCCAACTCAGTAGGTTTTTCCTTTCCTTACTGAAAATCCTAGTATTACAATGCAAAACTTAGTAGATTTAATTCTTAGAAAGACTATTTCCTCATATTACAAATACTTCTCACTCTACAGTAGTTGAAACAATGAATTAGTTGTGAATAAAAATAGCACATATAATCTTCTAAATTTGATAAGTTTTAAAGTTTGTGTTGGTTTTCTGAGCCTTTGAAAAGCTTGAGTGTGGGGACCCGGACGCTAATCATGTTCTTAATCGTTATTGGGACTAAATCAATTATCATAATCAGGGTCTAATTTTTTTTTTTAAAATGCGGAAGGTAATGGAATCAAACTCCTATACATATCAGTATCAAAGTATAAATCTCAAACATCATACAATAATTTACATCTCAGGTTTAACACCTAACTATCAAGTGTTTAAACTCTATCTCTAGTCCAAGTCCGGAATCACCACTCTAATCTCGATCTGTCTTCACCTCTGTGACCCTGTACCTGTCCCACCTGTTGTCATGCACACATACAAACAAGACAACAGCCGGATAACTCCGGTGAGATATAAATATCCCAGTATAAACAATGTATTAAATGCAATCATATAAAACATATATAAAAGCATAAACAAACATCAAAACATGTATCTAATCTGATTACATGAATCAATGACTCGTGATCTATTCTTATCTTATCTCAATTCTAGGGATCCCAATCTAATTTAGACTTTGGTATGCTGTATCGAGTGTGTCTGAAATAGACGTCGATCTACATCTGAAGCTCGTCGATACACCGTAAGTCTAGAGTCTTATCGGTTCTGAGAAAGACTCGGCGGTTCTGCCCTAGCTAGGCTGTCTGCCCTAGACTCTGACTCTGACTCTGTTCTAAGTCAATACATTCACATATCAATCTGATAATCTGCAAATATCAATGCAATAAAATAAAGTATGTGATTTAGGGAAACTCAAGTCAAACCTAACTCGAGTTGTGCAATCCCGAATCAACATTTATTTATACATGTCTTGCTGTCGATCTGACACAATCAAAGTCTTGATTCAACGTCTGTCAATACTCAATCTGGCAATGACAATACCAATATTCGGTATCAATATTCTAATCAAATCACAACATCTCTGTTTTATCAAATTCTGACAGTACAATCGTACAATCTTGCGATACTGATAATACTATATCAGTCTATATCAATTCCAATCATTTACAATCAACCACTGTAACAATCTGATATCAATTCTAGTCAATTTCATTCTGAAATTCATAACAATTTCATATTCAGTCCGTTTCTTAATCTGACTTCGATTCTACGCTGTCTAACATGTCAAGAACCACATATATGACGTGTATTCAATTCTAACAATATCATAATCTCAAAACATGTCAAAACGTAGTAAAACTTACGTCCAGTTGAAGCCTGCGTTGCTAGGAACACAACCCCGAAGTCGGATTTAAAATCTAACGGACGGATTTAAATATAAAGGCGTAAGGATTTTTACGGAGAGTCTCGGTGCATTTCTATACTTCTGAATTGTAAATGTTTATCTGTATATACATATATATATTCTACGTTGCATGTCCGAGCAACGTGTTATCTTTTTGTGAATTACGGTCGGCGCTCGAGCGGTACAAATCTACCGCTCGAGCGCGGTATCTTCTGTCCAGCAATTTCAAGTCGCACTCTTGGCGCTCGGGCGGTCAAAATCTACCGCCCGGGCGTCGAACCTTCTGCCCGCGACGAGAATTACAGAAACATTGGCGCTCGTGCGGTTGTTTTCTACCGCTCGGGCGCCGCGAGTTCTGTCCCCATATTATGTAATTCCTATTCTTGGTTAAATTCGATCTCGTAAGGGCCCGTCTATAATCACATTAATTCATACTCAATAATCTCCACTTAACATGATATAAAATCTAGGGCATTACATTTCTCCCCCCCTAAGATACGATATCGTCCTCGAAATTACAAGCATTCAATTGTATCAATAAGGAGTATATATACAAAACTGTATACAAATTTATATTATCTAAACAACTCTGGGAATTCTTGTCTCATATCTGATTCAGTCTCCCAGGTTGCTTCTTCTACACCATGACGAGTCCATTGCACTTTCACAAGTGGGATCATCTTCGTTCTGAGCTGTTTTTCTTTGCGATCAATAATTTCGATCGGTTTTTCAATATAGCTCAATGTCTCATCCAGCTCGGCCTCGTCTGGTTGTATAGTATGTGAAGCATCAGGAAGGTACTTCCTTAATAACGATACATGAAAAACATCATGTATCCCAGATAATGAAGGCGGTAAAGCGAGTCGATAGGCACGATCTCCTACCTTCTCAAGAATCTCATAAGGCCCAATGTATCGCGGAGACAATTTCCCTTTCTTGCCAAATCTGACAACTCCTCTGAAAGGTGAAATCTTTAAAAATACTCGGTCTTTTGTCTCAAATACCAACGGTCTACGTCGAACATTGGCATATTTGGCATGTCTGTCTTGTGCTGCCTTCATTCTCTTCCGAATTAGCTTCACTTTTTCTGTCATATCTCTAATCATATCTGGTCCAATTTCAGGAACTTCAGAGATATCATCCCAATATAGAGGGGATCTGCATTTTTTTCCGTACAATGCTTCGAATGGTGCCATCTCAATACTCGTCTGATAGCTGTTGTTGTACGAAAACTCACAAAGAGGCAATGCATCTTGCCAATTAGTGCTAAAATCCAGCACTACAGCTCTCAGCATATCTTCCAATGTCTGGATCGTCCGTTCTGACTGTCCATCAGTCTGTGGATGATATGCGGTACTAAGATGCAACTTCGTACCTAGAGCTTGCTGCAAACTTTGCCAGAAGTGCGAAGTAAATCGAGGATCACGATCTGATACAATCGACTTCGGCACTCCATGCAATCTGACCACTTCTCTGACATAGATCTCTGCCATCTGGTAAAATCTGTACGTCATCTTGTACGGAATAAAACATGCAGATTTGGTCAATCTGTCAATTACGACCCAAATCGCATCACAACCTCGGGAGGAACGCGGCAGTTGCGTCACAAAATCCATGGAAATGTGATCCCACTTCCATTCAGGACTAGACAAGCTCTGTAATAAACCTCCTGGTTTTTTTCTTTCTGCTTTCACCTGTTGGCAATTCAGACATTTGGAAACAAATTCGGCGATATCAGTCTTTATTTGTTTCCACCAGAACTGTCTTTTCAAATCATTGTACATCTTTATGCCACCAGGATGAATACTGAATCGACTGTTGTGCGCTTTTGACAATATCTGTCGTCTCAACTCTGAAATATTCGGCACAACTAAACGATTATTCACGTATAAAACGTTATCACGTACCTGATACTCTGATCGATGTCCTGCTCTAACCATCGATACTGATTTCTATATATTCTGATCAACTCTCTGAGCTGTCTTAATTTTCATAATCAGCTTTGGTTCTACTTGCACCGTATAGAGTCTCAACGGTCTATAATCTGTTTCAAATGCTAATCCAGACAAACAGCAGTCTTCTATCAAATTTGAAACACCAATCGTCGACAAGGATAAAGAACATACTTTCGACTCAGTGCGTCTGCTGCTGCATTAGACTTTCCTGGATAGTATTTGATTTCACAATCAAAATCTTTAAGCAAATCAAGCCATCTTCGTTGTCTCATATTCAATTCAGATTGTGAAAACAGATATTTCAAACTCTTATGATCAGAATATATCTCAAACTTCTCTCCATAGAGATAGTGTCGCCATATCTTTAATGCAAAGACAATGGCTGCCAATTCTAGATCATGAATTGGATAACGAGTCTCATGTGGTTTAAGCTGTCTTGAGGCATAAGCGATGACATGCCCTCGTTGCATCAACACACATCCCAACCTTCTGTGAGAAGCGTCGCAATAAACCACAAAACCACCAGTACCGGATGGAATAGTCAACACCGGTGCACTTGTTAACCTCTTCTTCAATTCCAGAAAACTGGTCTCACATTCTTCAGACCAAACAAATGAAGCATTTTTCTGAGTCAGCTGAGTAATTGGTTTAGCTATACTTGAGAAATCTTTAATGAAACGGCGGTAATATCCCGCTAAACCCATAAAACTGCGAATTTTGGGCACTGATGTCGGTCTTGGCCAAGAAATCACGGCTTCCACTTTACTGGGATCAACAGATATACCATCTCCAGATATAATATGACCCAGAAATACTACATGTCTTAGCCAAAACTCACATTTCGACAGTTTAGCATATAATTTCTCAGCTCTTAAAATTCGCAACACAGTTCTTAAATGCTCAGCATGCTCACTCATATTCTTTGAATAAATCAAAATATCATCGATGAAAATAATCACAAAATCATCGAGATATTTCTGGAAAACACGGTTCATCAATCCCATGAATACAGCTGGAGCATTCGTCACACCAAATGGCATGACAATAAATTCATAGTGTCCGTACCTGGTTCTGAATGCTGTCTTTGAGATATCAGAATCTCTGACTCTCAGCTGATGATATCCCGATCTCAAATCGATTTTGGAATATACTGAAGAACCCTGCAACTGATCAAATAAATCATCTATGCGTGGCAAAGGATATTTATTCTTTATCGTTGCCTTGTTCAGTTGCCGATAGTCGATGCAGAGTCTCATCGAACCATCTTTCTTTCTTACGAACAGTACTGGAGCACCCCAAGGAGAAACACTCGGTCTGATGTACCCCTTGGCCAGTAAATCTTCCAACTGATCCTTCAATTCTTTCAATTCAACTGGTGCCATTCTGTACGGAGCTCTAGAAATCGGTACTGTACCTGGCATCAGTTCAATGCTGAAGTCTATCTCTCTAACTGGAGGTAATCCCGGGATCTCATCTGGGAAGACGTCAGCAAACTCACGTACCACTGGCAGATCTGCCAATGCTGGACTCGACTTCTGTAAATTTACTGAATATACAAGGAATCCTTCTGCTCCTTTCTGTAACAATCGAGTCATAGTTAGTACGGATATTAAAGGAATTCTCGATTTAGAACCCTTCCCGTAAAATTTCCACTCTTCAGCCATATCTGGTCTGAATCTCACTATCTTGTTGAAACAATCAACTGTCGCTCTGTACTTGGTTAGCATATCAATACCGATAATACAGTCAAAGTCAGACAACCCAAGTACAATGTAATCTAACTCAATCTCATGCCCGTCATACTGTAGTACACAACGCTTAACGGACTTTACCGATATCAAACCTATCCCCAAAGGCGAAGAGACAGACACTACAGTAGCTAAAGACTCTACAGGCAATGCATGACTTAATGCAAATCGTTCAGAAATAAATGTGTGTGAAGCACCGGTATCAATTAATACGTAAGCAGGATAACCACATAAAGAACAGTTACCTGCCACAAAGTCATCTGGTGCTTCCTGGGCCTACTCTTCTGTCAAAGCGAAGACTCTGGCATGCTGTCTCGGAGGCTGCCCAACTGTCTGGCTTCCTCCTGGCCTCTGCTGTGACTGAGCTGGCGCTGGCTGAAAGGTGTGAACAGCAGCTGATCGTCTCTTAGTCTGTGCTGCTGATCCTGATGACTCGGCCCCCTGAGCTCTTTGGGAACCTCTCTGGGGACACACTTTAACGAAGTGTCCCGGCTGTTTACAGACATTGAAACTACCAGTCACTCCCTGGCATTGCTCAGTAGCATGTCTTCCTCCGCAAGTCCTGCAGTAAACTCCAGTGTAACTCTGGCTCAGTCTGGAACCACCGGAGCTGGAAGAACTACTGCCAGATTTCTTGAATTGCTTTCCCCTGGCTTTCAAAAATTCTTTCTTTCCTCCACTACTGCTGCTACCCTCGAATCTGGGAGGTGGTTGCTGTGGTCTCGGTGCTGGAGGCACAAATGAAGCCCCTTTCTGTCTCATCAGACCGGCTTCTGCTCCCTTAGCTCTGTTCAATGCATCAGTAAAATTATCCGGTCGCCTGGTGTTAACCAATGTGAAAATGTCGGGGTTCAGGCCATTGATGAACTGGTCAGCAGTAGCTTCTTCGCTGTCAGCCACATGTGGAGCAAATTTCAGCAAGGAGGAGAACTTTGACACGTACTCCTCTATGTTCATCGGTCCTTGCTTTAGATTGGCAAACTCCGCCCCCTTGTCCTTCCGGTACGACACTGGAAAGAATCGTTGATAAAATTCAGTTCTAAATATATTCCAGGTAATATTCGTACCTCTATGCTCCATGGCTCTCTTCCTCGTAATCCACCAGTCCTTGGCAACATCGTGCAACTGGTGTCCAATCAATTTCACTCTCTTCTCATCCGTATACTCCAAGGATTCGAACAACATTTCTATATCATCGAGCCAACTCTCGCACTCCACAGCGTTCTCTGTGCCTTTCAAGGTCGGCGGATGAAATGACTGAAATCGTTTCAGTAACGTTTCCATTGGAGTCGGTGTGACATCCATTGGAGGATTTGATGTACTTCCCTGTTCGGGTACTCGTCTCGGAGGCATATCTAATAATCAAATAGATTATTAACAAGTACAACAATTCTGTTTCAATCCTCCTCTGATCATCTTACTGCTGATCTAGAACCAATACTGATCCAATCTCAGTAAAACATATTACTATATCAAATCAGATAAACAAGTAACATGTAATAAAGCAGTAAGACGTGCTAGCATTCAAAAGCAGGAAAGAAAATCTCAATCTACCCCGCTCACTAGCCTCTTCTATCTCAATCTAAAGGATCTATTGCTCTGATACCACCTGTTGTGGGGACCCGGACGCTAATCATGTTCTTAATCGTTATTTGGACTAAATCAATTATAATAATCAGGGTCTAATTTTTTTTTTTTAAATGCGGAAGGTAATGGAATCAAACTCCTATACATATAAGTATCAAAGTATAAATCTCAAACATCATACAATAATTTACATCTCAGGTTTAACACCTAACTATCAAGTGTTTAAACCCTATCTCTAGTCCAAGTCCGGAATCACCACTCTAATCTCGATCCGTCTTCACCTCTGTGACCCTGTACCTGTCCCACCTGTTGTCATGCACACATACAAACAAGACAACAGCCGGATAACTCCGGTGAGATATAAATATCCCAGTATAAACAATGTATTAAATGCAATCATATAAAACATATATAAAAGCATAAACAAACATCAAAACATGTATCTAATCTGATTACATGAATCAATGACTCGTGATCTATTCTTATCTTATCTCAATTCTAGGGATCCCAATCTAATTTAGACTTTGGTATGCTGTATCGAGTGTGTCTGAGATAGACGTCGATCTACATCTGAAGCTCGTCGATACACCGTAAGTCTAGAGTCTTATCGGTTCTGAGAAAGACTCGGCGGTTCTGCCCTAGCTAGGCTGTCTGCCCTAGACTCTGACTCTGACTCTGTTCTAAGTCAATACATTCACATATCAATCTGATAATCTGCAAATATCAATGCAATAAAATAAAGTATGTGATTTAGGGAAACTCAAGTCAAACCTAACTCGAGTTGTGCAATCCCGAATCAACATTTATTTATACCTGTCTTGCTGTCGATCTGACACAATCAAAGTCTTGATTCAACGTCTGTCAATACTCAATCTGGCAATGACAATACCAATATTCGGTATCAATATTCTAATCAAATCACAACATCTCTGTTTTATCAAATTCTGACAGTACAATCGTACAATCTTGCGATACTGATAATACTATATCAGTCTATATCAATTCCAATCATTTACAATCAACCACTGTACCAATCTGATATCAATTCTAGTCAATTTCATTCTGAAATTCATAACAATTTCATATTCAGTCCGTTTCTTAATCTGACTTCGATTCTACGCTGTCTAACATGTCAAGAACCACATATATGACGTGTATTCAATTCTAACAACATCATAATTTCAAAACATGTCAAAACGTAGTAAAACTTACGTCCAGTTGAAGCCTGCGTTGCTAGGAACACAACCCCGAAGTCGGATTTAAAATCTAACGGACGGATTTAAATATAAAGGCGTAAGGATTTTCACGGAGAGTCTCGGTGCTTTTCTATTCTTCTGAATTGTAAATGTTTATCTGTATATACATATATATATATTCTACATTGCATGTCCGAGCAACGTGTTATCTTTTTGTGAATTACGGTCGGCGCTCGAGCGGTACAAATCTACCGCTCGAGCGTGGTATCTTCTGTCCAGCAATTTCAAGTCGCACTCTTGGCGCTCGGGCGGTCAAAATCTACCGCCCGGGCGCCGAACCTTCTGCCGGCGACGAGAATTACAGAAACATTGGCGCTCGGGCGGTTGTTTTCTACCGCTCGGGCGCCGCGAGTTCTGTCCCCATATTATGTAATTCCTATTCTTGGTTTAATTCGATCTCGTAATGGCCCGGCTATAATCACATTAATTCATACTCAATAATCTCCACTTAACATGATATAAAATCTAGGGCATTACATTGAGACTTTTTAATAATTGTTCGATGTAAATTCAGAGTTTAAGAGTTGAAATATTGTGAATTCTTGATAGATCTCTATATAGTTGATCTTTAACATTTAAGAAAAAATGACTCTTTTTCTCGTTAAGATTACCTGAATTCAAGAATAGCTTTGCTTAAAAGAGTAATAAATGATCTTATACGATTCATTTAATGTCATTAATGAAGTGTATTTTTGTTCAAAATGGTCATATTATATAGGGACATCCTTTGATGAAAAGTACACAAAAAATTTATCATCGGTCTCTTGTTAAGGATTATATGATTCGATGTTAGTCTAATATCTTTTTATAAGATACTAACATGAAGTCTGCTGCTTATGGTTTTCCTTTTAGGTACTGGTTTTCCTTAGGCAACACATCACCACAATTAAGATAACCTTAACAATTTTTCCATTTGTGTTGATGCTAAAACACAGAAGATTATAAATTAGATCATATAAGATAAGTGCATGAATAAGAAAAATGAGAATATCCGGATCAAAGCAATGAATATAGTAAATATAGCCAAAGTAATAAAAAAAATATGATATTAAGTCTACTCGTCATCATTTATTTCCTCATCTATACTCTCAACTTGATCTTGTGCATGTTATGTTTCTTCTTTTGCTCGTCTTCGCTAATAGACAACATTTGTTTGGCCAGACGATCTTTGAATAGGTCAAAAGCAGATTCAGCATCATCTTTCTCAAAAGTAATGCCCTTGAAAACTTCAATGATTTTGTTGCAATTGAGCTAACATCCTCCATCCCAATTTCTAAGGCACTCTGACCATCAAAAAATAAATATTTTGCATCCATACGTTCTTTAATCTTTGCTAACCTAGAAACACACATTGACTATTCAAAAGAATTGTCCATTGGATGCCCATAATATAGAACCAGGGTAGAAGTTGGATCAATAATGAGTTCTGGTTCAGTAGACATTTGAACAATATATGTATTCACAGGCATATTTGATTTAGGATCAGTAGACATAATTTCCATCATTTATTGTTGATGATTAGGGGTGGGAAAAATACCGAAATTACCGAAAAATAATCATACCGTACCGACATTTTTTTAGGTATACCACATTTTTTCGGTATATCGAATTTTTTTTCGGTATCATTATGGTATTGGTGTGAATTTTTTCCATAGAAAAATTTCGGAATTTCGGTATCGGTACCGATATGAATTTTTTGATATCGATATTTTTGCCACGGTATACCGAAAATCCACCCCTATTGATGATCGACAGAGAAAATTTCAAGATTAGGAAGCATATATTCTTGGACTTATGGAGCTTCAGCAACATCAACAATCAATTCTTCAATTGCAAGGGTGATTGAAACGTAGGTTGTACAACATAGGCTATCGAATCATCAGCAGCAGAAGAGGGAGCATCAATAGTGACTTATGCATCAGCTTCTCGAACAATTGTATTTATTACTTCTTCTATTGTTGAAAACTCGCGAACAAACAAGAGCGATGAAGAAGTTGGTGGAACAGGTGCAGCAACAGCAACATCAAAAACTCGTATATTTGAATGTGCAGGAGTATTGGAGACATCATCCCTCGCATTTTTGGTTTGTTCCTCAACTGACTTGACCTTAAAAGGTTATGGAATGCCAACCCCAATATCTTCACCTAAATTCTTCTCGTTAAGCATTACTGAAATATTTAAAGTTCTGAAATAAGAAGATAGTTGAATTATTACTTCTTGATCATGAAAGACAGTTGGACATTAAAAATCATAACTTGTATTTAGAACAACCAGTGCCTCACTCAGCTTTTGAATCTTGAGCTTCAACATTATGTAATTTCTTATATTTATTGCTTCAATAACATAACATATTTTTTTTCAGCAGTGAATACCGTCCTTTCATATTTTAGGGCCATGGAAAAAGCATCCTCGGCCTTGAATGCTGAGAGATATTGATGGAATGTGCATATTTTTACTCAGTAATCAAAGTATGAAATATCTTTTTCAGTAGATATTTTGATTTCTTACATGTGGAGATTGATGGTTGTCTGAACGGAAGACTTGAGGCTTGTTTCCACTGGGTCTTCAGGGAGAACAAGCATTTTTCCTTTGCTTTTGTAAGTGGAAATTGAATTCTTAATTCCAGAATGTGCGGATTATGGAAGAGGATCTCGAATAACCACTTCCCCTGCTGGTCTGAGAGCAATGAGAAAAAAATTAGAGCTCTAGTTGTTGGTCTCTTTGGTGCGGAGGCAAGAACTTGAGTGTTTTAGGGTAAATGTTCTTGGGGGCTTCTGGTGCAACAGCAGTGGCGGCAACATCAATATGTTTAAAAACTTGGTGAAGAGGTAGGTTATCATTCTCAGAAGGGACTGGGGTGGAGGATATATCTGCAACCGGTGCATTTTCTTGATTTTTAGAGTAGGTTTGGATCTCTTCTTGGCTGGGGTTCGTTTAGGAGAAGGTCGAATGGGAGCATATGTTGCAATATTTTATACCCGCAAGTGTACAGTGTCAAGTTTTAGAATTCGATAGAGCACATATATCGATCTCACATGGAGTGTAGTTTAATTATAAATTAATTAACACAATTAAAATAATCAGACTTTATTTAGAAAATTTAATAGTATTTTTGTTTTTAATTATGAACTAAAATTAATGAAAGTGTGCAAAAGAATTAAAATAAGTGAGAATAAGAATCTAGAGGTACAATTTCACTTGGTTTACATGATATTAAGTTATCATTGACATCTATATTTATAATTTCAACCCATTTACTATCCAAGAATTATCAACTATTCATACTCCCTTTCTCAAGTGGTTCATATGAATCAATTACTTAAAGTCGATTTCAATATCCCTATTAAAAATCAAACAATAAATAATTTCAATAGCACAATAATTTTTTTTAATGGATTCGTTGGAGTTATAGGCTTTCCAAACTCTATAAACACTAACGATATATTTTTCAACGGTCATGTTCAAATTCTCCTCTCGCGAGTGATAGTTTTCAAATAAATATGAAAATCCAATTAATGATCAAGTACTTCGAATATATAAATAAAAAATTCATAAATAAATATTCAACCGAGCTACATAGTCCTCTAGATTTAATAAATTAATTCATGAATGAAAAATGAAAAATGAAAAAATAAATTCATGTTCTTCAACATCACTAATAGACTAAAATTAAGTAAGAATAAGAGAAGAAGAATCGAATCAGAATTGCGACTTCGTCCCCGATAGATAGAAGAATCGAATCAGAATTGCGACTTCGTCCCCGATAGATTCACTCTTCGTCTTTGTTCTTCGTTCACCCTCTCTTTCCGGTTCTTTAGATTTTTGTGATTGAATGCGGCTCCCTTCTTTTCTATGGCTAGGGTTTAAATTTTTATATGTGCGTGAAATATTGTGAAAACCTAAGGAAAAGCCAGTCAGATTCTGCGTCGGCAGGTGCACGAGCTTTTATTGTTCCTGGTCTCTTGTGTGCGTGGCTGCGCAGGATTCCACGTGGCTATGTGCGCCTTTTTTTTCGCACAACCGCGTGCGTGGTTCTTCCTTTGTGTGGTATGCCCTCTTTGGTGTGCGTAGGCAGCGCACTAGGGTGCATCTACTTCTGTCTCTCACTTCTTCTGCTTTCTTGTTCACTTCATTCTTCCATTTCGGCATTTAATTTTTTATTCCTTGTTGGTCGCAAGTTATGTGCTCATGATTGGTTCGTACAATGACATAAACAACTTTCAAAACATGTAAATTTTCTCGATATTCGCATACTTTCATGTCAATTATTTGGGTAATTTATGTGAAAAAATTACACTTATCAGCTGACGATTTTTCAGATTCGGTTTGTTCAGAATCATTGATCATAGTTAAAATTTTCCTCTTGGTATTTTTCTGCTTTTGAGCAGCTTCCTTGTTATCCCATAATTCTTTCTTCGCTTCGATAAATTTAGGCACATAAGGTTTGGGTCGAGAGAAACCACATTACTAGCATCGAGCATAGTAGTGGAGGTGTCATCGTTTTCAGAGGTGATTCCAAACCAGCATCCTTGAGAAGTTTGCTGATCTGCACTGGAAAGCCAGTCCAACTCTTCTTCTGGACCATTTCTGAAAGTGATTTAAACATAACATAGGCCTAGTTGACTTGAGTTCCAGTAGTAATGGCACACATCACTTGGACCTTCTCCTTTGTTAATCAATCAAAGTCTCCAGCTTTTATCAAGATAGCTTATACAGTGATATCAGCCAAGGCTTAAAATTCCATTTTCAAAATTTTTTTGAATCAAGATGGAGATGGATCTTTTCTGGAGCCGAAAAGTTCTTCTGAATTGTAGCAATATCTTCCTTGGAAATGGCCGAGAAATCAAAAATCCCAGACGTGGGAAGAGAGAAAATAGAGCTGAGAATAGCTTCATCAATAATTAGAGTTTTGTTGTCGTGAGATTAGACAACCTTTCATTCAGCAGAGATAGAAGCTTTGGCATAGAAATTAGAAGCGGCGGAGTTTTGTATATGATTATTGGAGTTTCCAAAAATGAAAGGAACAAAGGCCAGATGTCTCCAAAGCCTTGAACATGGCCATAAGGTTGACATCTTGAACAATGTAGACAGATGCAAAGTACATTTGGTAAGCATTCCGAGTATATTCGTTGGCCATTTATTCGATTTGAAGGTTAGAGCAGAAAGTAAGATTTGCCAATGGTTGTAAAAATTTTAGAGATAAAATACAAGGTTCAAAGATGAATAGATGCAAAGCAATATATATATATATATATATATATATATATATATATATAGATATATATATATATATATATATATATTTTAACAAGCAGTTTTAAAAAAATGTACAGCCATAAGTTACAAACACAATGACACGTGTCAATATGTTTGCGGTCAGTTTCAAAAATTTAAGAAAGTCGTTCTGACAGACCGACCAATTGCATAAAAGTGCGAGTTAATTTTTTGATAAATAAAAACAGTTGGTTTCCCAAGAGTCGGTAAATGACAAAAGCAGCACATACTATGCATTTGATAAATTATATGATAAGTTATGTTGGAACATTTATGTTGTAATCTTAAAAAATGACTTAATGCAAAACTGATCTTACCTAAACTAGACTAGTGAAGCAAAACTGACTCATAGCAAAAAAACAGATATTGACTACACTGGTTTACCTAAACAAGACTAGTCCAGAAAAGCTCAATCAAATCAAAACTGAATCAAGCTTTTGGTTTAGAGATCATCATTCATTCTCAAGAACATCAGATGGCTAAACTGATTATTGGATAAATTTTTATGTACCTTGTTGACACATCCAAATTCAACCACACTACATCTTTTAAGGATGTCAGAGAATGATGACCTGGATGAAAGATGCATCAACAGATCTTTTTCAAGGATGTGACCGTCTTAGTTGAAATCAATAAATAGAGATGAAGATCAGTTCAACAAAAAAGAAGACATCGAGTTACAAGAACAACAGTTATACAGTTACAACAACTACTTGTTTCAAGCTTACAAGTTACAAAACAACTGATCATACGCTCAAGCACACGTTATAAAGTATTGTATCTGATCACTGAGGATCAATAAGTGCCAAGAACTCTTTATAATCATTGTATTCATGAACAATTTATATATTGTTTCTTCGTTCATTTGAGTAGACTAGGAGTTTCAGTTTTGGCAGTGTTAAGTCCAAACTGAACTGGGTATTTTACAAATTGCTTGTTCATATCAAAGCATTTTAGTGTGAGTATTCCCAAAAGGAAGAAGGGGCGTCGTAGGAGTTTGAGTTCTCCAAACACCCAAAAACAGACTTGTGTCTATTTACCATTCAGTTTACCTAGTCAAACCATTTTTTAACTGTTCTAATATGTTAATTTGGTTTCTTTCCACATGTATTTTTGTTAGTCAACTGACATTGACATCGAGAATACTAAGTTCAATTTCTAACCAAACTGTATTATTTTGAAGTTAAGAAATTTGTTGCAAGTGTTTTCAACCCCTTTTTTGAACACTTCCACCGATCATGTCAAGGGGTATCAGAGCGAGACTTATTCTTGTCTCTGAACATTTCATTAAATGGCTTATTTAAAAAAAAATCAATGTTCTCAAAGGAATATTTAGACGGCTGGAAGATAAAGATGAAGGCTCATTTAGCTGCACAAGACAATGATATATGGTACATCATTACTGATGGACCAATGACAACTATGAAAGTGAACACTGTAATTGCTATAACTGATAGGGCACATCAAAATTGAAAAACAAGTGATAAATGGACAAACAATGATTAGAAGAAATTCAACCTCAATAATGTCGCTAAAGACATATTGTACAAAACTCTTGACAAGAATATTTTCAGCAAGATCAAGATGGGAAAAAAAATGAAATTTAGGAAAACTGATTCAGTTTTGCTAGGGAAATGAAAAAAAAAACTAACTCTTTGTTGCTACACAGAGGTTTGACAACATCAAAATTAAACAAAAAGAATCAATGTCTGAATTTTATGAACGAGTAAACAACATTATCATTGAACTTAGTATACTTGGAAAAGTGCACAATGACCGAGAAGTTATCCTGAATGTGATGCTTTGTTTGCCAAAGGAATGAGATGTGAAAACAATGACAACGAGGAAATCTAGAGATTTGAACAAATAGGAGTTGCACGACACTTTTGCGGATTTTAAAGCGTACGAGTTTGAGTAACAAACAAGATAGGATGATCAGTCTAACTCTCAGTTAACCAAGGCCTTAAAGGCAGTAAAAATGGAACCATCAGTTTCGAGTGAGAAGTCAGCCAAGTAATTGAGCAATGATGTAATGACACTATTTGTCAAGAAGTTTTGCAATTATTTAAAAAAAGAATCAATGAAATTTTCAAAGCTATCACCGAGGATCTTACCAAGAGGGAATCAAGTGATGATTCCAACGCTTGTTTAAATTGTGGAAAACTGCACTCTTTATAGCTAACTGTACCAAACCAAAGAAGGATGACAAGAGAGCAATTGTGCCCTTTAATAGAAGTAGAACCAAAGATGAGAAAAAGTCCTTCAAAAAGAAGTATGAGTTATTTGTGGCCGAGGAAAGCATGTCAAAGTGGGTTGAGTCTGGCAGTGAAACATCTGAGTCAAAAAGCTCAAGCAGTTTGAGTGATGATGAGGATGTGTAGTGCTTGATGGCCAATGATGCTAACCTGAAATCTACCAGTGAACACGTAATTAATTTTAGCTCAACTAATTTCACAATAGACGATCTTTTCATTGCACTACATGAGATGGTAAATGAGTACCAAATACTCTCTCTCATTTGAAGAAGTTAAAGATAAGAAAACTAATATGCTAGATAAAAAAAATTGAACTGGACACCGAATAGTCTAGTAAAAGAATGAGTTTAAAGACAAATAATGCTAAAATAACATGAAGATAACTGAACTAGTTTCATCCTGGAACATGTCTTCAGTTTCAATACAAGAGTTGCAGAAACCATTTGGAGAAAAAAATTGTCTCGGTTTCAACAACAATGAAAGCATTGCTTAGAAAAGTATTCAACCAAAAATGGAAATGTGAAAATGAAAGTATATTCATTTTGTTAGATCATATTTGGTATATGAACACAAAGAACCCATCTCTAAAGTTGCAACGCCTGTTGAAAATATGAGTAAAGATATAAAGTTTGGTGTTGGTTATGTGTCTGAGAATTCCAATACTAAGCTAAACTGGAAGCCTAACAAACTAGTTTGACTAGGAATAACTCAATGAAAGGCAAGCTTAATCAACAATTTAACAGCAAGTATGTTCAAAAAAGATACATGAAAATCAAAGAATTTGGAAGGGATAAACAACATGTTGTGTCCACTGTGCACAAAACTCACCACACACATGTATATGCATATGCATAACCTATTTAGAAGACAATAAGTGGTCAGTCAATTAAACTAATACAAGTTTGGGTTCCAAAATGACTAATCCTATATGGGCCCAAGTAAGTATGAGTACCAAGAGTTATTTTTCTTGATAGGATCGGTTGAAAGGTTAAAATTTTTTTAGAAGGGGGTTGAATACACACACACGATTTTTATAATCTTTTCGAATGAAGTGTCAGTTCTGTGACAAACTGATAATAGAAATCTTGTCAGTCGATAAAAATCAGTTTAACTGAATACAGTTGCAGAAATAAACTGAATGAAAAATAGAATAAATTACTGAAGTAATAACACGAAGATTTATGGATGTTCGGAGATTGAATAACTCCTATGTCACCCATTCTATCACAAGGATAAGATATGCACTAAAAGACTTCGATCAATACAAAACTTGTAGAGACCCAGTTCAGTTTGGACTTAACACTGCCAAAACTGAAACTCTTAAATTTCTCACAGTTCTCGACTGGACTTAGCACAACTGATCTAGTTAAGATCAAATGAATAATACAATGGTTTGTGCTAGTAAGCTCAAAAGATAGCTTCAAATACTACAAACAAATCGAATAAGAGTGAGCTTTTGATTCTTTGGGCGAGAGCTATAATTTCAGCAGGGTAACGACAAGCTTGAGAATAGATAGATCACTTGGTTGTTGAAGAGTTGTTTCTCAGTTGCTCTTTCTCACCTATTTATAGGCTTTTCTTCAAGGGTAACATTAAATAATATTTGAATCTTTATATCCGTTGATTGCCACGTCGTTATTCTTCTGACATTCGTACACTGTAAACTCTGAAATGCGGCGTTCCACTACGAGTTGCAGTCTGCTTTGTACTGTTGTCGGTTGAATGTCTTTTTTAATTGATGACGTGTACAGCTGAGAGATCAGCTGATATGAAGACGCTGGTAAGATCTCAACTGAATATATCAAGTGATCAGTTTCCAATTGATCAGTCAGTTGAATCTGTAAATTCAGTTCGGCTGGTTTCATTTGCCTTTAATAACCTGTGCATAAATCTTCAGTTAAGCAATTGTCAGTTTGTGATCAGTTAGTCCAATAAATTAATTTTTAGTTTGTCAAACCACAGAAATTAAGTTTCCAACAATTTCCTCCTTTTTGGTGTTTGACAAAACTTGTAAAGTATGAACTGATCAACTGAATTTAAAATAATCTACAATTTCATTGTAGATAAAATGATTATTCTAATGTACAGATTTGTACAAAGAATAAAGAATCAGGAACTAATCTAAGTACAGATTCATACAAAGAATAAAGAATCTTCAAATCTTCAACCATTAACTGAAGTCAATTTATCTTCATACATTCTTCTTCTTTCCTTTGTCTTCTTTTGTCTCTATAATAATTTCCCTTTTTTTGTCAAGAACATCCACTTTCCTTGTTAATATACTAATATCGACTGCAATATCTGATACGGCATTCATTACAGTGATCTGCAGCAAATCAATCCCTTTAGTGATTGTTTCTTCCAGAAAGTCAAATCGCCTGCCGACTAAAGCTTGAGTTTGGAAATGCGATGCAGTCGACAGTATATCTTTCTTAATTTCTTCCATCTGGAGATAGAGACCAGTCACACTCTTATTGAGTTGATTCAGTCTGTCCGTTGTAAACTCATAGTTCGAGTTGAGCCTCAAAGTGTGTGCGAGCTGAGTAGATTGTATTGCAAAAATAGCAGTCATCATATTTGCAAGGTTGGACTGAACGGTTTGAAGTACTTCAAATAGGGTGTCAGTGTCTGAAATTCCAGGAGACATGGCTCCGGAAGTTTCTGGAATCCGTTCCCTTTCCTGTTGAGTAAATATAACCATCGCACCGTCAGTTGGGTCTGTTTCATGCGCTAATATTTTTGAAATATCTTCAGTTGTAGGGTCCTGGGGAGGAGACGAGACAGTTGGAAGAGCAGAAGTAGAGGACGGTTCTTCGGTAGGTTCAACAACTGGTTCTTCAGTTAGTTCAGCAACTGGCTCTTCAGTTGGTTGAGAAACTGCCTATATAGTTTGTTCCAAAACTGCCAGTTCAGTCACAACTTCTGACTGAACTGCCTCTTCAGTTTGTTCAAAAATAGGCATCTCAGCTGGTTCTTCAAAATTGATAGCTTGAACAACTGGTTCTTCAGTCATAATCTCATCTTCAACTGATCTTGAAGTCATCAGCTGAATATCAGAGGTTACTGATTTGATGACCTCATCTAGATTTGCCAATGATAATTCAGCTTTAGTATATGACGTTGGATCAACAGTTAAAGATTGAGGTGCTGAAGATGGTTGAGCGACTGATGAGGGAGGTTCTGGGGAGAAGACGAGACAGTTGGAAGAGCAGAAGTAGAGGAAGGTTCTTTGGTAGGCTCGACAACTGATTCTTAGTTGGTTGAGAAACTGCCTGTATAGTTTGTTCCAAAACTGCCAGTTCAGTCACAACTTCTGACTGAACTGCCTCTTCAGTTTGTTCAAAAATAGGCTCCTCAGCTGGTTCTTCAAAATTGATAGCTTGAACAACTGGTTCTTCAGTCATAATCTTATCTTCAACTGATCTTGAAGTCATCAGCTGAATATCAGAGGTTACTGATTTGATTACCTCATCTAAATTTGCCAATGATAATTCAGCTTTAGTAAATGACGTTGGATCAACAGTTAAAGATTTAGGTGCTGAAGATGGTTGAGCTACTGATGAGGGAGGTTCAGTTGCTTGTTGAGTAACTTCAGCAACTGTTTCTTTGATGGATCTAGAACTGACTGTTCAACTAGCTCTTCTTCAAATGGTGAGTCTTGGGGAGCCACTGGAATGATCAGTTCTTGATCCATTTCCCAGTTCTCGACTTCCATCTGCAATGAGAGAAGATCTGAGTCCAGCTGGTCATGCACAGCTGTATCATTGAATGCAGTTGGACTGGTTGGATAAAATTCAATCTCAATTCAGCAACTATCTTCTAAAGTTTCTTGGCTCTCATGAAGAAATAATTCTTGCGCTACAGAGCCTGAACAACTGGTGAAGCCTTGACTGCCCTCATAAAAATAGACTCCAGTTTAATAAACTTCTGCAGTTTAGATTTCTTCTGAAGCTGTTTGGCAAATACTTCGGTTCTAAACTTCACCCTTCATTATAGGCCTTGAGATTATTTGCTGCAAATTCATTGATCTCTTGCCAGATGAGATCAATGTGCGTTTGAATCGCATTTAGTTGGCCTGGGCTCTTCTTCCATCTTCCCCTTCACTTTCGAGTCAGTCAGGACATGAGGAATGCTCAGCACTGAGGTAGTTACATCAATATTCTCTCTGATCAATATTCCCTTAGGTCGTGCAGTAGGTAGGGAAGTATATCCAGCAATAGTGATCAGTGGAGCCTTAACTCCAGCGAGCTTCTTCTTGTCACTAGATTTAGTGAATTTCTTCTTTGGCAGGATGGCAAATAGTGGAAACTGATCCTCAGTTGAGGGCTAAGTTGGAATAGCCTTCAGTGGGATAGCCTTGATAGGTTGTTCAGCTCCTGACTGCATCAGTCGATCAGTTGGAATGGTTCCAACTGCAGCAGTAGGCTAGGTCTTCAAAGTTCGTGGCTTCTTCACAACTTTGGGAGATGGAGTCCTCTCTGAATCAGTTTCAGTGACAATAAGTTTGCGCTTGATTGTCTTCTTTTGAGTCTCCTTCCGTGCTTTCTTGACTGATTTGGGAGCTCCTTCCGTCCCAATTTCCTTTTTCACTTGAATGAACTGTTCAGGTGACATGTCCAGTTTCTGCTTAGGTGGCTGGACAGTCTTGGCATTGAAAATCTTCATCTTTGATGACTTTTTCGGATCATCAGTCACCATTCCTTTAACCTTCAGCACATGGCTGAGCTGCATAGCAAAGCTTTTTAACTACTTGGATAACGGAAACATATTCCTCAGAATATTGAAAATCCAGTTCATCTTCTTTTCAGTCATGATTGCAGTCATAGCTTGAAACTTCTCAAGAGTGAGGGCATCAGATGATCCTTCCTTTGCCAAAATGCCATTGGCCACAATATCAGCCAACAGTTGTACTTCTGGCTCTTAAGATCAGAAACTTTGATCTTCTGACCAACAGCAGAGAGGCTAGTTTGCATCTCCTCAATATCGGATGCCTTTACTTCAGAAAGGTTATCTAGCCCATCAGTAGGCAGTTGGAAGAGATTGCAGAAGAACTCCTCCTCAATTATCAGCAATTGACCATTTACAGTCGAAGCTATACTGCCTTCTTGAGTGACATAGCCAGTGGCGTAGAGTTCTTGAACCTCTTTGACAAAGATTTCTTGGGAAGATAATCCCATAAATTGTTTCAAACCGGCTTGTTCCAGTTTCAGAAAGAAATTCTTGACTCCATCGTCCTTTACAGTCAAGACTGAGTCAAAGTCGATTGCCATAGCATTCTTGATGTGAGCTGGGATCTGGTTTACCATGGGATTGAGGAAAATCTACGAAGAAAAGAGTATGCGATGAGTAGAATTTTGCTCTGAGTGCTTGAATGTGTGCGTAAGAAGAAAAACTGAATTGGAGCGGGTATAGTACTAATTTAGGTGACTCTTCAAATTTTTGGACATGTGTCAGTCCAGGAAAATTTGAATTAAAAACGTGTGTATGTGTGGTAAAAACGTGTGTAAAGTATTAATAGATTACGTGGGTCCAGGTTCCAAAATACTATTCATCGAAAGACAGCATTTAATGCTTCGACAAACAGTCGCATCATTTAATATAGAATGTTAATCAAATTATCAGTTAACATATTTGAAAAGATCAGTTAGATCAGCAGCTGAATGACCAGTTGAGAACTCGGTCAGTTCAGTTGAAGACCAACTGACTATTGTCTTCTCAGTTAATTTTTCAAATTGACATTCCCCTTTAATAAATGCATATAATTTAGAGAAAGTATAAGAAAAACTCAATCTGTGTGAGTCAAAAGACGGTTCAATTGACTTGAGTCTCTTCATCTTCTTCAATATTAAATGTGACCTGTGTATAAGTAAAATGAAAACATTGTTAGATAACAACAGTTCAATATGTCGAGTGTGTCTGGTTTGTCTAGTGAGTCTGGTTCGATCATTTCAGATGCCTGCAGCAGCAATCATCACATATTGACACAAAGAGCACGAGAACTGGAAGATGTGAAGAAAGACATCGAAGAATTCATCTGGTTGAAGGTGATGTCTTTTTGGAATAAGGTTCACGATCTTCAGTTTATTCGAAGACACGGTTCAGTTCCCACTACTCGACAAAGAGCTGTAGCAAGAAAATACTTCAGGCGTTTTAACGTCCATCACGTTTCACATCTTGTCACTGATGAAGTTTTGTGGCATGTGATGCTGTGGAAAGAATTTCATCAGCTTGAGAAGGTCTCAAGTTTTGAATTTGTCAGAAAACTACATAGCCAAGAACTTGTAAATTGATTAAATGATTGGCAAGAAGGTGTAGGAAGACAACTGAATGATGTTGTATGGTTTCGATTTTATGCTTAATGAAATCCTGTTTTGCATCATTGTTGTCTCTTTAATTTCTGCAAAAAATTCACTTTCATCAGTTGATAAATAATTAACTAACTGAATAAAATAATTGATAAATTAATAACTGACATAAGTTGACAGACAGTAAACAAACTGAATATCCTAACTAATAAATGACTAACTGACGTCAGTTGACAAATAGTTAATGAATTGAACATATAAATTGATGAATAACTAACTGACATCAGTTGATAAACATTTAAATAGTAAATGATAAACTCAGTAAACAGCAACTGACAAAGCAACCATAGAACTGATTAGGATAAATCAATTAAACCAAGTATATTGCGAAAGTGAGAAAACTTAGTCTCTGCCAATGACTTGGTGAAAATTGCAGCAGATTGTTGTTCAGTTGACACATATTTCAGTCTGATAGCTTTCTTCAGAGCATGATCTCTGATGAAGTGATATGACATCAATGTGCTTGGTCCTTGAGTGAAAAACATGATTATAAGTTATTGCAATCGTGCTCGTATTGTCACAAAATATGGGAGATTCTTTAGTATCAACTCCATAATCTTTCAGTTGTTGCTAAATTCAGAGCAGTTGGGCATAGTAGCTTCATGCAGCAAAATATTCTGCTTCAGTTGTGGAAGTAACTATGGATGTTTGCTTCTTGATGAACCAAGAGATCAGTCTGTCTCCAAGAAACTGACATCATCCATTGGTGCTTTTACGATAAAGCTTACATCGTGCATAATCTGCATCTGAATATCCAACTAAATTGAAAGAAGAGTCTTTATCGTACCATAATCCCACATTTTGAGTGTCTTTTAAAGATTTTAAAATTATTTTGGCAACAGTAAAATGCAATTGCTTAGAATTTGCTTGAAATCTATCACACATGCAAACAACAAACACAATATTAGGGCGACTAGCAGTTAAGTACAATAATGAACCTATTAAACCTCTGTAGATTGACGTCTCAACTGATATTCCCCCTTGATCATTGTCCAGTTTAACTGATGAACTCATGGGAGTGCTTGCAGCTGAAAATGTTTCCATGCCAAATTTCTTGAGTAATTACTTCGTGTATTTGGTCTAACTGATAAAAATATCAGTATCCAGTTGCTTCACTTGCAGTCCGAGGAAAAATGTCAGTTCACCCATCATGCTCATCTCGAATTTGTCCTGCATTAACTTGGCAAACTTCTCACATAATTTGGGATTAATTGACCCAAATATAATATCATCAACATAAAATTTCTTAAGTAAAATATGATCATTCTTAGAAAATTTGAACAAGGCCTTGTCAACTGATCCAATAGTAAAATCATGATCAGTTAAGAATTTTGAAAGTTTCTCATACCAAGCTCTTGGGGCTTTTGTAAGACCATATAAATCTTTGTTCAAATGATAGACATGATCAGGAAAAGAGTGATTGATAAAACCTGGAGGTTGTTCAACACACACTTTTTCTTGCAACTGACCATTCAGAAATGTACTTTTTGCATCCATTTGATAGACCTTGAAGTTCTTGAATGATGCATAGGCAAGGAACATTCTGATTGCTCCCAGTCGTGCAACTTGTGCAAACGTTTAATCATAGTCAATTCCTTCTTCCTGTCTATATCTTTGTGCTACCAATCTTGCTTTGTTGCGTGCAACTGAACCATCTTCGTTCAGTTTATTTCTGAATACCATTTTGTACCTATAATTGTTTTGCAAACTGGTCTTGGAACTAAGTCCCAGACATTGTTATGGATAGATTGATTTAGCTTATCTTGCATAGTATTTTTCCAGTTAAGATCAGCAAGAGCATTGTCAGTTTTTTTTTGTTCCAGTTGTGAGACAAAAGCAGAATGAATAAACAAATTAAGCATTTGGTTTCTTATTCTTGTCGGGTCAGATGGATTACCTATCACTAATTCTGGTGGATGTGTTTTCTTCCATCTGATTTCAGTGTTTGCTGCTTCCATATCAGCAATTGCTTCTGTTGGCAACTGAATGTTTTCAGTTTCAGTTTCAGTTGGAGCTGTATTAGTTGGTAATTGAATATCATCTGTCTGCTCCACCAACCGATTTTCAGGAGTTGGTTCATGTTCAAATGTTTGACCTAGTATCTCTTGTTCGGGTGTTTGAAGAATATTTTTGTTGATATGATTTTCTTCTTCATTTTCATCCTCGAAACTGATCTCTGTAAATCAATCAACTAGCTCAACTGGATCAGTTGAATTATCAGTTAGTACAGTTTCATCAAAAAGAACATGAATAGATTCTTCAACTTTTAAAGAATTTTTATTGAAAACTCTACATGCTTTGCTAACTGAAGAATATCCAAGAAATATTCCCTCTGCAGATTTAGCATCAAAGGCTTTTAAATTATTTTTACCATTATCAAGAATAAAACATCTGCAGCCAAATATATTGACGTAAGAAACCACACTTTTTCTTCCATGCCAGATCTCATATGGTGTTTTCACATGATTCTTATTAATCATTAATCTGTTCTGAGTATAACACACACTGTTTACTGCTTCAGCCCAAAACCTTTGAGAAATACAACAATCAGCAAGCATTGTTCTAGCAGCTTCTTTAAGGGTCCGATTTCTTCTCTCAGCTACACTATTTTGCTGAGATGTTCTAGCTGCTGAGAGCTCATGCTTTATTCCAGTATTTTCTAAAAAAGTTGAAAGATTATGATTGATGAATTCAGTCCCTCCGTCAGACCTTATTCGATCAATCCCAAATGATTTTTCATTTAAAAGTCTTTTGAAGAGCTTAATCAGTTGTGCGGTAGTTTGGTCTTTTGATTTGAGAAAAATTACCCAAGTAAATCTTGAAAAGTTATCCACAACTACTAGGGTGTATTTCATTCCTTCTAAACTCATTACTGGTATTGGACCAAAAAGATCCATGTGCAACAGTTCTAAGCACCGGGAAGATGATTTACAACCTCTGTTCTTGAATGAAGATCTTGTTTTCCAAACTGACATGCTGAACAAATTTTATCTTTTAAAAATTCTATTTTGGGCAAATCAGTTACAAGATCGTGGTTACTCAGATAGGCAATAAATTTAAAGTTTAAGTGGTTCAATCTCTTATGCCATAACCAATTTTTAGAAGATTTGAAGCAATAAAACAAATTGGTGTATAAGGTTGTTCAGTCCAACTGATTTGTAAGTATTACCACAACGATTTCCAGTTAAGATGACCTCATCAGTTGAGTCTCTAACTGAACACGTGTGTCTGTCAAACTGAACTGAGAAATTATTGTCGCATAACTGCCTGATGATTATCAAGTTATACTTCAAATTCTCCACTAGCAAAAAATCTTTAATTGTAAAGTTACCACGGATAAACTTACCTTTACCCACAGTTTTACCTTTGGAGTTGTTTTCAAAACTGATGTTTGGTCCAGTATATTTGATCAGTTGAGATAGCAAATTCGCATCTCCTGTCATATGTCGCGAACAACCACTGTCTAGATACCAAGTTGATTCCTTGATTGTTCCTATTACCTGCAATCACACACAGTATATATTTTGGTACCCATATTCATTTGGGTCCTAATCTGATTAGTTCTTTAGGAACCCAGACCTGAATCGATCTAACTAATGTCCCAGTTACATTGTTCCAGATGGTTTTTCTCAAATTTTTGGCAGTATGTGTATGGTGTGAGGATGAAACAATATGATTTGTATCCTTTTTCAACTGACTATTATTTTGATATCATTTTTGAACTGGCTTACAGTTGTAGTAATTGTAATAGTCATTCCTTGAGTACTGATTTTTGTGGCTGGACCGTTTAGGTGACCAGTTTCTTGTATCAGTTGGACTCTCATAGCTATATCAAATACCATGCCGTTTGCCTTTGTTCTTACCTTCAGTCAATTGAACAACTGGTCTACTAGGTTCTGAGAATTCATTTATCATAGTTGATTTTACAAAGGTAACGTAGTTTCCTTTGTTTTTATTCAACTTTGGTTGAGCATCACTCATCAAGACTGTTAAAACCTAAACCAGTTTTATCATCAACTGATTTTTGAGAATTCGGTATTTCAGTCAATGCAACTGAAGACTTGTTCCAAGTTTGAATCAATTCAGTATGTTTTGAAATTTTCGTTTTTAGCTGACATATCAAAGCTTGATTTTCAATCATTTCATCCTTTTGTTGTGCAATCTCCCTTTTCAAACTCAACTGTTCAACTGACTCATCAGTTTCTGTTTTGTTGTCATTGGGATCAGTTTGCTCAGTTCTAACCTTCTGAAATGATTGAGCAAGTTTGTGGTACTCATTTACCATGTCATGCAAGGTGGTAATGAGTTCCTCACGAGTGAAATCAGTAGAGCTAAAATCAAATACTTGTTCATTTTCTGATTCCAGTTCAACATCATCTGCCATTAGGAACTTGACTTCCTCTTCATCTTCACTTGAACTGCTTGGGCTTTCTTGTTCTGACTCATCACTGTCAGTTTCAGCCTACTTTGATTTGCTCTCTTCTGCCAAGAGCACTTCATGCTTTTTCTTGAACGATTTCTTGTCATCCTTGGTCCTTTTTTATGCTCATAGGGCTTCTTTCCCTTATCAGTTGATATTTGACTGTCTTTCTTTGGCTTAGGACAGTCTGCTATGAAATGACCAGATTTGCCACAATTGTAGCAAACATATGATTCTTCTTTGGATTGGTTCTTCTGATATTGATTCTGAAAGTTTCCTTGATTTATCCTCATGAACCTTCCAAATTTCTTGACAAACAATGACATAGAATCATTGCTTAGTTCATCAGCAGATTTGTCAGCTGAACCAGTTGATTCCAGTCTGACAACAGTTAAAGTAGTTGTGACAGTTGGTGCAGAAGGCTCTCCTTCTCTGATTTGTAGTTCAAACTCGTAAGCCTTTAAATCAGCAAACAAGTCATGAATTTCGATCTTATTAAGATCCTATGACTCTCTCATTGCCATAGTCTTGACATCTAAATCTTTTGGAAGACCTCTGATCACCTTCAGTGCCACCTCTTTGTTTTAATACACCTTTCCAAGTGCGTTCAGTTCATTGACAATACCACTGAACCTTTCATCATGCATTGATTCACCAGCTTTCATCTTGATGTTATCAAATTTTTGAACAACAACTGATAGCTTGTTTTCTTTGTTTGCTCGTTTCCTCACACAGCTAGATCAGTTTTTCTCATATTTCTTTGCCAGTTTTGCACATCTTGATTTTGTTGAAAGTGACTTTATCAGGCGTTTTGTATAAGATATTCTTAGCCACATTGTCTTGATTGTCTTTCCTTTTGTCCTCAGTTGTCTATTCCTCTCTGGGCTTTTCTATGCGATGAGGTGCCCCGTCAGTAATGGCAACTGCAGTTTTTTCTTTTAGAATCTTCATAGGACCATCAGTGATGACATACCACATGTCGTCATCTTGTGCAGCTAACTGAGCCTGCATTCTGATTTTCCAGTCGTCAAAATCTTCTCTGGAAAAAATTGGTATTTTGTTGAATGAAGACATGTTGATCAATTTGTAAATAAGAATATTTTGAGAAAAAATGCAACCGCTCTAATACCACTTGAAAGGATCGGTTGGAAAGTTGAATTATGTTTAGAAGAGGGGGTTGAATAAACACACACGATTTTTATAATCTTTTCGAACGATGTGTCAGTTCTGTGACAAACTGATAATAGAAATCTTGTCAATCGATAACAATCAGTTTAACTGAATACAGTTGCGGAAATAAACTGACTGAAAGATAAAATAAATTACTGAAGTAATATCACGAAGATTTATTGATGTTAGGAGATTGAATAACTCTTACGTCGCCCTTTCTATAACAAGGATGAGATATGCATTAAAAGACTTTGATCAATACAAAACTTGTAGAGACTCACTTCAGTTTGGACTTAACACTGCCAAAACTAAAACTCTTAGTTTGCTAAATTTCTTACAGTTCTCGACTGGACTTAGCACAACTGACCTAGTTAAGATCAAATGAATAATACAATGGTTTGTGCTAATAATCTCAAAAGATAGCCTCAAATGCTACAAATAAATCGAATAAGAGTGAGCTTTTGATTCTTTGGGTGAGAGCTATAATTTCAGCAGGGTAACGACAAACTTGAGAATAGATAGATCACTTGGTTGTTGAAGAGTTGTTTCTCAACTGCTCTTTCTCACCTATTTATAGGCTTCTTTTCAACGGTAATTGTAGCATCCCGATGCCTAATTTGAGTTAATTATTGGATTAATTATATTTCGGTGGGATCGGAAGGACCGAACCGGGTTCGGATCGTCCGAGACAGGTGGCTGGACACGTGGAAGACATGCAGGGTTCGGATCGTCCGATCAGGGTTCGGATCGTCCGAGACAGGTGGCTGGACACGTGGAAGACATGCAGGGTTCGGATCGTCCGATCAGGGTTCGGAAGGTCCGAAGTGTACCGGATCGGATCTTCCGAAGTGGATCGGATCTACCGATCGTTGTCTATAAATAGAGGCGCGAGGCTTCACTTTTTACTCGCCAATTCCGAGTGTTCCAGAGCGTTTTAGTCGTTTCTGATGGGTTTCTAGTCTTTTCCCGAGGTTCAGGCACTAGCAGGGAGCTACTGGTTTTGTAGCGGAGCTGTGCTCAGTTGGGAGCTAGCGGCATCAGTGGGCTGACTACGGACGCAGGCTTGATTCTAGGGCTGATTGCTAGGATCTACTGGTTTGAGGTACGAAAGTACTATCCGAGATAGCAGGATTGAGTATACTTTACTATGTGTTGCATGTTTATATGTTGCATTATTATCTGTCATATGATGCATGGTTTATTATGCGGCATTTGCATAATCATGTTGGGCCTGATTATCTTTGAGATAGCCTGTTGAGAGGGTGCTCAGCCCTCGTTTGTTGTGGATGGTTGGACCCCGTTGGCCGACGGTGGTCAGGTCACCGGTATATCCACAGGTTTATTTTGGTATGGGAGCCACCTCCTGGTGCGACGGCGCAGAGTGCTACATACCTTGACGTCATTTACCTGAGCAGTATTTCGTTATACCCAGATCCTGGTATCCAGTACATTTTGCATACATGCATGTCATAGTCTTGTATACTCATGCTTTCGGTGCTGAGCGTTTTATGCTCACGTCCTCGGTTTATCTCTGTTTTGGACACCCTATTCGATGGGGCAGGTCTCAGGTTGGACGGTCCAGGAGGGAGTGGACAGGGAGCTGGCAGAGGTTGACTTGTAGTTGTTGGTATTTGTTCTTGGAATTTAGTTCGATCTGGTTGTTTAAGTATTTTGTACTTACAGATTCGATTGGGTTGTATTACTGTTTTTCCGCTGTTTACCTGATTCAGTTTTAAATGTTAAATTTTGCATGCTTAAGATCTGATTAGTAGGTGATTCTGGAATGGGTCACTACAGTAATATTAAATAATATTTGAATCTTTATATCCATTGATTGTCACGTCGTTATTTTTCTGACATTCGTACACTGTAAACTCTGAAATGCGGCGTTCCACTACGAGTTGCAGTCTGATTTGTACTGTTGTCGGTTGAATGTCCTTTTCAACTGATGACGTGTACAGCTGAGAGATCAGCTGATATGAAGACGCTGGTAAGATGTCAACTGAATATATCAAGTGATCAGTTTCCAATTGATCAGTCAGTTGAATCTGTAAATTCAGTTCGGCTGGTTTCATTTGCCTTTAATAACCTGTGCATAAATCTTCAGTTAAGCAACTGTCAGTTCGTGATCAATTAGTCCAATAAATTATTTTTTTAGTTTGTCAAACCACCAAAATTAAGTTTCCAACACTTCTTTTGTGATTGCAGGGAGCATTAACTGAACTAATCAAGAAGTCACTTTGGTACTTTGTTAGGATCAATTAGGAGAGTCAAAGTTTTTGAAGGGCCGAGGGTTGAATAAACACTTGGAGATTTTCTCCTCTTTAAAATATAAATCAATTTGGTGATAAACTAACTCAAGAATCTTGTTGTCAATATCAATTGGTTAACTATTTTAAAGTACGGAAATAAACCAACTGACAGACTGAATACTCAAACAATAAATAAGGTATTGAACACAAAGATTTTTATGGATGTTCGTATATTTTAGACGCTCTTACATAACCCCTTCTATCACAAGGATATGTTTTCACTAATAGGCTTTGATTGATTACAAAAACAGTAATATCCCACTTCAATTTGGACTTAAACACTTCCAAACTGAAAATCTTAGTCTCTACTAACTTATACGTATTTCAAACTGATTTTCTTACCTAGTAACGTAGCAAAATTGATCTAAAAAGATCAAATATATCAATGTAATGTGCTAGTGTTTATGCTCAAATAATAGCCTGAATGCTATGAATATGACTATGAAGTGTGAGTTTTTTGTCTGTGCAAATATTGCACCTGATCTTGGATGAGTAACTGGATTTTTCAATTGTTATCTCTTTCAAAAATTCTCAATCAATCTTCTTACTGAACTCTTCAGCTATTTATAGACTTTGCTCCAATAGTAATATTGAATGCATTAATTAATACATATACATTGAGTCGTCATTTCTGAGTGTGTCAACATTTTTCTGACAATAGTACGATGTTGCAGTCTGCTGGTGCTCCTTCTGTCACTAGTACGACGTTGCACTCTGCTTAGTATGATTTTTTTGTTAAAACGTGTCAAACTGATTAGGAGTTAGACTATTCGATTGATCAGTTGAACTGACTTAAAGCGTCATGTTCAGTTCCAATTGATAATCCATTCATTTAAATTATTAATTCAGTTATCTTTGTTTAGTTCCATTATATCCAATGACTTATCTCATTAATCTTCAGTTCGGATAATCTTCAATTCAGATAACTTCAGTTCGAATAACTTCAGTTTTATGGTTTCATTTTATCTTATCAGTTCTGCAAACTACGATACTTTATTTGTCAAACTCCGAAACTTTTAATTATAACAATTTCCCCTTTTTGGTGTTTGACAAAAATTAGACTTCAATACTAATGTAGCTGAAAGTAGATAAAATAACCTTTTATTGAAATGTACAGATCCGTACAAAATAACAATTGAGATCAATTGAACTGCTAAACTAATATAGGACTGCACATCACTTTTTGGCTTTCTTATCAGCTGGTCCTTGATCAGTTGGGTGTTCGTTTCTCTCCTTCAATGATTCACCTTGACCTTGATGTTGTTCCTCTTCTCCCTTTTTGTCAACACCCGCTCTGTGAAAGAAAAGACGTAATTCTGAACTGAGTTGAGAGACTGCATCAACCATCTGTTCTTGAATTAAGTCCATTCTTTTGGTCAGACTTGTGTGCACAAAGTCAATTCGGTTGATGAGCATATCTTGAGTTTGGAAAAAAGCCAGTACCATGACTCTATCCTTCTTCAATCTGTCAATGGCAGTAAACTATGCGGCTATGCCTTGTGTGACCCTCTTGAGGTCCTTCATCGTGTGTTCTCTATGGAATCAAATCTCAGAGTGTGTTTCAGTTGAGTGGATTTGACTTCCAAGATGGTAGAAATCATACAGCGCAAACTAGACTGAATTGCTTCAATCATAATGTCAGTTGCAAGTGGTATTTCAGGATATAAGGCCTCAGTTATTGTCGGTGCTTTGCCTTTTCCCTTCTCACTGAATGTTACCACTGCTAAGGCTTGGGATTCAGTCTCAGTTTATTCTTCCAATTCAGCAATAACTTCTTCAACTGCATCCTTTTGTTGATAAAAAACTAAAGGATGATGCAGAGGAGCAGTTGAGTGTCTTCAGTTATTACTGCTTCTTGTTGCAACTGAGCCACTCCAGATCGATGTTCATTTATAATTAAAGCCTCCAAGGATATTTTTTATGAGGAGCTTGGTTCTGCATTCTGCGCATTTAGTTGGACAAGTTCGAAATCAGCTGAATATCAGTGGCAGTAGATCTGACCACTTCGTCAATGTTGTCCAGTGATAACTCAGCATCTGTGTAAAGAGTTTGTCCAGCTGTTGAAGATCTTGGAGGTGCAGAATAAGTGGATGGCTGAATGTCCTCAGGAACAGGATTAGTCACTTGCTTGTGATCATGTTCAAAAAATGTCACCTTGACTTGTTCGGACTGAGCTTCTGCTTGCTGATCCTACTCAGCTGATTTTGGACTGCTGCTGGTCCCAACTGGTACAAACAATTGTTGATCCATCTCCCAGAGTTTCACTTTCATTTGAAGGGAGATAAGATCATAATCCAGTTGCTGAAAAACTGCTGTGTCGTCATATGTAGTTGGACCAGTTGGATCGTAGTTCCGTTTTAGCTCGACATTTACTTCAGTTAGCTTCTTCACCCTCATGATATCAAAGAAATAAGCTTCTCTCTCTAGATCTTGGGCAATTGTGATGGATTTCATTGCTTTCAAAACTGCAGATTCCAAAGCGATATATTTCTGTAGAATTGATTTCTTCTTCAAGTGCTTTGCAAAGACTACAGTTCTGAATCGAACACATTCATCAAAATGCTCTAACTCTAGTTTAGCAAAATCATTAATATCACTCCAAATGAGATCAATTTGATCCGGAACTAAATTGGTTGGCCTCCGCTCTTCAATCAACTTGCCATTGCCTTTGGGATCAATCAGAGCATGAGAAATATTTATCCTCGAAGCAGTTGTATCCATTCTTCCGAGAATTACTATGCCCTTGGGTCGTGCGATTGGAAGGACAATAGGATGGATCACTGTAGCGGGAGGTGCACGGAGACCAACTAGCCTTAAAACGTCACCAGAATTGGTGATGATCTTCGGAGGATGATCAACTGGCTTCTTTAGTTGAGGTTCTTCAATTTATTGCGTGACTAGAACTGACTGGATTTAAGTGGCAGTAATCGGTGCCTCAGCTACAATAGATACCAGTATGTTCTCTGGAATGGCTCCTGAAATAACAGCTGGTTTGGTCTTCCGAGACCTCGGTTTCTTCAGAATTTTGGGAGAAGGTGTTTTCTCCAAATCACTGTCTTTGACACAGTTTCCTTTTGGTTGTCAGCTAGCGATCCAAAGCTTTGGCTTTAGCAGTATTTACAAATTTTGGAGTTGCTACCATTTGACTGTTTCGACGATTGAACCCCATTCTTCAAGATATTGAAGATGATTGCTGACTAGTTCATACTTGTGCCTTTCATGATCACAGCCATTACTTGAAATTTCTCCAACATAAGAGCAGCAAATGAACCTGCCTTTTCTAGAATTCCTTTGGCAACAATGTTAGCTAGCAACTGAATCTCTGGTTTCAGTTCCTTCTTGGGGTCGGAGACTTTGATTTTCTTGCCATCAGCTGAAAGCATAGTCTGCATTTCCTTGATATCAGCTATAGTGGCTTCAGAGAAGTGGGACATACCCTCAGTTGGTAGTAGGAAAAGATTGATGAAGAACTCTTCATCTATAATCAGATTTTGGTGGTTGACGGTTATAGTGATTTTCCCGTCATCGGAGACTATGGTTCTTGCATAGATTGCTTGAATCTATTTTGGATAAATAATTTATGTTGTCATGCCCAAGAATTTCTTCAAACCTGTAGCTTCCATCTTCAAAAATACACTTCGAACATATTCATCCGAAGTAGATAGAACAAAGTCAAAATCAATTGTCATAGCATTAAGAAGAAATGCTAAGGTTTGGCTTGCCATTTTTATAGATTTTTCTGCAAAATAACTTGCTTTGAGTGTTTGAGTACTTGAAAAATGAATAAAGTAAACTGAGGAAAGGCGGCACGAATATATGTGTTTGTAACTATTCAAATTTTTGGACACGTGTCAGTCCAAATTCAAACCGTACAAATAGCATTTACTTCAACCTTAAATCTAGAATATTAATCGATTGAACTATTTGTAGCCGAATTTCTATTAATATTAATTGAATGGTATAATTAATGAAGTAATCTTAACCGTCACAAAACTTGTTATAGAATCTTAATTGAATTCAGAATTAGTTAACGTATATAATAGGATCAGTTAGAAACTAGTTAAGTTCAGTTAATGACAAACTGATAATTATCTTATCAGTTAACTAATCATTATTCAATGTTCCCTCTAAATTAAGCATTAGGATAAATCAATAAGCCCTAAAATATTTCTAAAGTAAGAAAACTTAGTCTCTGGTAGTGGCTTTGTGAAAATATTCGCTGCTTGTTGTTTAGTTGAGATGTATTCCAGTCTGATGTCCTTCTTGAGAGAATGATCTCTGATAAAGTGATATCTGATATCAATATGCTTTGTCTTAGAGTGAAGAACTGTATTATATGTAATCTCAATTGTGCTATTGTTTCCAAAAAAGATTGGTGATTCCAATGCGATGACATCATAGTCTCTTAGCTGTTACTGAGTCTAGAGCAGCTAAGCGCAACAACTTCCAGCAACTAGATATTTTGCTTCAGTTGTGAAAGTTGTTATGGATGTTTGCTTCTTTTTGAACCAGGAAATCAGTCTGTCTCCCAGAAATTGACATGATTTTTCGATCAAGTTTACATCCTGATTAATATGCATCTAAATATCCAACTAAATTGAAATATAGGTCTTTAGAATACCATAAGCCCATATTTTTTGTTCCTTTAAGATATTTAAATATTCGTTTGGCTGGTGAAAAATGCGATTGTTTAGGATATGCTTGAAATCTAGCACACATTCAGACAACAAACATAATATCAGAACAGCTAGCAGTTAGGTATAGTAAAGAACATATTAAACCTCTATAGAGTGCCATCTCAACTGATATTCCTCCTTCATCTTTATCTAATTTAATTGATGAACTCTTAGAAGTATTTGCACCTGAACATGTTTCCATGCCAAACTTTTTAAGCAGTTCATTCGTATATTTAGTTTGACTGATAAATGTACAAGTTTCCATTTTCTTCACTTCCAGACCAAGAAACAACGTCAGTTCACCAATCATAATCATATCAAATTTATCCCGCATTAACTTAGAAAATTTCTCGCATAATATGGGGTTAGTTGACCCAAAAACAATATCATTAGAATAGATTTGTACAAGTAAATTATGATCTTTCTTTGTAAATTTGAACATAGTTTTTTCAACTGTTCCAACAATGAAATCATGATTAGTTAAATTTTTTGATAATGTCTCATACCAGGCTTGGGGAGCTTGCTTGAGACCATATAATGCTTTGTTGAGATGATAAATGTGATCAGGAAATAAATGTTTACAAAACCTGGTGGTTGTTCAACGTAGATTTCTTCTTGTAACTAACAATTGAAGAATGCGCTTTTTACATCCATCTGATATACTTTGAAATTCTTGAAAGAGGCATAGGCTAGGAATAATTTTATTGTTTCTAATCGAGCAACTGGTTCCTAAGTTTCGTCATAATCTATTCCTTCCTCTTGTCTGTGCCCTTGTACAAGCAACTTGGCTTTGTTGCGTACAACTTAACCATCTTCGTTTAGTTTGTTTCTATATACCTATTTTGTACTTATAATCATCTTTGAAAGTGGTCTTGGAACTAAAGTCCAGACATTGTTATGGGTAAACTGATTCGGATCTTCTTGTATAGAATTTATCCAGCTCGGATCAGTTAGAGCTTCATCAGTTTTCTTAGGTTCAAATTGAGAAATAAATGCAGAGTGCACAAATAAATTAAACATTTGATTTCTAGTTTTTACCGGATCATATGGACTACTTATCACCAAATCTTGTGGATGTGATTTGCTCCATCTGTAGTTGGAACTGATTGGATCATTTTGCGTAACTGTTTCAGGTTGTAACTGAATATTTCCTTCAGAATCAGTTGCAACTGTTTCGGTTTGTATTTGAGTATCATCATGTTGTTCCAAAAATCGATTTTTAGGAATAGTTTCAAGTTCAATTGTCTGATCCACCATTTCTGGTTCAGGTGTTTGAAAGATGTTTCGGTTGATGTGAATTTATTCTTCACTATCATCCTTCAAGCTAATTTCTGTTATGCAATCAGTCAGCTCAACTGGATCAGTTGGCTTATTATTTAGAGCAGATTCATCAACTACAACATGAATTGATTCTTCCACATTTAAAGTACGCTTATTAAAAACTCTGTAAGCTTTGCTAACTGAAGAATAACCAAGAAAAATTCCTTCATCAGATTTAGCATCAAATGCTCTTAAATGATTTTTGCCATTGTTATGAATAAAGCATTTACAACCAATATATTGAAGTAAGACGCCACGCTTTTCTTTCCATGCCAGATCTCATCAAATGCTATAATCATTTTTATTAATCTTGATCTGTTCTGAGTATAACATTCAGTGTTTTCAACTTTTGTCCAAAATCTGTGAAAGATACTGGAATCAGCAAGCAAGAATTGTTCTAGCTGTTTCTTTAAGAGTTCGATTTATTCGTTCAGCTATACCATTTTGCCGAGTTGTTCTTGCGGCTGAGAACTCATTCTTGATTCCAATAATTTTCTAAAAATAGATAAATGTTTTGATTTACAAATTCAGTCCGTTGGTCAACCTTATTCTGTTAATCCCAACTGATTTTTCATTTAAAAATATTTTGAAAAGTTTAGTTAGTTGTGTAGCAGTTTGGTCTTTTGATTTGAGAAAAATAACCCAGTAAATCTTTAAAAATTGTCGACAATTACTAGGGTGTATTTCATTCCCCATAAACTCATGGCTGATATATGACCAAACAGATCCATATGTAGTAGTTCTAAGCATCTGGACAAAGATTTACTACCTTTATTTTTAAAATAAGATTTTATTTGTTTACCAAGCTGACATGTTGAACATATTTTTTATCTTTTGAATATTCAATCTTAAGCAGACCAGTTACAAGATAATGACTGCCCAGATGAGCGATGGATTTGAAATTCAAGTGATTTAACCTTTTATGCCATAACCAGTTCTTGGATAGATTAGAAGAGACAAGACAAACCGGTTCATTAGGTTGATTAGTCCAACTTACTTTATAAGTGTTACCACGCCGATTTTCTGTCATGATGATATTACCAATTGAGTTCTTAACTATGCAAGTGTGCTTGTTAAACTCAACTGAGAAATTATTATCACATAACTGACTTTGCTAATCAAATTATATTTTAAATTATCAACGAGTATAACATCATTAATAATAATATTACCATATAAGTTTACTCTTACCCACAATTCTACCTTGAGAGGCATCTCCAAAACTAATTTTTGAACCAGAGTATTTGATCGGTTGGGATAGCAAATCAGCATCCCCTGTCCTATGTTTTGAGCATCCACTGTCCAAGTACCAGATTGAGTTTTTAGTTGATGTACTTGCCACCTGCAATGACACACACTAAATAGCTTTGATACACACATCTATTTGGATCCTACACTGATTAGTCCTTTAGAAACCTAGACTTAGACCAGTTTAACTGAATTTTCAGTTGTTGTGTTCCAGATAGTTTTTTTCAGTTTGTGTGTGCTTAATGTGTTGTGTGCAGATGAGACAATGTGCGTTTTAGACTTGTTCACCTGGTTGTTCATCTGATATCTTTTGTAAACAGTCTTACGATTATAATAATTGAAATAGGAATTCCTAGAGTTTTGGTTTTCATAGTTGAACCGTTTAGGTGACCGGCTTCGTGAATTATCTGAACTCATATGGCTATATCCGATTCCATACCTCTTAACCTTGTTCTTATTGTCAATCATTTTTTAACTGGTTTACTTGGCTCTGATTGTTCATGTACCATAACTGATTTTACAAAGTGAATATAGTTCCCTTTGCATATGTACAGTTTTGGTTTGTTACCACTGGTTGAATATTCATTTTGGCTATTAATGCCTAAACCAGTTTTGTCAGTAACTGATTTTTGTAAATCTTGCATTTCAGTCAATGAGACTGATGACTTATACCAGACTTGAATCAGATCAGTTTGTCTTGAATTCTCAAGCTTCAGCTGCTGAATCACATATTGGTTCTCAATCATTCCAGCTTTTAGCTCAGCAATCTCTCTTTTTATACTCAACAGTTCAACTGATTCATAATGATTAGTTTCGATTTTATTGTCTTGAGGATAAGTTTGCTTTGTTTTGGCCTTCTTCAATGAGAGAGCAAGTTTGTGATACTCATTAACCATGTCGTGTAATGTGGAAATAAGTTATTTCCATGAAAAATCAGTTGAGCTGAAATCAAATATATGCTCGCTGCTTGATTCCAGTTATGTATCATTAGCCATTAAGCATTTTATTTCTTCTTCATCGCTGGAGTTGCTCGATTTCTCAGATTCTGAATCTTCATTGTTAGTTTCAGCCCATTTGGATTTGCTTTCTTTGGCTAATAGAGCTTCATGCTTCATTTTGAATGATCTCTTGTCATCCTTAGCTCTTCTTCTCCGCTCAAATGATTTCATTTCTTTTTCTATTGAACGTCGACTATCCTTCTTTGGCTTACGACAATCAGCAATGTAATGTCCAATTTTGTCACATTTGTAGCAAGAATTTGGTTCTTCATTTGAAATATTCTTGTGAGAATGTCTTTGAAAAGATCTCTGGTTCTTTCTCATAAACCTTCCAAACTTCTTGATGAAAAATGACATGGCATCAATGCTCAACTGTTCTACAGATTTTTCAGTTGAACTAGTTGGTTCAAATTTTAAGGCGCTGAGAGCAATTGTAACTGATGGAGTCAATGGTCCTCCATCTCTCGTCTATAGCTCAAATTTTTATGCCTAGAGATCTGCAAATAGATCGTGTAATTCCACTTTGTTGAGATCTTTGGATTCTCTCATTGCCATTGTTTTCACATGCCATTCTTTGGGAAGACCACGAACAACCTTCAATGTAATTTATTTATTTGATATACTTTCCTTAGTGTATTCAGTTCATTTATAATGCTGCTAGCTCGTTCATCAAACTCGTTCATTGATTCTACAGACTTTATTTTGATGTTATCAAACTTTTGTACTGCGACTGAAATTTTATTTTCCTCCATCTGCTCAATGACTTCGCACAACTGAATCATTTTTTCCCAAATTTCTTTAGCAGTTTTGCACATCTTGATTTTGCTGAAAGTATTTTTATCTAAGGTTTTATACAAGATATCCTTGGCCACATTGTCCAAGTTTGCTTTTCTTTTGTCTTCAGCTGTCCACTCTTCACGTGGTTTTTCAATAAGGTGAGGTGCTCCATCAGTTAGAGCAACAGTTGTGTTAGCTTTCATAATATTCATAGGTCTATCAGTTATGATGTACCACATATCATCGTCTTGTGCATCTAAATGAGCCTGCATTATGATTTTCCAATCATTGAAATCTTCTATTGAGAACATAGGGATTTTGTTGAATGAAGAAATGGTGATCACGCGTATAAATAGAGATTATTCAGAAACAAGATTGAAATCGCTCTGATACCACTTGTTAGGATCGGTTAGGAGAGTCAAAGTGCTTAGAAGGGTGGGGGTTGAATACACACTTGGAGATTTTCTCTTCCTTTAAAATATCAGTCAGTTTGGTTATAAACCGAACTCAAGAATCTTGTTGTCAGTATCAATCGATTAACTATTTTTAAGTGAGGAATAAACCAACTGACAGAGTGAATACTCAAACAATAAATAAGGTATTGAACACGAAGATTTTTATGAATGATTGGATATTTCAAACGCTCCTACTTCACCCCTTCTTTAACAAGGATAGGTTTTCACTAAAATGCTTTGATTGATTACAACAACTATAATAACTCACATGAGTTTGGACTTAAATATTGCCAAACTAAAACTCTTAGTCTCTACTAACTTATCAGTATTTCAAACTGATTTTATTATTTAATAACATAGCACAATTGATCTAAAAAGATCAAATATATCAATGTAACGTGCTAGTGTTTATGCTCAAATAATAGCCGAAATCCAATGAATATGACTATGAAGTGTGAGATTTTTCTCTGTGCAAGTATTGCACCTGATCTTGGATGAGTAACTGGTTCTTTCAATTATTCTCTCTTTCGAAAATTCTCAATCAGTCTTCTTACTGAACTCCTCAGCTATTTATAGGAATTGCTCCAACAGTAACATTGAATGCATTAATTAATACATATCCGTTGCTTCGTCCTTTCTGAGTGTGTCAACATTCTTCTGACAATAGTAAGATCTACGATGTTGCACTCTGCTTATTATGATTTGTCGATTAAAACGTGTCAAACTGATCTGGATTTAGACTATTCGACTGATCAATTGAACTGACTTAAAGCGTCATGTTCCGCTCCAAGTGATAATCCATTCCGTTGACTTAATAATTCAATTATCTTTGTTTAGTTCCATTATATACGATGATTTGTCTCATTAATCTTCAGTTTGGATAATCTTCAATTCAGATAACTTCAGTTCGAATAACTTCAGTTGTATGGTTTCGGTTAAGCTGATCAGTTCTACAAACTCTGATATTTTATTTATCAAACTCCGAAACTTTTAATTCTAACATACTCGGGCAGTGGATATCAAGGCACATGACCGGTGAAGCTAAACTGATATCTAAACTGACTCGGCTTACTGGACCTTATATTATTTTTGGATATGTTTCTCAAGGTAAAACCGTGAGTAATAAGCATATTCATGGTAACATTATTATTGAAGATATTATACATGGCGACAATCTTAAATACAATTTTATTTGCATAAGCGAACTACGCGATCATGGCTACTCAGTTGAGTTTCATAAGTATATTCACAATGTCAAAGATACTTCTGGATGCATTATAATGATAGGTGATATGTGGCAATACATACAAAATCAATTGGACTACTTAAACTATTGATCCATTTTGCTTTATTTCTTGTAACTGACCAAAGAGCTGGTTGTGGCACAAGAGGTTAAATTATCTAAATTTCAAAGCCATTGCAAATCTGAGCAAGAAAGATTTGGTCACTGAATTTCCCAAAAAATAATTTTCCAAGGACAAAGTTTGTTCAGTTTGGAAAGAAAGTTAGATCATCTTTTAAGAACAAAAAGTATAACTCATCAACCTGAAGCTTAGAACTTTTGCATATAGACTTGTTTGATCCTATACCAGTGATAAGTTTAGGGAAAATGAAATACAATCTATGTAACGCCCCAGATTCGACGACTGTCCTCACTGTATCAAGACGGGTCTTTCCAGCGTGCTTATGTCCTCACTCACACGCACCCTGGGAAACTTCCCAGGAGGTCACCCATCCCAAAATTGCCACAAGTCAAGCACGCTTAACTTTGGAGTTCTTATGTGATGAGCTACCGAAAAGAAGATGCACCTTCGTGATATGAGTAGTACCAATCAAATCTTTTAAGCCCTCTTCAACTGTTCAGTCCATTACATTGCCCAGTCTCGGAATCCCTCTCATTCCCGTGTGGGTCGGTTCATTCATGTTCCCTTCACCTAGAAGCCTGCCAGGAGCCGCTCATTGTCCGTGCAACTGATGGCACCGGCGTTCACCCCCCGCCCTCTTCGGCCCCGGGCCTCACATGCCCACCAGCTTCCGCTTGGTTCGTCCCCGAACCACACCGTACTAAGAGAGGTCGGCTCTGATACCACTTGTAACGCCCCAGATTCGACGACTGTCCTCACTGTATCAAGACGGGTCTTTCCAGCGTGCTTATGTCCTCACTCACACGCACCCTGGGAAACTTCCCAGGAGGTCACCCATCCCAAAATTGCCCCAAGTCAAGCACGCTTAACTTTGGAGTTCTTATGTGATGAGCTACCGAAAAGAAGATGCACCTTCGTGATATGAATAGTACCAATCAAATCTTTTAAGCCCTTTCAACTGTTCAGTCCATTACATTGCCCAGTCTCGGAATCCCTCTCATTCCCGTGTGGGTCGGTTCATTCATGTTCCCTTCACCTAGAAGCCTGCTAGGAGCCGCTCATTGTCCGTGCAACTGATGGCACCGGCGTTCACCCCCCGCCCTCTTCGGCCCCGGGCCTCACAATCTAGTTATTATTGATGATTTCTCAAATTTGAACAGGGTAATCTTTTTAAAATAAAAAAGCCAAACTAATACTCAACTTATCAAAATTTTCAAAATAATTTTTGTAATGCCCGAGATTTTTATCTTGATAATCTGTAATTATTGATTTATGATTTGATATGATTATGAAGGATCGTTCTGAGACACGAAATGAGATTGCATGTGAGATGTAAAGTGCGAGGACAGTACCATTCACGCACATGCGCGACAGAATGCGCGCACACGCGCGAAATGGGCAGAAGACCTCGCGCATTTGCGCGGAGTGAGGTCGCGCATATGCGCGAGCTGTGCGAGAAGCAAAGAAGAATTCCAGAGAACCCCGCGCATATGTGTGGAGATGAGGCGCGCATATGCGCGAGCTGCAGAGAAGAACAAGGCCGAGACCAGTAGGTCTCGCGCATATGCGCGGAGGATGGTCGCGCATATGCGCGAGACGTGCTGCACCAAGAGGCAGCCACATATACGCGCCATGCGGAATATATATATCAAATCTTCAATTGTCCATCAGCATTTTGAGGAAAGAGAAACTGAAAAGCTTCGTGAAACATCTCTTCAAATTTTAGGAAATTGAATCTTGTGTGAAATCCGTCCGTTAGATTTTGAATCCGAGTGCAGTACCGTGTTCCTATCGACGCAGACTACAACTGGACGTAAGTTTTCTTAAGTTTTGATATGATTTGAAGTTATGGAATTTCCAGAATCGGATATGATTTATATATGATGTTCTTGACATGTTAGACATCGTATAATTGAAACCGAATTGAAGAACGGTTATCGTATGAAATTGTTATGAATTTTGGAGTTAATTTGATTGAGATTTGATACAAGATTTGTATTGTTATTGATTATGAGATATTGGGATTGATAGCTGACTGATATTGTATTGTTGGGTATATTGAGATTATGCCGTTGAAACAGGATTTGATTTAGTTCTGATTCTATCCAGTATTGATTGAGTGGGGTATTGATATTGTACTCCTCGCTATTGTCATTGCCAAATTGAGTATTGACATGCATTGAATCCGAAACTTCGACAAAGTCAGATAGACAGAAAGAAAGATATAAATCAATGTTGATACGAGATTATACAACTCGAGTCTGATTTGACTTGAGTTTCCAAAAATCACATACTGAATCGCCATTGCCTTGATATGTTGCAATGTGTGGTATTGATTCTATTGATTTATAACAAAGCATGAGTTAGAGTCTTGGGCAGATATGCCTAGTCTTTGACAAAACCGCCAAGTCACTGGACTTTTGGATATACATCGATGTGCTTAGGAGCAGATTGACTTCTATTGCAGATATTCGATATAGATAGCCAAATTCTGGGAATAAGGACGTACCACCATCTGGCTGGGGAAAGTAGGTGGGGGAATATTTCGTTCTTATTCAACCGGGATCCCTAGATTAGAAAGGAGTCGAGTCTGAAGTGACGAGTCTAGATTTTTATTTAATACTTGATATCGATACATGTCTTTCAGATTTTATACATGCTATTGATATGTGTTTCATGTTTATATATATGCTTTTACATGACTGCATGTTTACATTATTTATACTGGGATTATATTCTCACCGGAGTTATGCGGCTGTTGTCTTGTTTGTATGTGTACATGACAACAGGTGGGGTAGGATCAGGATCGGGAATAGGATGAGAGATTCAGAATTAGCGTTGAGATCCAGACTTAGAGTAGATTGGTTTTCAGTACTTGATATAGTGACTGAACTTTAGTTGATATAAATAAACGTTGTACAAGACTTGTACCTTTATTTTGATATGTATATCAGATCGAATACATTACGTTTCCGCATTTGCAGAAAAAAAATTATGTCCCACATTATTTAATTGTTATATTGATTCTTAATAATGATTAAGAAGACGAATTAGGTTCGGGTCCCCACAATTTTAAATGAAAAGTAAAAAAAATTAACAAAATCAGACATGATGGAGGAACTAAAATTGTTAACTAAAATTTGTATACCTTTTTGGAAAGCCATGAAATCACGCAGCTAGAACATCTCATCAAAATGGAGTTGCTGAGAGGAAGAATCAAATTCTTTTGCAAGAATGATGCTTTCCGATTCTAGTATTTCTCAAAAAATTTGTGCTAAGGCAGTGAACACTACATGCTATACTCATAACATATAAATGATTAACAAGAAACTTGGCAAGAAACCAAATGAGATTTTTCATGGCAAGCAACCTGTGGTATCCTATTTAAAAATATTTGGTTGCAAATGTTTTATACTCGATAATGATATAAATAATCTGTCTGTTTTTTTATCCTAAGTCAATGGTGGTTTAATTTTTTTAGTTAGAAAATATTATCGAATATTTGATAAAAATAACTTTAAATGTTGAATAATGTGTGCACATTGTTTTTTATGAAACGATGTCAAATGATCCAGTTGAACTGACCAATCGATTTGAATAGATCAATCTGGAGGATGAGAGTGAAGATGAGGTCTATATCAACAAAATGACACTTCATTCTCTAGAGCCTGAACTGTTTGATCAATCAGCTGGACAAGATGGTGTTCCATTTGACCAGTTTTCTGATACACAAAGAACAATTGAGAGTCAAACTGATGACAACCAAACTGAAGTCAACTGAAGTCAACCAAACTAATTTGGTAACACAAAATAATATAGGTGAACCTAATTATAGATAGAATAAGAATCATCCACCTAGCTTAGTAATAGGCAACACTTCTGCTCCATTGATAACCAAAGGACACATGTTCAATCAATTTTTACACTTTGCTTTCATTTCTAACATTGAACCTAAAAATATTGATGAAACTTTAAACTGAGAGTAGTTGGATTGATACAATGCAAGAATAACTTACTCAATTCACTAAAAATTCTGACCGAGACTTAGTTCCAAGACCTTCTCATCAATCATTTATAGATACAAGATGAGTTTGTGGAACATGCTCAATGAAGATGGAACAATGTTGAGGAACAAAGTAGTACTAGTTGTCAAGGATTGAGGCAAGAAGAAAGAATTGACTTTGATGAGATCTATGCTTCAGTAGCTAGAATGGAATCTATCAGGATATTTCTTGCCTTTGCCTCTTAAAAGAGCTTCAAAATTTGTCAAATGTATGTAAAAAGTGCATTCTTGAATGGAAAATACAAGAAGAAGTTTATGTTGAACAACCTACAAGTTTTATTAACCATTTATTTTCTTATTATGTTTATAAACTGAACAAAACTTTATATGGTATGAAACAGGCTCCCAGAACTTGGTATGACACACTATCTAAGTTTCTTATTGAACATGATTTCATTATTGGCACTGTTGATAATACTCTATTTTTATTTACTAAAAGAGATCATACTTTATTGGTATAAATTTATGTTGATGACATTCTTTTGGTTCAACTAACCCAAACCGTGTCAAAGTTTCTCTAAACTGATGCATGACAAATTTTAAATGAGTATGATGGGCGAAATGACATTCATTCTTGGTCTGCAAGTGAAAAAATTGGATAATGATAAATTAAGTACACAAAATAACTGCTCAAGAAATTTTGCATGGATACATGTTCCACATCATCAACCCCAATGAATCATCAGTTAAACTAGATAAATATAAAGGAGGAATATCAATTGAGGCAACCATGTATCGAGGCTTAATATGTTCTTTATTGTACCTAACTGCTAGTCGACTTGATATTGTTTTTCTTGTCTGCATTTGTGCTCAGTTTCATTCTGATTTTAAGCAATCTCATTATTTATCTGCCAAGTGAATTCTTAAATATCTTAAAAGAACACAAAATGTGGGCCTATTGTAGGCTAAAGACTCTTGTTTCAATTTTGTTGACTATTCAAATGCAGATTATGAAGGATGCAAACTTGATAGAAAAGTACCAATGGATCATTTTAGCTTCTAAGAGATAGAAAGATCTCTTGGTTTAACAAGAAGAAAACTTCCATTGCAATATCCACATCTGAAGCAAAGTACTTAGCTGTTGTGCCCAAATGCTCTGGATTCAACAACAGTTGAGAGATCATGTGATCATTGTACAAGAGTCACCAATATTTTGTGACAATACAAGAACTATTGCAAACATCTACAATCCAGTTCTACAATTTAGGATCAAACGCATTAATAAACACCAATTCATCAGATATCATACATTGAAGAAAGACATAAGGCTAGAATATGTCTCAACTGATCAACAAGCAGTAGATATTTTCACCAAGTCACTACCAGAAACTAAGTTTTCTTATTTTAGAAATATTTTAGGGCTTATTTTTTAATCATATTCATTAATTTATGGAGAATATTGATTCTTAAGAAGGTCAACTGATAAGACAAAATTTAGTTTACCTTGTGCTCAACTGAATGTCAGTGTAGTTTCCTAAACTGATTTTTTGTGCTTTTGGACAAACTGATCTTATCATTTAGTAGAATGATTCTTAACGTTTAGTTCCATATCAAGTTGTGACGGTTCAATAATCAATATACTTCAAATCAGCTTACCAATTTTTCAAAAAAATATTCCAATGACATTGCCATGTGCCTCATCAGAGGAAATTCAAAAATTCATTGTACTAAAGTACTTCAGTTTACCTCTTACATTTATTAATTAACTTTTCAAAATATTCTCTGCAATTATTTGTGCTTTTGCTTACTATTTTCAATCGCAGTCAATATTTTCTTAAATATTCTTCGATTTCATTCTCGAAATGACATCACCTTCACCTACTTACGTTTGAAATCTCTTGTTGTAGACTTTGACTCTATTTAAGCCATGGACGACGAAGCAATCTCAGGAATATTTCGACTATTGGAGTCATCTGGACTTTGGAGTTTTTTTTCCACATCACTGTGACTGAGTTGTTTTGTGTCTATAAGAAACGTACAATTGTTGCGTGTTTTGACTACCGTAAGTGTACGGTGTCAAGTTTTAGTACTGGTTTAAGTACAGATATCGATCCCACGAAGAGTAATTATTTAAAATTGTATATTAATTACCATAATTGACATAGCTCAAATTTATTTAGAGAAATCAAATAGTTGGTTAATTATCAATTCAAATAAAATAAAAAATCCTGTAATTCTAGCACGCGGTAGAAATTCACTGAGTAATTAAATCTAGAGATATGATTTCCTCTGGTTTCCCCTATGCTAAGTCAAAATTAACTAACATGTCATTTAATTGCATCGTGTTTACTAACCAAGAACTCGCAAGTTTCCTATTTCTTTTTTCAAGTGTTAAATAGAATTTTATTACCTATTACCGATTTTAATATGTTTATTCAAAATCAAGCAACATGTAATAAATGCAACCAAGGTCCTCTTATGGATTCGTCAGAGTTATACGTCTTTTGCACGTTATAAATATCTAACGATGTGATTTCTTCCGTCCTAATTTCAATCCCCTCTCTCGAGTGTTAGATCTTAATTATTTGATCAATCGAAATATGACTAGTAATTCAAAAGCATTAATGACAAGAAATCACAAATAAACACGATAAATTAATTAGATGAAAAGTCAAAACGTCAATAACATAGGGTAAACTAAGACTACGTAAATCTCTAGAAAATAGAATTAGTTCATACTCGAATTTAAATCAATACAAAACCGGTTTGTAATCATTAAAAACGTAAAAGTAAGAAACCGAATTAAGAACGTGTTGGCGAGAGATGAAAGTGCGTCTCCGTGTCCGGATCCAACGTCTTCTATCTCTGTTCTTCGCGCTCCGTCGTTGGCTCTCGCTTTTCCCTTTCACTCTCTGATGTCGGCTGCGTTGAAAATTTTCGGAACTGCTTTTCTGAACCCTTGTCTTTCTTTTATTCTCCCGTCCGAGCCGTAAGTCGAAGCCCATTTAGTCTTGTTTCGCCGCCATTAGCGCTGCGGCGCTGAGTAAGTGGCGCCTAGGCGCCCGTCGTTCGTGAGCATTAGAGCCGCGGCGCTTGTCCCTTAGCGCCTAAGCGCTTAGCTCTCGGCATTGAGGCGCCGCAGCGTTGCTTGTGCAGCGCCTAGGCGCTTGTTTCTCGGCCTGCTGGCGCTGCGGCGCTCATCATGTAGCGCTGCGGCGCTTCTGTTTCGCACATTGTGGCGCTGCAGCGCTTGTTGTGGCGCTGCGGCTCTGAGTCTTTCGCCATTTTACGCTAAAAAACGTCTCTGATTGCTCTAAGCCATCCAATAGTTGTGCATCCCCTGCACTACACAAAAACAACAAAACCAAGCATAAAACTGTTCGAAACCAGCATAGATCAAGTGGATTAACATATAAATTAAGTGCAATTTTTTCACTTATCAAACCCCCCCAAACTTGAACTTTTTCTAGTCCCGAGCAAAAATAAAAGTAAAAATAGGAATGTAGACTCAAGCAAGAAATAACGCTGACAACTATAGTCATGGGTATGCAAAGAGTGGAAGTGGCCTCAGATCTATTTATTTTCAAGTGATTCGTATTTACTCGAGAGTCATGTGCGTGTGTGGTATGTCAATGTTTTTTTACCTCATCGATTGCGCAAATAGATTCACAATGCCAAATAGCCTTAAAAACTTAAAAAATCCTCAGTTCGGTGCAACTTACACTTCATTAAAATACACATTTACTTACACAGATCACAAAGGACTTTATTGGTGATTGTTTGGCTCAAAAGATAATCATCACAAGTATACCAAAGCTGAAGTCACACAATGAGATGCTTGCATGCAAATGATTAAAGTTTGTACTCGTTAACCATGTTTTTCAGGTATCCATAAGCTTGACTTGAACAACTTTTCTCCACTAGTATATTGGATAAATATGACAAGGTTAATAGGTCTTGTAGGCTTGTAACGTTAGGCTCGGCTCATAGCTACAATAAAGGTATAGAGATCAAAATTTGAGAGAAATATTTGAATTTCATCAATTTCACTCACCACTTGATTTTTAGTAGGCTCAATTTGTATAAGCTTCATTAGGTAGTTGTTGTGGGATGTAGAATTGATACAAGTGGGGGCTAATTGTGTGTCATTGACACACACCACTTGATTTTTAGTAGGCTCAATGTGGGAGACTAGGGATATTACACGTTCGTTTGGTAGGCTCAAAGGCTTAAACGGTTCCAAAGATCGCCTAAATAATTCCTATGTCACATATTATCCGTATTTCGCCTCGAAAAGTGTTCAAACAAGTTCTAGATATCCGTCAATCCATTAGTCATCTCATACAAACCAATCACATGCAATTTTCAATTAAAATGACATATAAGATAGGCACACAAAGAAAAGTCAAGCATCTCAATCTACTCGAGGCTCAATGGGCTAACAATTGATAATGAATAAAGAAGACAGGCCCAAGGGTATTGAGAAAAATTGCCTAGATCATCTCTGTGTTCGCAAAAGTGTCAGTCAATGTCATGCGATAATTACTAAAAATCAGGTTTCTCTCGTTTAAATAGTATCACAGGCACGCAAATTGTCTCTCAGCATCGACAATATCAACAAACATGACAGTGCATAAAAATGTGACTCCCAAGTACTCACGAATACATTCATACTTCAGACTCACGATTTTATTTTCATCATCGGCATCACAGATAGCTGATCCATGACTAATCCTAACAATTCTAATATGTAATGAAATAAAACTTTTTTTAAAACGAGAAGTGCAGGGAATAACTGATCAAGCAATTTCTAAAATAAGAACGAGAATGAAGATTCAAACTCAAAGGTAAAACAGAGTGCATGATAGTGAACACAATCCCCCTCCCCCCCCCCCCCCCCCCCAAAACTTAAGTACGTGCATTGTCCCCAATGTACAGTAATAAGGCAAGAAAAATATGGTAACACGTACCTCATACAGCGCTTTTCAGGAATCGATGTCCTCACCTGACATCTCAGTATCCTCGTCATCCTCGGATAGGTCGTGTGAAAATTCCGGTGGCCGGGGAAATACGGCTGTAGGGTTTTGCTGTGCGAGCACCTGATAAAAATCGTACACGTAATCCATGTGCTCCCGTGTCATCTGCCACTGTCGCCTCGTAACTCGCTCGATGTCATCGAGACGCTCGTGCGCTGTCTGTCCTCTCCCTGCACATGCCTGTGGGATGAGAGGTGGATGCGCTTCATTCCCTGAAGCCTCTCCCATAGCACTCATAATCTGTCTCTGTCTCCGATCCCGCGGCAGTCTAGCAAGCAATGAGATGTCGCCTTTTGTATGTAATAAAGCCTCGCTATCATCCCACACAACCCCTGCTAGCCGACATAGATCAGTAATGGTAGAGGAGTGTGGCATACTCACAATGGAAGTGCCCCGAGAAGCCTGCAATATCGAATTCATAATCACACGGCCCGCATCAACTGTCCTACCGGTGATGATACAGTAAACCAAGGCTGCCTTCGATTTTGTCACATCAGATACGTGACCAGATGGCATCAATCGCGAGGCGATGAAGTGGTACCAGTTGTATGCCTCCCTTTTCATGGACGTCGCAGGGAATGTGAAGGGGGCTCGTTGATTATTCAGTTTCCAAACCGTGCCCGGCTCACATAATGTGGTAATGGCCGTCTCATAAGTGTAGGCTTCTTGCATGAATAGTGTGTACCCATCTGTGTCATAGTCAGGCATCGAATACATCGAATTTATTGTTGTGCTATCGAATGCAACCATTCGCCCCCACACCTGCACTTGTTAATTGTCGTGTTTGACCTTAAGATTAGCATAGAATTCCTGCACGAGGGAGATCACGGCGTCTGCTGGCGGTTTTACAAACTCAGCCCAATGAATGTTCCGAGCAACAAGTAATGTCATACAATCTGGGATGCTCTGATCCATCCCTCTTTCTCGCTGCATGCTTTTAACTTGTAATTTGGAATAGTTCTCGGCCGCAACGGCATTCCAGAATCGTCGTCTATCAAAATAGCGGTAGACGACTCGCCCTCCCCAGATTGAATCTGCTTGGTTTTCTTCCTCGGCGGCATATTTCAATTCTAACAATTTGGTGCTCACAAATAATATCCAACAACAACGTCTCAACAAGATTACACCAAAGAAGTACCCACAATCTCAACACAATTAGTCAATTAACGATTTTTCTACTATGCAATATTCCAAATCCAACAATACGTAACAACAACTCACAGAGGCAATTTGTTAAACACTTTATGTGTACCAACCCAAGAACGCAACTCCACTAAATCCCAAGCATGAAAATCGAGAATTATGATACCAATGACAAGTACCTTGCTGTGAAGGTTTGAAATTTTGCTACACTTTGTCCGGGGTCGATTTTTGTCGAAGAACTTTCGTTGAAATCTTGAGCCAACTGGGGTTAAGAGTGAGAATTTGAAGATGGAATAGCTTGGGAGTGAATCGTGTTGTGTCTTGTGGTGTTTATAAGGATAATTTGTGGAATTGATCAATTTTTTCGGTGGAGGAGTGCAGGAGCCGCGGCGCTTGCTTCTAGATAATCAGCGCCTAGGCGCAGAAAGCCGAAGGTTAAGCGCCGCGGTGCCACTTACTCAGCGCCGCGGCGCTTAGTCTTCTTATTTTAGCGCTGCGGCGCTTCCTTGGCAGCGCCTCGGCGCCTCATTCTCGGCTTTTAGCGCTACGGCGCTTCTTGTATGGAGCCTAGGCGCTATTCAGGTGCAACTCTTGCAAAAACGAGTTCGTTCCTTGCCTTGTTTCGACTTGTACAAACATAAAAACGCATAAATCAGTATCTAATCTTCACATACCAAATTAGATAAAAATAAAACGTAAAAGCAATTATACTATTGAAAATAAAATAAAAGCGAACAAAGAAAACGAAAGCTATAAAAGATACTGGTTGGGTTGCCTCCCAACAAACACTTGGTTTAACGTTGTCAGCCCGACTGTCACTAGACTGCTCAAGGTGGGTCATATGAGTTCTTGGATGCCCTTATTGCCACCAGTTGACCTTCAACTTCCATGGTCATCTTTCCTCGTTTCACGTCAATCATGGCTCCAACAGCAGCCAATAATGGTCGTCCTAGAATGACGTGAACGTTCTGACTATTCTCCATGTCAAGTACCAGGAACTCTGCTAGAACCTTCAATTTGTCGATCCGAAGTTCAACATCTTCCACAATACCCAACGGTATCCTGATTGATTTATCTGTCATCTGTAAACTTAGTCCTGTGGGCTTTATCCTGCTTAATCCCAGTTTCTCGTAGAGAGAATTTGGCATTATATTCACGCTCGCTCCTGAGTCACATATAGCTTTTTCCGCCAATTTACCCCATATTTCACATGGTACAATAAATTCACCGGGATCTAGCAACTTCTGAGGAATATTTCTTCGTGTTCCTTCGGTAAATTCACCTTCCACCTGATCAGAAAACTCATTATTAGTGTGTAGGTTCTTGAGAGCTTCAAGACCTTTTTTTCTTTTGAAATTCAACTTGTAATTGTAAAAATCTCTGGGGGTATGGAAGTAAAGAAATATCAATGCACTGATTTTATTCATACCTCCCAGATTTCTTACTTCAGGCTCTTTTGGTTGGAATTAGCTTTTCATCCCGAACAGGTGTGAGTTCAATCTCCTTCTCTTCTCTGTCTACCACACCAGTCTCTTCATGATGTATAAAGATGGCATTCACTTCTCTTAGGTTTGGGTCTGCGGTCTTTTGAACTGCGCCTGATGGTTGAGACGTTAGTTTCTTTGTTATCTGCCCCACTTGCGATTCAAGGATTTTCAAGGTCGCACCAATACTCGCCATGTGTGTCTCAAGGTTTTCCAGTCTAGACTCAGTTCTAGACATCCTTTTACCAGATTCAACAACAAATGTTCCAACTAAATCTTCAAATGATGGCTTCCCTTCCCCATTTGGTGTATTGAACCCCGGTGGAGGATTCAACGCATTCTTATTGTTTGCATAAGAAAAATTTTCATGGTTTCTCAATCCAGGATGATAAGTATTATGGGGAGGGTTACCTCAATATCCGCCAAATCCTCCAACATTTCTGTTGTTGATATACTGAGCTTCTTCAAGAAAATGTGGTTCTTCAACGACAAGCGATGGTCCCTCAGTATTTGATGTACTCACTTTATTCATGGTTGCTATCTGTGTAGTCAATGCTGAGACTTGTGCAGTGAGTGATGTGATAGGATCCACAGCATAAACTCCAGCAGTCCTCTGTACTCCTGACCTCTCATGCGGCCATTGGTAGCTATTAATATTCATCTGCTCAAACAAGTCGTAGGCTTGAGCAGGAGATTTGGCAAAGATCGTGCCACCTGCCACTGCATCCACTGTTGTCTGTGTCTGACCATTCAACCCGTTATAGAAAAGCTCAATCTGTACCCAGTCTTCAAAACCATGATTAGGGCACCTCCGCAACAACTCCTTGTACCTCTCCCATGCCTCATAAAATTGCTCAAAGTCAGTTTGCCTGAAAGTACTGATCTCAATCTTCAATTGCGCAGACTTCGCTGGGGGGAAAAATTTAAGAAGAAATTTCGTCGCCAGCTCCTGCCATGTAGTGATAGTTCCCAAGGAAAGTGATTGGAGCCATCCTCTCGCCTGGTCCCTGAGAGAAAATGGAAACAAGGGCAATCTAATAATATCATTAGAAATATTATAAATTTTTACCATATCCGTGATCTACAGGAATGTCCTTAAATGAACATGAGGATCAGACGTGGCAGTTCCAGCAAACTGATTTTGCTGAACTATATTGATCAGAGCAGGCTTCAACTCGAAATTATTGGAGTTGATGGTCCCTCTTGCAATACCAAAATAATGCGTTTTGATCACTGGTCTGAAGTGGTCTCTGACAGGTATGGCGTCTGGCGGGTTATATCTCGTGTCCTCTCTGTTTTCAGCCATTGTTTGGATTTCTTCCCTTCTCGCTTTTCTTAGTCTCCTCGCAGTTCTTTCGATCTCCGGATCAAAGATAAGAAAATCAGGGCTGTGCGATCTTAGCATGCACTGCAAAACAGAAAAGATTCTAACGTAACAAAATAAATAAATAAAATAAAATCTAAATTAAAGTCAAGACTACTTATTAACGATATTAATATGCAATTAAACAGTTTACTCCCCCCCCTCGGCAACGGCGCCAAAAACTTGTTGCGTGTTTTCACTACCGCAAGTGTACCGTGTCAAGTTTTAGTACTGGTTTGAGTACAGATATCGATTCCACGAAAAGTAATTATTTAAAATTGTAATTAATTACCATAATTGACATAGCTCAACTTTATTTAGACAAATCAAATAGTTGGTTTATAATCAATTCGAATAAAATAACAAATCATGTAATTCTAGCACGCATTAGAAATTCACTGAGTAAATAAATCTAGAGATATGATTTCGTCTGGTTTCCCCTATGCTAAATTAAAATTAACTAACATATCATTAAATTGCATCGTGTTTACTAACCAAGAACTCGCAAGTTTCCTATTTCCTTTTTCAAGTGTTAAATAGAATTGTATTACCTATTACCGATTTTAATATGTCTATTCAAAATCAAGCAACATGTAATAAATGCAACCAAGGACCTCTTATGGATTTGTCAAAGTTATACATCTTTTGCACGTTATAAATATCTAACGATGTGATTTCTTCCGTCCTAATTTCAATCCCCTCTCTCGAGTGTTAGATCTTAATTATTTGATCAATCGAATTATGGCCAGTAATTCAAAAGCATTAATGACAAGAAATCACAAATTTACACAATAAATTAATTAGATGAAAAGTCAAAACGTCAATAACATAGGGTAAACCAAGACTACATCAATCTCTAGAAAATAGAATTAGTTCATACTCGAATTTAAATCAATACAAAACATGTTTGTAATCATTAAAAACGTAAAAGTAAGAAACCGAATTAATAACATGTTGGCGAGAGATGAAAGTGCGTCTCCGTGTCCGGATCCAACGTCTTCTATCTCTGTTCTTCGCGCTCCGTCGTTGGCTCTCGCTTTTCCCTTTCACTCTCTGATGTCGGCTGCGTTGAGAATTTTCGGAACCGCTTTTCTGAACCCTTGTCTTTCTTTTATTCTCCCGTCTGGGCCGTAAGTCGAAGCCCATTTAGTCTTGTTTCGCCGCCATTAGCGCTGCGGAACTGAGTAAGTGGCGCCTAGGCGCCCGTCGTTCGTGAGCATTAGCGCTGCGGCGCTTGTCCCTTAGCGCCTAAGCGCTTAGCTCTCGGCATTGAGGCGCCGCGGCACTGCTTGTACAGTGCCTAGGCGCTTGTCTCTCAGCCTGCTGGCGCTATGGTGCTCATCTTGTAGCGCTGCGGCGCTTCTGTTTCGCACATTGTGGTGCTGCAGCGCATGTTGTGGCGCTGCGATTCTGAGTCTTTCGCTGTTTTACGCTCAAAAACGTCTCTGATTGCTCTAAGCCATCCCATAGTTGTGCATCCCCAGCATTACACAAAACAACAAAACCAAGCATAAATCAGTTCGAAACTAGCATAGATCAAATGGATTTAACATATAAATTAAGTGCAATTTTTGCACTTATCAACAATCAATGAAGAAGGAAAGAATGTAATGAATATCAATGGGAACTCTCTACTGATCGATGAGGATTTGTTTGCTTCTATGTTTCAGTTACCGTATGAAGGTATTATAAGTTTTGTTGGCATCTCTTTAACTTACATGGAGGAGAATCAACTGAATTTTTCAGCTTCTGGCAAAGCTATTAAATTTTCAGATGTTAATAAAGAGCTCAAGTTAGGATATCGATTGTTGGCGGATGTTGTGGACAAGGGTTTGATTGCTAAAACAGGTTCTTTTGCTGCCCTAACTATCAAAAAGTTTCAAGTGATGATGGTAATAGTAAAGATGATAAAGATCAACTGATAATCTATTATGTTCCCAATCATCATCGGAGTCACTCCATTCATGATTTGGAATATTCCATCCTTTAGGGGACTTTCTTGCTCCGAACTTTTGGAGAAAAGCTACCACCATAGCTCCCTATGTCGGTATGGATCTTGAACCTTTTCTAAATTCAATAGCCTTCAATCTATTTTGTAGGGGGAATAATATTTTGAAGAATATGGTGCACCATACCAAACAATATTTTGGCTACACAATTCATCTGGCAAACTATTTAAGGACTCTTGCACTCCTCTAAACGAACCAAATACTCTACACAAACAGAGGATGCTGAATGAACATAGCATCATGGCTCTGAGACCCAAGAATATTTCGCCGACAAGACTGCTAGAGGTTAAGAAGGAAATTGGGGAGGATTTAGCTTAGGCTAAGAAGTCTAAGGCTGTGAAGAGAAAAATTAGTTTAGGATAAGAAGAAGAAGACAAAACCAATCTCAACACTGTGACTCTGAGACAACATCTCCATCACTAGTCAAGAAATCTAGGACCACTAAGACTAAACCAATCTCAACACTGAGCAAGCTTGCATCGTTTTCTGTTGAGAAAAATGAGAAGAAGAAGACTGAAGTAAAGAAAATTGATCCACTTTTGCCAAAAATTGATGTCAAGACAGCTACTCCTAAGATCGGACAAGGAAGTTTATGCTAAGCCTGCAAAAAATTAGACCTTGGTTGGGATAAATACTCCTCTACAGTTTCTCCACCCACCATTCTACCGGAAGCAAGGCCTAAGGGCGTGGTAATCAAGGATCCTATTGAGTACACTAGGTTTGGACTGGACTCAAATTTCTCCTCTAAAAGGATAGAAGGAAAAAAAAAAGGAAGATGGTCGAAACTAAGGATTACGAACCATTGTCTGCCGTACAAACTCAGGTTGAGTTATTAATGGTTGAAGTGAATTAGTATGATGATACCAAAACTGAAATTTTTGATGAATGATATTAGTTTAGGATAGTCACTCTTGCTCTCAAACTGAAGAGGAAAGAGACTTTGATGAAATTTATTTCTCTGGAGAAGACTGTGATGAATGCAGTGAAAGCAATGACAATAGTTCATGTGTTGGAAAGTAGAAATATTTCTTTGATTAAATGAGAATCAAGAAACTGAACTTGATTTGCGAAGAACTAGAGAAGAACTATGATCTGACCTGCCCAACTGCTCATGATGACGGAGAAACATTTACTTAGTTGGATGTGGATTTAAGCTCTTTACAAATGAAAGTCAAATTCTGGGAGATAGACCAACAATTATTCATATATGTTCTCCAAAAGCAAGAAAAATTCCAAGGATTATATCAAAGAACAAGAAGTTAAGGATCATTAAGCAAACTGAAGTTGTTGAGACAATTGAGCAAAATTTCACTCTATCAGTTGAACCAGTTGCAACTAATTTAGTTGATAAAGTTGATATTGCAGAACCAAGCAATAAGTTGATCATTTTCCCTAATCCAAAAGCTCATCTGAAAGATAAGGTGTTCAAGGACTTCTCAGACCTAGCGAAAGATGTAAACACATTGTTCATCAAGCTGGAGTCCTTGAAAAAGAACTGTGCTTCAACATGACAACTATATAGTTCTCATAATGCTCTTACACAGAAGATGGATCTAGTGCATGAAAACTTAAATTTGAAGATAGATTTAGTTCACTCCCAAATCTCTGCAAAGTTCGACATTATGTTCGCACGAATGACTTATTATTACATATATTGCAAAGATATGATCTGCCCCTGGTGTTGACAAAAGGGATAAGTGAATCTCAAGGAAAAAATTGATAAATCTATAGAGGAATCTATTTGAAAGAGGTCAAAACAAAAATGATAAATCTAAAGATGAATATGGTTAAAATAAGTCCGAAAAAAAATGGGCAAGATAGAGAAAAAGAGATAAAATAGTTGTATTTGTTTGTATCGATTTAAAAGAGTTTTAATCAGATCATCAGAATTTTATAAATATAAATTTTACCTAAAAAATAGATATATTTATTAATTTTTTTAAACACCAATAAGGGGAAATTTTTTGAAACATTTATGTTTTGTAGTTAACAAATTACTCAAGGCAAAACTGAGCTTAGCTAAATTGGTTTACCTAAACTGGACTATGAAGCAAAACTTAATCAAGATATCAGTTTAGAGATCATCATTCATTCTCAAGGACATCAGTTTACACTAGAGTGCCAAATTCAATTGTACTACATATTGTACGGATGTCAGAGAATGATGGCCTGGACAGAAGAAATAGCAAAAAATATTTTTAAAATTTGTGACCATTGCAGTTTGAAGTCTTTAACTATATATGAAGATCAGTTGAGTACAAAAGAAGAAACCAAGTTACAAGAACAACAGTTATACATTTACAAAAACTATTTGTTTCAAACTTACAAGTTCAAGAAAAACTAGTCATACACTCAAGCACACTTTACAAAGTATTGTATCTGATCATTGAGGAACATTAAATGCCGGTAATTCTTTGTAGTTCATTGTACTCAAGAATAGTTCGTATGTTGTTTCTTCATTCAGTTGAGTAGACTACGAGTTTAGTTTTGGCAGGGTTACGTTCAAAATGAATGAATTTTTTTGCAAATTACTTGTAAAGGTTAAAGCCTTCTAGTGTGAGCCTTCTCAAAAGGAAAAGATATGTGACGTAATAATTTAAGTTCTCCAAGTGTCTATTTACCATTCCGTTTACCTAGTCAAACCATTTTTTTAACTGTTCTCGTATTTTTGTTATTCAACTGACATTGACATCGAGAATACCAAATTCAGTTTCTAACCATACTGAATTATTTTGAAGTTAAGAAATTTGTTGTAAGTGTTTATTCAACCCCCTTCTAAACACTTCCATTGATCCTATCAAGGTCTTCTAGAAAGGAGCATACTGGAAAAATATTTAGTAGTGACACATGTTTAGAAGAAGAAATGCCTTATCAATATAACAAAATTTTCTTTAATACAACATGACTTTATAAAATCTTAGCCATATTAAACAATATCCTCCCTGGATTGATGCTAAAAATAAATCGATGAGACGCAAAAAATTGGGGAGATAAGAAAACTTTGCCTCAGATAAAATGTTTGGTAAAGATGTTTGCTGCCTTTTGACAATAGACACATGTTCCAAGCGAATTTCTTTCTTCTACACGTGATCGTATGATGAAGTGATATCTAATATCAACATGCTTGTTTTGAATTAAATACTCGATTGTAAGTGATGACTATTGCACTTGTATTGTCGCAGAAGGTAGTTGAATCAGAGGTAGTGATCTCATAATTTCTTAATTGTTGTTGAATCCAAAGAATTTGAGATCACCAGCTTCCAGCTGCTAAATATCTGGCTTCTTCAGTGGAAGTGACAGTGGAATTCTGATTTTTACTAAACAAGGAGATCAACTTATCACTAAGAAATTGACATAAACCACTAGTACTTTTTCTATCCAATTTGCAACCTGCATAGTTTGCATCTGGATAGCCCACAAGATCCAATGCAGAATATTTTGGATATCCAATATCAACATTTTTATTACCCTTTAAATATTTCAATATACACTTAGCAGTTAATTAATGAGATTGATTCAGGTCATGTTGAAATCTAGCTCAAATGCATACTGAAAACATTATATCTGGTTTGGTAGTAGGTACAACGAAGAAAAAATTAGACCTTGACACATAGTTACCTCTACTGAAATTTTCCCTCCATTTTTATCAAGTTTATTTGACGAACTCATTGGATTTTGGGCAGCAGTGCATGTTTCCATGCCGAAAGTTTTTAGTAGCTCTTTGGTATATTTCATCTTATTTATGAAAATTCCAAATTCAAGTTGCCTAACTTGTAATCCTACGAAATATGTCAGTCTCCCATCATGCACATTTAAAATTTATCATGCATCATCTTAGCAAATTTCTCACTAACTGGGGTTAGTTAACCCAAAAATAATATTATCAACATATATTTGTACTAAGAGCGTATCCTGGTTTTTGGCAATCGTAAATATTGTTTTATCAATTATTGTGATCGTAAAGTCATGATTAATAAGAAATAAAGAGAGAGTTTCATATCATGTTATTGGTTCTTGTTTAAGTACATACAAAGCTTTATGTAATTTAAGAACATGTTTTGGAAATGAATGATCTACAAAATCTAGAGCTTGTTCCACATAAAATTCTTCTTGTAGTAGAATTCAGAAAGCATTCTTCACATTCATTTGAAATATTTTAAAGTTCTGGAATGCTTCAAACGCTAGAAAGATTCTAACGGCTTCAAGTCTGACTACTGGAGTAATTTTTTCATCATAATCTATTTTTTCTTCTTGTTTGAATTCTTAAGCCATTAGTCTTGTTTTTTCCTGACTATTGTTCCTTCCTCATTTAAATTGTTTTTTTTTAATATCCACCGTTTTACGATAAATGATTGATGGTTTGGCCTAGGTACCAGAATTAATACTTCGTTTCTTTAGAATTGATTGAGATCTTTTTTTATTGCTTCAATCCAGCTTGGATCACTTAGAGCTTCATCAATCTTCTTTGATTCCATCTGAAAGATGAAGGAATCATGGATTTATCATTTTACTTCTGATTCTGAGAGGTACTGATGGATTACTAATAACCAGTGATGGAGGATGAGTCTTTCTCCACTTATAACTAGGTTCTGAAAATATTTCTTCTATATGTGATCGGTCAATAGACTGTTCTGAAGCATCATGAGCAGTTTCTGAAATTTCTAGGACATTTTTGGAATCTCATGAGTTTCAATAATTGGTTCATCCACGTGAACTTCTGGTTTTGGATTTTGAAAATATTTTCCTCATAGTGATGTTTCATCTTCACTATCCATGTCCAGGTAAATCATGTCTAATATGTTGCTCAAAGTAAAGATATCAGTATTTTCAGAAGCAATAACAATTTCATTAAAAAAAACATGTAATGATTCTTCAACATTACAGGTTCTATTATTAAATATTCCAAAGGCTTTACTAACTGCTAAATATCCAAGAATAATTACAACATCTGATTTTGGATCAAAAGCAAATAAGTAATTTTTACCATTATTGTGCACATAGAATCTGATTCTGAATACATAAAAATAAAACATATTAGGCTTACTCACTTTCATTATTTTATATGGAGTCTTTCCCTGTGTTTTATTGATCATGGTTGTGTCTTGTGTAACATGTAGTATTGACTATATGCCATGTTCATTCATATATATCTCAAGGAATTTTGTAGTAAATTCAATGCTCTGATCACTTATAATTCTATTAGTTGAAATATATTTTCCATTTTTAAAATATCTCAGAAGCTTGATCAGATGTGTACTGGAATGATATTTTCCAAGAGAAATATAACCCAAACAAATCTAGAGAAATAATTAACAATGACTAAAGTGTATTTCATTCTCCCTAAAATTATTATAGAGATAGGTCCAAAGAGGTTCATATGCAATAAATCTACATTTCTTGATATTGATTTTACTACATTTGTTCTTAACGCTTTATTTTACCTGTATTCCTAACTGACATGCAGAACAAACACGATTCTTAATAAAATTAATATCAGGTAATCCAGTAACTAAGTTCTGTTTTTTAAGATTACTGATAGATTTGAAATTCGGATGATTGAGATGCTTATGCCATAACCAATGTTTGTCACTTAGAGATGCCACCAGACATGTATGATGCTTAGGTTGACCAATATTCCAGTTAAATTTGTAGGTGTTTCCATCTCAATTACCTTGTAAAACAGTAGAACCATGAGTATCTTTAACTATGCATTTGTACTTCTGGAAAGGTATTGAATATCTATTGTCATAAAGCTGACTGAAACTTATTAAATAATAACATAAATTTTCTACTAGTAACACATCATTAATGATTTAGAAAAATTTGTACAATCTTATCATTGTCCATGGTTTTACCTTAAGGCTACGTTTGGTTGGAAGGATAGGATAAACTAATGATTAGTACGTAAATGATAAAGAAAATGATTGTGGTAGGATTGTAATATATGGTGTAAAATAATATTATGTTTGGTAAGATTTTTAAGTGTAGGATAATTTTGAATTTTTTGATGAGAAGACGAAATTGCCCTTCCCCTTCGCGACAGTGGCGACGGCGGCCGGAAAAGGTCGGTGGGGGAGAGGAAAATTAGCGACGAATTTTTGAGAAACCGTCGCTAATTTGAATTTTAGCGACGGTTTATTAAAAAACCGTCGCTTTTTGCGACGGAATTTTACAAACCGTCGCTAACCGGCTATCGGTCGGTGTTCTGCCGGCAGTCGGCAGTCCGTCGCCGTTCGGCCCGTGCTCGGCCGCGGTCGGCGGTCTGTCGGCGGTCGACCGGTGGTCGGCCAGCGGCGGTCGTTGAGGCGACGTCGGTGGCTGGAAGTGGTGGTAAGTTTAAATAAAAGAGAAGGGTAAAATTGGAAAAATAGGAGGTATTAAGAGTTGGATAAATAATCCTATGGATAAATAATCCTAGGGGGTGAGGAGGTATTATTTTATCCTACCTAATATAACCTAATCATACCTAGGAGGGATAAGGTGAGTTTATTTAAAACTGAACCAAACGTTTGATTGGGCTGGATAAAATTAATCAATCCTACTTTATCAACCAAACCAAACATTGCCTTAGAGTGATCACCAAATGTGATTCTTGGTCTACTGCAATTGATGACATCTTAAAGTAGATTTTCTTGACCAGTCATGCGTCTCGAGCGTCCACTGTCTAAATACCAAATTGACCTTCTGATATCAATAAGTATTTTATTTACATGTGTACACAAATTTTATTAACTATTAACTAATATATTTGGGTCCAAAACTGATTAGTCCCTTAAGGACACACATTTCTACAATCCTATGAGGTTCTGTACTTAGATTATCCTAAGAAGTCTGTGCAACAAAAGATCTAATATTATTCATAAAAAAATTCACTCTAGGATGTTTTTCTCATGTTGTTCTTGTTTTCCAATCTATCTCTTCTGAACTGGCCTAAAATTATAATATCTGCAGTGTTTAAAATTCATTGAGGATTGTGCTACTGAACCTTATCCACTACTAGATACAGGGTTTATATGAGTTTTTCTCTTGGGTTTAACACAACCAAGATCAAAATATCTGCCTTTGTTCATCTGATTTGTACTTTCTCAAATCGAACATTAGGTTCATTGTATTTATATACCACCATACTGGATTTAACAAGTGAATATATTTTTATTTGTACATACTCAGTTTCAGCTAAGTACTAGTTCAAAAGTGCTTTCAAAGCTACTGAATATAAAAACAGTTTTGTCTTCGGATAGGATAGCTTGTGTATCTCTTGCATCTTTTCTAATAAAACAAAAGACTTATTCTAAGCATTTACAAGTAGCGACAGTTCTTATTTTCAAGCAGTAAGGGCCTAATAATCAGTGTTCACTCTTTCATTCTCATTATTTAACTTAATCACCTCGGCTTTAAGATCATTGTGTTTATTTCATTTCTTCTTGTAATAATATTTCTTGGGCTTAGGACAATTTGCAATAAAATTACCAGTCTTTCCACAATTTAAACAGGTCATATCACCAAATGGTGACATATTCTTGAAGTTTCGATTGAGCTACTGAAAGGTTTTGTGGCTCTTATTCATAAATCTTGATAATTAATTGACAAGTAATGATATTTATATTTGTTGATTTATTCACCATTCCTTTCTGATATTTTCTCAACAGCAACAGTAGTTGAGACATTAGGGAAAACATCTGCAGTAATAAGAGCTTTAGTTGGCTGACTTGATTAAGGTTGTTAACCACTTCTTTTTCCAGTTCAAAGTCCTAGGCATTCAAATCTGCAAACAGTGCATGTATTTCTAGTTTGCTCAAATCCTTTGATTCTTCCATTGCCATAATTTTAATATCTCATTCTCTGGATAGTGCTCTCATAACCTTAAGAGCAATTTCTCTGTTTTCTTACTCCTTGCCAAGAGCTGCTAACTTGTTGACAATGCTATTGAATCTCTCATCAAATCATTTAAAGATTTTCCAATCTTCATTTAACATTATCAAACTTTGCTGGTAATTTCCTTCATATATGTGGATCAACTTCTTCCAGATATGCTGAAAGTTTCCAACTCTTGATTTTTCTTGTCAAGGGTTTTATATAAAATAGCATCGACTAAATTTTTGAGATATGCTTCTTTTTTTTTAATCTTCGGTGGTCCACTCGATTCTGGGTTTTTCCAAATTTTTTGGAGCACCTTCTGTTACAGCCATTGCTGGATTTACTTTCATGATTTAATAGGACCATCATTGATGAAATACCACATGTCATCGTATTTTGCTGCAAGATGAGCTTTCATTCTAATTTTTCAGTCATCAAGTCTTCTTTTGAGAACATATGAATCTTGCTGAGAGATTCCATGGATATATGCAGTAGATGATTTAGAATGATACTACTTGTTAGAATCAGTGAAGTGTTTTAGAAAGAAGAGTCGAATAGACACTTCAAATTAAAATTTTTCTATTTAACAAAAGTGTACTTCTGAAATGTTTTAAGAAGTCATAAGATGGTCTCGTCCTTTGAATCACAGCATACTACTTTGATAAGTTCTAAAATAGTGCACAACACTTTAATGAAACTAAAATCAGTAGAAGGTAGTAAAGACACAAAAAGTTTTTTTGGAAGTTCTAAGGGCAAAACCCTTGTAAGCCTCCATTTTTTTTCTGTTTTTAGGAGAAGACTTTGATTAGTACCACTTGTACAAACCAAATTCAATAGGTATTAACTTTTCACATTAAGACTCCTAGTATTACAACGCAACACTTAATATATTTTATTATGGGAAAGAATTTGTCCTCATATTACAATTACTTCATGCTTTACAGGAATTGAAAAAATGAATGACTGTGAACAAAGATAATGCAAATGATCTTCTGAATATGAAAAGTCTTCGAATCGCGTGCTGATTTTTTGAGATTTAAAAAACTTGAGTCTTTTTAAAGATTGTTTACGATAAATTCAGAATTCAAGAGTTGGAAAGATTTTTTGTGAATCCTAGAGAGACTTTCATATAACTGATCTTTAATGTTAAAAAAAGAACGAATATTTTCTCGTTAAGAGTACCTGAATACAATATGAGACTTTATTATAGAGAATAATAAATGATCTTGTACGGTTAATTTAATTTCATTAACTGAAGTGTAGTTTTGTACAAAAAAATTTTATTAAATAGGGACATCATCTGATGAAAGGTACACAAAAAACGAATATTACCAGTATCTTATTAAGGATTATATGGTTTGATGTCTTATTATAAGAAACTAGCACTACTGCTTCTGGTTATGAATGTTGTAATCTAGATTTATTTATTGTCTGATATTGACTGCCTACATGAGTTTTTTCTTAATAAGTGTTCTGGTTTTCCTTAGGCACATCACATCCAATATTATTTGTACATCACTTCACCAGTGCTCAAAAGAATTAGAAAAATACATAATCCATATGTGTATGTATATTCAATTCATATGTCACACATTATGAAGCCAAAAGAATTAGCAGAATACATATCTACAAGTGATGATTTTGTAATTACAATTAGTATACATATAAATGCTTTAAATGGTATATTATATCAAGTTATAAATAAAAACACAAAATAAGATAATAGATTAATGTGATTTTCCAAAATAAAAGGGAGTTGTTTTTTTTTTACTTATTTTTTTTTATTTGTAATCCACTTGTAAATACATTTTATACATTAAATAAAACACAAAATGAAATAAAAAATCATTTCTCTAAATAAAATTATTTGTTCATGAAAGTCCGCAGACTATGGTATAACACATTAATAAAGCATGAGTTTCCCTTAGATAATGAATGGTATTCATCCCTCCAAATTATACCTTCAATGTTAGGAATTGTTGGAGACAAGGAAAATGCATGTACATATATGACACTGTGAAATATAATGTTGGGGATCGATGTAGAGTTTAGAGGGGGGGTGAATAAACTCTTCTCCTTTGATGATACTTTTTGCAAAGGGTGCTAGACTCTTGTTAGAGATTGTAGCTGTTCTTGTTCAATAGTACGTCCAGCAGATCACAATGACAAGTGCGGAAACAATCCGATGAAGTAGGGTGAAAAACAGTAATAACAGTAGACAATAAAACAGTAATTGTTTCTTGAAGTTCGAAGATAAAATCTTCTACATCTCCCCTTCTTCTGTTTCCAGAAGGTATCACTAAAAGACTATGGATTTTACAGTACAACACTTGTACACACCCACTTCAGCAGAGCTTATTTTTTGCCTACTAAAACTCTTAGTAACTAAACACAAAATGATTCAGTATAACAAAGCTCTGGAAAAGACTCTTTTCCAGTTTACAAACTCTTCTCGAAATATAGTAAATTGTTTTGCTTGAAGAGATGTGGAATATGATCTCCAAAGATCAGATGTAAAATATGAAGCGTGTACTGCTTTTCTGCAAGTTTGAGCTTAGAAGATGGTGATTGATTCGCGGTTGCTCAAAGTAGCATTGGATAGATAAAAGATCAGTGGTAATCTCCAAGTGGTTTTGATCCATATATATAGGTAACTTGAATCTAACGTCTATAATCAAAACGGCTCTTTTGGTGTCTGAAATAATCAGCTTTCCTGCAAAAGCTTTCAACACAATCAGTCTTGTTACTTACTAAAATGGGTAAAGCGAATTAAATTACTTAGTACAGCATTTAATGGTGCAATAAATACTTGTACTCGATAAAGTAACGGTAACTTTTAAGACTACTTCCGTTAGCATAAAAACGTCAAGTTATCCTAATTCCAGACTAGGTTCTGCTTCTGTTATCTGAGTTCTGAAAACTTAGTCCTGCTTTTATATTGTCTACTGATTTTAACTAACAGCCTGCTGGTTTTGATTCATATCGCCAAAATAAATTTAGGTCTAACAATTTTTCTCTTTGTGGTGATGCCAAAACCTGAATGTTAGCAAAGATGGATAATGGCAAGATAAAACAACAAAATATATTAAGATACTCTAACAACAAAGGTTCTAGTTATCAGTGCCAATGTCTCTGAAAATAATTTCAACTTCCTAATCATCAGCATTTAGATCTCTTTTGGCAGAGGATACTGCCAAGTCTCCAGTTCTTCTAACTTCTGGTTGACTTCCTTCTGGTTGTGTTTCTTCTCCCTTTGGGCATCAGCGGCCAAGACTTGAGCAATTAAGTAGTCCATACGCCCAGAGAGATTCATTATTCCATTGTTGAGCATCTCCAGATATGGTGTATGATGAGATACTCGTTCACTTAGAGTATTAAGAGATTGAGATTGAGACTCAATCTTGGCATCCATTAACTCCATTGTAGTAGAAACTGAACGAATAACATCATCATGGTCGGTGAGTCGTTGGAGAATGTCAGTTTGTCCGAGCATGATAGCACCTTGACTTCTGGAAACAGCTTGTCTAAAAACAGCTGTCTCAGCATGCATTTTGTTAACAGATTCCATCGTGCAAAATATCTCTTTAGAGATACGGTCTCGGAAAAACTGTGCGCCACTCACTTCTGCGGCATGTTCACGCGATATTTTCTTTACCATCTCCGATAGATTGTAGAGATTTCTTCGCAAAGATTCTATCTCAAATTCCATGTTAAAGATTTCTGGTTCCGGAGATGGAGTTCTGGTGAGCATACGCTGCCTGATTTCGGCAACATGGGCAATATGAGCAGCAGAGTAAGAAACATATACAACCAATGCAGTAGAGACTGGAAATTGTGGTGGAGCAGTAGGAGGGATCGTGTCCAGCAGAGCAGTAGAAGGACCAGGTTCAGCAGAGATTTCTTCTGCATCAGTCGAGAGAGTATGTGCTGTAATAGCTTCCTCAGCAGCAGATGGAGCAGGAGATGTGACTTCAAGATCATTAATTTGTTCAGAGAGACATTCTCGTCGTGGTGAAAACTTTCAATTGTTTCCAGTGGTTGCTCCGAGGGGGTGAGTTCAGATGACCCATGCAGGAGAGCTGTCATTTCTGCTTGATGTTCAACAGAAAATTTCTCAAGATTTGGTAATGGATGACCATCTGAAGCTTCCATGGGTTGGGATTCGTGTGAAGGTTCTGAGTGGAACACATCCTTATTTGATTGAGGTGGAGCAGCAGTAGGAACAATGGATTGAATGACTTCATCCACCGAGGCCAGATCTTGAACAGAGATCAATGACGATGTTCGAGTAGGCAGTTCTGGTAGTGCAGGAGTACTTGAGACCTCTGCGTTTACGGGAGTTGTGGTCCTTTCCTCAACTGGCTATATCTACAAAAGTTCAAGAACCATGCATAACCTGTATGAAAGAGGCTTAGCAAAAGTCTGCTCTTGAGTGTGAATATGTCCAATCAACAAATTCAATTTATCAGTGATAAGCTTGATAATATCCTGATCATGAGAAGCAGTAGGACTCATTGGATCAAAATTAGATTTTAGGGTTGACAACACAGAGTCCATTTCCTTCTGCCTTAATTGATCAAGAATGTAGATTCTTCGATTCATTGCCTCAATGACATTTTTGGTTTTTTCAGTATCAATAACTTTCTTCTCATGCTTCATCATACGTCCCAATGCGTTTTCAGTACGCAAGAAAGTGAGAGGATATAAACTATCATCTTCAGCCATTCATCAAAAAATAACAAATTTTCCTTGGCAGAGTTTTCAATCTTCTGAACGTGGAGTTCAATGCCAGTTTGTATTGTGTTTTTGGTGCGTTGAAGTTGGGGTTCTTCAAATAACTTCCCTTTTCCTTTTCCAGTAGGAGAAGGCAGCACAGATAGAGTAGTGGAGGATCCGGCTAGTGAATCTCGAAAAACAACTCCAGTAACAGGTCTGAGAGTAGACACTGAAGTTGATATTGATGAAATAATAGCATCTACTGGTGCGATGACAGAAGGGACAACAGTTGGTTGTGAAACAGCAATCGTGACTACTAGATTCAAAACAGACTTGGGTTTGGGTGATTTGACAGCTGGAAATACTTGTCTCAATGGGACTGTATCCAAATCAGCAATGACTACTGTTTTCTTGATGCAGATGGTAGTTCTGGGCTTTTACTTGCTCAGAGTTGCTACTGGAATAGAATCTTTAGTAGGTGCAGCTGATTTTTCAGATACAGTCTTCTCTGAATAAGTCAAAACAATTACTCTTTTTCTTTTGATTTTCTTTTGAACAGCTTGGCCTTCGACTTGGGCATCCCCAATCTCCTTTTTCATTGAAGCAAATTCAGTCACAGTTGGCTTAGGTCGTAGAGCAAGCATGTTATCAGCGTCTGTCACAGTTACAAAAGAAGCATCATGTTCAGTGGTGAACGGAAAACCAGCATCCTTCAACATCTAGCTAATTTGAACAGCAAAACCAGTACTTTTTCGTGAAATCATTTCTGTCATGATTTTGAATAGAAACCAACTCCAATCTACCTTGCTACAATCACCTGAACTTTTTATTTGGTTAAACGATCAAAAGTACCGGCTTTCACAAAAAGTTCCTTCGCCACAATATCAGCGAGTACTTGGTACTCCATTTTCAGAAGTTTCTTGAAACAAGATGGAGAGAGTTCCTCTCCAGAAGCTGAGAAAGTAGAAAGGGCAATGGACATTTCTTCCTTCGTAAGTCCTTACAGATCAGAGGTGCCTGAGATTGGAAGAAAGAAAGTTGAACCAAGCAGTGTAGCATCAATAGAAATAGATATGTTCCCCTGAGAATAAACAATATTCCCATCTTGAACAGTTGCTTTTGCGAAGAATTCCAAAAATGCGGTCTTGTAGATAATAGCGGGTGCTTCCAGAAACTTTCGGAGTCCAGATTTCTCAACAGCTTTGAACATCTGAACAAGTCCTTCATCCTTGATGGTAAGTACTGATGCAAAGTTGACTTGATAAGCATTGAGAATGTAAGCTCCAGCCATTTCTTTGCCTATAAAGGTTATATATTTGAAGTAAATCAAGATTTTGAAAAAAAAATATCAGTAGTTAGAGAGTAAGATTATGGAAACGTAAATGATGAAAAGAAGTAAAAGGAGCGGTTAATATTCAAAAGAAAATGTACAGTCGTCAATGTAAACACAAGGACACGTGTCAATATGTTTACGGTTGAGTATGAGAAAAGTCATGCAGAGCGTGTCAGATAGACACTAATGATTTCAAAATTTGAAAAGTAATAAAAAGAGCGGGCTGTCCAGTTGGTTACTGAAAAAAATACCAGAAGAGGGTTTGTCGTTTTATGATAATAACTACTGGAAGTTATAAAATGCTGAAATATTTTCAGAAGATTAATACAAAATCCAGTAGACACTTGTTTTATGAAAAAGACAAACATCCTTTCTGCCTTGACAGATTATAATAGTGACAGACTGAAAAACGATATTGTTCCCCTAAATTCATGCAATTAATAAATGCGACGATACGATTTCTGAGGAAAAGATAGATCAATCTTGGTATTCGTGTAGTCAGATCGTCGTCTCTTCAGCTTCCCAAGACTCTATAAAAATACCTGCAAATTTACAAACTAAATCATTCAATATTTTCATCAAACCAACACAAATGATAAGTTCAAGTGATCTCTCGGAGTCTTCTCCAGAGTCAGAATCAGCAGAGGAATTCCAAAGACAACTTCCAACCTCTCGTAAGAAGATGTTTGAAGACATCCTTTTTCAAGATATGAAGACTAGGAATAAAATCCTCAATTTATTAATATGAACAATCAGTTAGATTGTTCATTCTTGTTAGGACTAAGCTGAGGAATAATCCCCTTCACGAACCACGATCACGCAAAGCGAGGAGATCCCTGCAGTCCTTAGATAAATTCCTGCTGAAGTTTCAACATAAAAGTACTTCAAGCTGCTGATATCAACAAATGTAGTAGATAAACTCAATGTAATGCTTCTGGTTTTATGAATGAAAAATATCATTTTGGAATGTTTTGTTTATCTACTGCTTTCATTGAATGAATGATATAAAAAAATTGAGTAAGAAAGGCTCAGTCTGATTAATTCAGTAGAATGGTTTGGTTGACTAGAAACTCTTCAACTTCTTCACCATTAAATGCAACCTGTCTATAAATGATAAGACAACAAGTTTTAAGAAAACAATAATTCGATATGTCGGACTCAAGCAATTCAGATGCCTGTAGCAGTATGCATGTCTTGGTAACACAAGAGACACTTCCACATCTGGAAACTTTGAAGAAAACCATAGAGGAATATGTCTGGATAAAGGTCATGTTCGTATGGTTCAAAGTGCAAGAGCTGCAGAATGTGTATCAGAATGGTTTGACATCTACTACTTCTCAAAGAGCAAGAGCAAGAAAGTACAAACGGGAGTTTCAAGTAGATAAAGTTTTTGAGCTTGCTACTGAAAGGGGTCTGCTTCAAATGATGCTCTGGAAGGAGTGGCATCTGCTTGAGAACATTTCCAGTACAGAGTCCTTTAAACAAATTAGGAGTCATGAGTTGAATAACTGGATTATTGAGTGGCAGGATTCCGTAGATACTTAAATGTGTAGTGTAACCTGGTTTCGATTACATTCAAGATGAAATGACAGTATTTATCTTAAATTGTCTTTTTATTCTTCTCCAAAGAGAACAGAGTTAACACAAAATTGATAATAATTAACCAGATGATAACATTAATAAAATCAAGTTAAATCAATTAAGCCTAATAAATTTCGAAAGTAAGAGAACTTATTCTCAGGCAGAGGTTTAGTAAAAATATTTGCTGCTTGTAAATCAGTAGCAACATATTCCAGACGGATGTCCTTCTTCTGCACATGATCTTTTATAAAATGATGTCTGATGTCGATGTGCTTCGTTCTGGAATGAAGTACTAGATTTTGCGTGATTGCAATGGCATTGGTATTGCCACATAAGATAGGTGATTCTGAGGCTTGAATTCCATAGCCTTTGAGTTGTTGTTGCATCCATAGTATTTGAGAGCAGCAACTTCCAGCAGCAAGGTATTCTGCTTCTGCAGTAGACGTAGCTATGGAAGTCTGCTTTTTACTAAACCATGAAATCAACATATCACCAAGGAATTGACAAAAACCACTTGTGCTTTTTCTGTCTAGTTTGCAACCTGCATAATCAGCATCTGAATATCCAATAAGATTGAAAGATGAATCATTGAGATACCATAAGCCGACATTTTGAGTTCCTTTTAAGTACTTTAGAATACGTTTAGCAGCAATATAATGAGATTGCTTGGGGTTAAATTGAAATCTTGCACAAATGCAAACAACAAATAAGATATCAGGTCTACTGGCAGTAAGATACAATAGTGAGTCAATGAGACAACGATAGTGAGTTACCTCTACTGAAATTCAACTTTCATCTTTATCAATCTTTGTAGATGAGCTCATTGGAGTGGAAGCATGCTCTCTGCTGCTTCCATACCAAACTTTTTCAGTAGCTCCTTAGTATACTTGGCTTGATTTATGAAAATACCAGTATCAAGTTATTTTATCTGCAATCCTAGGAAGAATGTTAATTCTCCCATCAGGCTCATTTCGAATTGATCATGCATCAACTTTGCACATAGTTTGGGGTTAGTTGACCCAAAAATAATGTCATCAACATAGATCTGCACTAATAGAATATGTTTATTCTTGACTAGAGTGAACAAGGTCTTGTCTACTGTGCCAATTGTAAAATTATGATTGATAAGAAACTGTGAAAAAGTGTCATACCATGCTCTAGGTGCCTGTTTTAAACCATACAGGGCTTTATGTAATTTGAATACATGATGAGGTGAAAAATGATCAATAAAACATGTAGGCTGTTCGACGTAGACCTCTTCTTTTAGTAGACCATTTAGGAAGGCACTCTTCACATCCATTTGATAAACTTTGAAATTCTTAAAAGCAGCAAAGGCCAAAAATATTCTGATAGCTTCGAGCCTTGCTACTGGTGCATAAGTTACATCATAGTCGATCCCTTGCTCTTGTCTAAAACCTTGAGCCACCAGCTTGATTTATTTCTAATCACTGTGCCTTCTTCATTTAGTTTGTTTCTGAATACCCACCGGGTTCCAATGATAGCTTGGTGAGATGGTCTAGGTACTAGAAACCAAACTTCGTTTTTTTAATTGATTCAGTTCTTCTTGCATAGCTTTAATCCAACTAGGATCCAGAAGAGCTTCTTCAATTTTCTTTGGTTCATCCTGAGAAATAAAAACAGCATGCATATATTCATTAATCATTTGCCTTCTGGTTCTCAAGGGCGCTGTTGGATTTCCAATAACCAAAGATGGAGGATGATATTTTCTCCAAATAAAAGGGTTTAAAGGGATTTCTTCCTGGTTTGATATATTTGGATTGATCTCAACTGAGCCAGTAGAAGGTTCTTGAGTGTATTCTGTTGGTACTGGTAAATCTAATGTCTATACTTCTGGTTCCACTATGAGAATGTCTGGTTCTGGATTTTGAACGTCTTTGACATTTTGTTTTGCATCATCTTCACTATCTAGTTCCAAGTGAATCATGTCTGACATGTACTCAAATTTGACATATTAGATATTTCAGTAGTACTGTTGTACTCATCGAAGACAACATGAATCGATTCTTCAACATTGAGAGTTCTATTGTTGAAGATTCTGAAAGCTTTGCTCACAGCAGAGTAACCAAGAAATAGTCCAGCATCTGATTTTGAATCAAATGCAGTTAAATAACTTTTGCCATTATTGAGCACAAAGCATTTGCAACCAAACACATGGAAATAAGATATGTTAGGCTTACTCTCTTTCCATATTTATAAGGAGTCTGATTATGCCTTTTGTTGATCATTTTTCTGTTTTGCGTGTAACACGCAGTGTTGATTGCTTCTGCCCAGAAGCGCTGAGATATATCTGCATCTGCTAGCATTGTTCTAGCAGCTTCTTTAAGAGTTCTGTTTCTTCTCTCAGCTACTCCGTTCTGTTGAGGCGTTCTGGCAGCTGAATATTCATGATGAATTCCCTGTTCATCTAAATACAACTCAAGAATTTTTTTAGTGAACTCAGTACCCTGATCACTTCTGATTTTAATAATAGAAGAAAATTTTTCATTTTGAATCTTTTTCAGAAGCTTGATCAGGAGGTTACTGGTTTGATCTTTCCAAGCAAGAAATATTACCTAAGTAAATCTAGAGAAATCATCAATAACAACAAGGGTATATTTCATTCTCCCTAAGCTCATGATAGGGATTGGATCAAATAACTCCATATGCAGTAATTCCAAACATCTTGAAGTTGATTTACTACCTTTGTTCTTGAAACTGGATCTGATCTGTTTTCCAAACTCACATGCAGAACAGACATGATTCTTAACAAAATTACTATCAGGCAAACCATCAACTATGTTCTGCTTCTTGAGATTATTTATTGATTTGAAATTCAGATGATTCAATCTCTTGTGCCAGAGCCAATGCTTATCAGTAAGAGAAGCAATTAAACATGTAAGAACAGTAGCATGATCTAAGTTCCATGAGACTTTGTAAGTGTTGCCTTCTCTTTTTTCAGTTAATACAGTAGACTCAGCAGAATCTTTAACTGTGCATATGTTCTTCTGAAAAGCTACAGAATAACCATTATCACACAATTGACTAATGCTAATCAAATTATAACAGAGATTCTCAACCAGTAGTACGTCATTAATAGTTATGTTACCATGGATAATCTTACCCTTACCCACGGTTTTACCTTTTGAGTTGTCTCTAAACGTTATCTTTGGTCCAGTACAACTCATTACTTTTGATAGCAGATTTTTCGGTCCAGTCATGTGTCTGGAACATCCACTGTCCAGATACCATGTGGAGTTGCTCACTTTAGCTTTCTTCACCTGTTCCTGCAAACACAAATTTTAGTAACTGGTACCCAATCTACTTGGGTCCAAGCCTTAATAGTCCCTTAGGAACCCACATTTGTACAATTTTCGGTGATTTTGTACTCCGGGTATCCATAGAGTTGTGTGCAGCAGAGGATCTGTTATTTCTAATAGTATGCATATTGGAATGTTGTTTTTCCCTTCTGTTTGTGTTGTCTGGCCTGGATCTCTTCTGAACAAGTCTAGAATATAGTACTGATAGTTTTTAACCTTCATAGGGGGTTGTCCTCCTGAGTTGAATCATCTACTGGATCCGGCACTCTGGTGAACTTTCCCCTTAGGTTCAACATATCCCAGACCATAATTCTTCCTTCTGTTCATCTGATTTACATTCCTTTCAACCCGAACAGTTGGTACTTCAGGTTCATATACTACACTGGATTTGACAAAATGAATAAATTTTCCTTTGACTTTATCCAATTCTGTCTTGGTACTGGTTTCAGAATTTCTTTCATTATTACTGAATCCGAGACCACTTCTATCTTCAGATTGCTTCTGCAATTCTTGCATCTTTTCCAATGAAACAGAAGACTTATTCCAAGCATTTACCAGAACAGACAGCTTCTGATTTTCAGATTTCATTGTCTGGTAATCTGCCTTCACTCTTTCATTCTCAGTTTTTAACTTGCTCATCTCCACTTTCAAATCATTGCAGTTGTTCTCTTTCGAGCAAGTGAAGTAACTGACTTGATTTTTTAAGTTTAGATTTTCAATCTTAACTTCCTCGAATAATTGAGAAAGTTTCGAGTACTCCCCTACCATATTATGCAATGCTTTAATTAAATCAGTTCGTGTAAACTCGTCAGATTCAAAGTCGAATACCTCTTCAGATGTCGAGTTTGGTTCAAAATCCGCCATAAGACATTTGATCTCTTCTGCATCACTTTCACTGGAATGACTTTCTGAGTCAGATGATTCAGAACTGGAGTCTGCCCATTTAGATTTGCTTTCTTCAGCAATCATCGATTTGCGGTCTTTTCTGAACTTCTTGTCATTTTTTTGTACTCTTTCTTCTTCTGGTCATCTTTCTTGGGCTTTGGACAGTCAGCAATAAATTGACCAATCTTTCCACATTTGAAGCACGCCATATCACTAGGTGGTGAATCCTTATTGAAGCTCCGATTAGAATTTTGGTAAGCTCGGTGATTCTTTTTCATGAACCTGGAGAACTTTTTCACAAAGAGAGACATAGCGTCATTGCTGATCTTTTCAGCAGTCTTTTCAAAAGTACTCTCAATAAAGGTAGCAGGTACTGCTTGTGGGATGAATACAGCAGCAACAGCAGAAGTAATAGCAGTATGTGCAGCAAGGGCTTTGGTTGGCAGGTTTGTTGAAGGCTCTTCTCCGCTTCTCACTTCTAGCTCGAACTCATAGGCTTTTAAGTCGGCGAACAAGTCATGTAGCTCCAACTTGCTTAGATCTTTAGAGACTCTCATAGCCATTGTTTTGACGTCTCATCCCTAGGTAAAGCTCTCATCACCTTGAGTGATATTTCTCTGTTGCTATGATCTTTACCAATGGCAGCTAGTTCATTAACCAGGCTGCTGAAATGTTTATCAAACTCATTTAGAATTTTCTCCAGCCTTCATTTTCAAATTTTCAAACTTCTGCATTGCTACAGACAGTTTATTTCCTTTGTCTGATCATTTCCTTCACATATTTGAATGAGCTTTTCCCAGATTTCTTTCACGGTAGAACATATCTTGATTTTACTAAATGTGTTTTTATCAAGAGTTTTATAAAGAATATCCTTCGCAACATTGTCGAGATTAGCTTTCTTCTTATCTTCTCCAATCCATTCGTTTCTTGATTTTTCAACCATTTGTGGTGCACCTTCAGTAAAAGCAATAGTTGTATTTGGCTTTAAGATGATGACATACCACATGTCATAATCTTGGGCTGCAAGATGAGCTTGCATCCGGATCTTCCAATCATCAAAATCTTATTTCGAGAACATGGGAACCTTGCTAAATGTGCCATAACTGTTACTAATTTTCAGAACAAGATAAATCTGCTCTGATACCACTTGTTGGGGATCGATATAGAGTTTAGACGGAAGGGTGAATAAACTCTTCTTCTTTGATGATAGTTTTTGCAAAGGGAGCTAGAATCCTGTTAGAGATTGTAGATGTTCTTGTTCAATATTACGTCCAGCAGATCACAACGATAAGTGCAGAAACAATCCGATGGAGTAGGGTGAAAAATACTAATAGCAGTAGGTAATAAAACAGTAGTTGTTTCTGGAAGTTCGAAGATAAAATCTTTTACGTCTCCTCTGCTTCTGTGTCCAGAAGGTATCACTAAAAGACTTTAGATTTTACAGTACAACACTTGTACACACCCACTTCAGCAGAGCTTATCTTTTGCCTACTGAAACTCTTAGTAACTAAACACAAAATGATTCAGTATAACAAAGCTCTGGAAAAGACTCTTTTCCAGTTTACAAACTCTTCTCGAAATATAGTAAATTGTTTTGCTTGAAGAGATGTGGAAACAGTAGTACAATATGATCTCCAAAGATCATATGTAAAATATGAAGCGTGTACTGCTTTTCTGCAAGTTTGAGCTTAGAAGATGGTGATTGATTCGCGGTTGCTCAAAGTAGCTTGGATAGATAAAAGATCAGTGGTAATATCCAAGTGGTTTTGATCCATATATATAGGTAACTTGAATCTAACGTCTATAATCAAAACGGCTCTTTTGGTGTCTGAAGTAATCAGCTTTATTCCTTAAATGGATACTGCAAAAAGCTTTCAACAAAATCAGTCTTGTTACTTACTAAAATGGGTAAAGCGAATTAAATGACTTAGTACAACATTTAATGGTGCAATAAATACTTGTACTCGATAAAGTAACGGTAACTTTTAAGACTATTTCCGTTAGCATAGAAGACGTCAAGTTATCCTAATTTCAGACTAGGTTCTGCTTCTGGTTATCTAAGTTCTGAAAACTTAGTCCTGCTTTTATATTGTCTACTGATTTTAACTAACAGCCTGCTGAATTTTATTCATATCACCACAATAAATTTAGGTATAACATATAAAACTTAATATCTTATTTCCATATATTTTTTTTTAAAATTTATATATATATATATATATATATATATATATATATATATATATATATATATATATATATATATTGGATTGATCCGTCTCACATAGATATAGATACGTGAGATCGTGTGGTGTAAAAAATGTATTATTTCAATATTATAACTCATTTGTCATAACATTTAACGATACAAAGTGGTCCGTAATGGAATTCTAGTTACACATGAATTTGTTTGAGTTTTTTTTTTTTTTGGATAAATATATAGGTTACAATTTTTTATTGAGATAGGGTCCATAAGGAGACCAATATTTATGAGATTTTGACACATAAATCATAATGAAAAATTATTTAATAATCGATTTTAAATATATTTTTATGCTAGATAGCTTAATTAAAAAGAAACAATTGGTTCTAGTTTGAAGGATTTAAGAAAAGCCATAGATCCTATATTTTTGGCTTTTGAAAAAAAAAACTTTAGAAATATATTTTTAATAATTCATTATCCAAATATCGATTTTTTTTTTAAAAAAAAAAAGATATTTGTAACAAAAAGTTCTCAATTACAAATTTTCTATACCTAAACACTTATAATATAGCAATCCACAATTGAATAAATAAAAGAAATATGCTTATATTGATAGATTTGAGATGATCGATTTCAAATCCATTGATTCAAACCTGTTAATAGGGGTGTTCATTAAACGGTTTACATCGAAAAAACCGACCGGACCATAAATTTCGGTTTTTTTGGTTCGGTTTGAACGGTTTTTTGATCAGTTATGGTTTTATTTTTTGTACTTTCGGTTTTTCGGTTCGGTTATCGTTTTTTGAAATTTTAAAACCAAAAAAACCGAACCGACCTTTTAAAATATAATAAATAATAAATTAATTAATATAAGTAATTTAATAAATAATAAATAATAAAATAATTAATATAAGTAATTTCATTATGTTTACTATTTTATTGTCTTATTGATATATAGTTGTGCCTTGCAATCAGGTTCGTTAAGTTGATCTAATTTATATGAACTTATTTTTTTTCATAATACGTTGATATTTTAATTTCCCTACATATGAGGATTTTTGTTGTAGGAGTTGATGGATCCAATGCTGGAATTATTCACTATCAACATAACTAAATTCCAAATTGCTTACAATTGTCATAGCTACATTTTTTATTATTTTGTTTTGATGCTTGTGAGATACTTAACAAATTAGTTAGAAAAATTATAGTTATGTCTGTTTTTTATTACTTTATTTTGATTGTTGTAAGATAATCAAAACCATTTTGATTGTGGTTTTTTTTATATTTTTTAAAAATTTATAACGTAAAACTTCATTTATAACTAAATTTATTACACAAACCGTAATAACCAAACTGTAATACAAAAAAACCAAATCGGTTTAGGATTAGGCATTTGAAAAACCGTAAATCGAAAAACAGAACCGATGTTTATTAAAACCGAACCAAACCGACCGTTGCACACCCCTACCTGTTAATTTGTTTGAAAAACTAAATTGAAAGAAATTTCAAACCTCCATTTTTAAGATGCAACTCAATGACATGCTCCATTTTTAAGAAAAAATAGGTAATTTACTCAAATAAGTAAACATCACTTAATTAAACAAGAAGAGATGCTCATTTTTAAGAAAGATTATATAATTTACTTCAAAATAAGTAAACAAATTTGTAGAATTTCACGAGATTTCATGAGATTTGAGTTTTTAAAAACAATCAAATTATTTCATAATTAAATTTACATAATTTAATTATAAATTTTAAGTTTTTTTAAATTTTTTTAACAAAATAACATTTATACAAAATCTATATTATCAATTCACACTATTTGTTATATATATATATATATATATATATATATATATATAAGAAAAAAAAATTTATAGAACTTTTTGAATAAAAAATATTTATTATTTGATTTTTTCAATATATATATAAAAAAAAACTTCATTCTTTCTAATACTAAAAACCCAATTTATCAAAATTTAGAAACTTTATTTTTAATTTCACCTTCCTAAACTTCATGGACCTACACGAACGCCGCCTTTGTTTTATGCTTCGAAGCTTTTCGTCTCATTTATTGCGTAGTGTGTGTGTGTGTGTGTTTGTTTTAGTACATATTCCCCGTGACCCTCTATTAAATACTCTCTGTTTCTTTTGGGATCATTATATTTTGGTAACATGTTGCTGCTCTACATAATTTACCAATTTTATATTTTATTAGATACAATATTTATATATATATATATATAAAGAGTATTATTACCTAACGCCGGTGATCGGTACCGTGATGAGCGAGTGGGTGTTGAAATTAAGTTGCTCGTGTCAGATCCTAGCTCGCCCTTTCGAAGATTTGATATTAAGATTTGTGTACTCTCGTAGTAACAGATGAGTAAGATGTTAAGATCATATGTCTTCTTATCATATATACAAAAACTCTTATAAGATGGTCTAATGGATCAGTGTCTTCAATATATCAAGCGTCAGTTTTGTAAATTTTGACGAGGCAAATATCCCGACAATTAGGATTTTTTTTTATTGTTATCGGATTTTAGGTTGAAGATAAGGGTTGTATATCTTTGTTCATATTTTCATATCTTTATTTCTCAATCAACTGTAATTAATATCTATCTCAAAATTCACACCATTCAATCTTATACTCGAATTACCTTAATAAATATTTCTAAATTAATATTAAAAATATCATTTTCAAGCTGTACGAGTAATACAATTATTATATTCAGACTCCAAAAATATAATATATATTTTTTGTCTCTTGTAGAGCTAGTGGCTGAGGGGACTGACTTTGAGGTTCCTGTCCAGTGTCGGGACATGTGGTGTGTAATAATTATGTTCTCTTTTTTTTTGGTCTTTAATAAATTTACTTACTTTTTTTTGGTTTTGTTAATGGACGTGAATCAGTAATGCCTGATTAGGTTCATAATGTTCTATATATATATATATATATATATATATATATAAAAGTGACAAAAACATGAATCATCATTGATTAAATTATTCTGAGACATATATTTAAAACTTTGATATGATGGTTGGTTCACTATTTTTTTAAAAATTTATATATTTGGTTTGTGATATTTTTTTTTGTTAATATAACATTAGTTCAACTAGTTAAACTTTAAAAAATGGAGGGTAAATTGCTCATAAATCCTCAAACCCAAACTCAACTTTACCCAAACTCCCTACACCTCAAAACCTTTTTTTTAACTCCCTAATACCTTAAAATGAACAAAAATACCCTTATTCTTATTTTAAGTTTAATTGATCCCCACGTTTTCAAAATGGTATTTTTGTCCATTTTAAGGTATTAGGGAGTTAAAAGAAAGGTTTTGAGGTGTAGGGAGTTTGGATAAAGTTGAGTTTGGGTTTGGGGATTTATGAGAAATTTACCCTAGATAGAATCACTAGCCACAGCGTGAGATGCTATTCCTGGATGTCATTCTCTATTTATACGTGTCGGGGCGGGTGATACTTCCCACCCAAGCTCAAGCTCTACGCAAATTTCACTTTTTTTTCCTTTGCATGTTGTGCGGGCAATTTCATCCACGCTATGCTCGAGCTTGGCTCATAATTTCATCTTTTCTTGATTAACTCACTTACAAATCAACCCGAAACATATAAGGGACAACTAAGACACAAAATATATATAAAAAGACTGAAATAGACACAATATACATGAAAATTTGAAGAATGAGACTCAAAATGATACAATAAAATAAGTAAAAAAAAAAAAAAAAAGACATACAACGGAAAGTCCATTAAAATATCTTATTATAAATTGTTTCAAACATTCATTTCAAACATGTTTGGGAGTAGTTATACGTACCTATGCTGTTAGTAGAGCTATGAGATATGACATTTAGGTTATGTATGTTTAAAAGTTTTGATTTGTACAATTACTATCAGACTCATATGTAGTCGTGGAAATGGCTCTGAATTTTTAAATTCTTGGGTATCATATGATTTAGAACATTCATAGGGAGTTTAGATCTGTTTATCTTTGCATATTTAACTTCAGCTCCGAATATTTTGGTTTTTAAGTTGGGTCTCCCCTTTTATCGTCTAATCAGGTTCACGATCCAATACTGGATTTTTTTGTTTATATCGCACTAGAGATCTTAAGCAATTTTTAATCGAGACCGGATTGCCTGAATTTAAGAAGTCCGGCGACTATGTAGTCGTGGAAATGGCTGTGAATTTTTTCTATCGAAAATGGGATGGACGAAATTTTATGAAGGATAGAGAAAAATTTCGGTGGACAATTTTTTCTACGGAAATCTGTGTGTAAAACTTGTGTTATTTCATATGACCTTCGATGAAATATGTATAAATTTTGATTCCTGATCACATCAGGAATCCTAATCCTAATCCTAGTCCTAATCTCATTAGAATTTATAAATATATATATATGTATGTGTGTGTGTGCGCGCGCGCGTACACTTATAGAAATATATGTAAAATTAAATAAACATTATTTAATTTTTTAATTAATTGTTAATAAATTTAAAAATTATAGACCCCTCTAGAATATTCTATAAGAATCATGTACATATAGTAGTCGCCACTACTAACATTATTATTTGATTAATAGATTCTTAATTTTAATAAAATATTTGTGAACTCATAATAATCATGATCGACGATCAGATAGCGACAAATCTTGTTCATATGATGAAAATTGAAAATTTCGAAGATTCCACTTATCCATTTTCTGCAACTGCTAGTTTTGTGAACTCCTTCACCAAAATTGATAGTTCCACTCTCTTCACTTAATCAGCAATTAATTTAACTTTCACATATTCTATCATATGGAATTACCTTTATAAACCCCTTTATATGTAATATATTTATTCTCCATATAATCTATTTATTCTCCATCAAAATATTGTCGCTAAATTTAACTCCTTAAAATTGACTATTTCAACGCGGACAAAAAATATGATACTTGGGTGATTTTCAATGGTTCAGAGATACAACTAGCCATGAGTTCATAATTGCATGTGATTCAGAATAACATTTATATTTATTTGGGCTTACTTAATAATTCTCATTCTTTTCATCAACACCTTGATCAAGAATGTCAGAATTGAAGTCCGATTACGCCCATCAGATCATGGTAAGAGTCTCTAGTAGCATCAGCCTATGATCTCGTAAATATCACTGATAGTGCCTGCAAGAACGTTAAGTTATGGTTAGCGTACAGTACGATTCTTTCAACTCACATATCCGATCGAATTTGCAATTATTGATATATCGAGAGTTGCAATTGAATTCTATAACGATGTGATATATATTTAAATAATAACAGTGACATGATATGTGCAACTGAAGAAACACCTATTCAAAATGCACATGTCTTACTCTGATCAGAGATCTCTTGTATTATTAACTCATAAGATCACATAGAATATCTTCATTTGTAAGCAAACAGTTAGGGGTGATCACGGTGCGGTTTTGCGGTTTTTTTTTAAAAATTCAAACCGAATTGTCATATGCGGCCGGTTAGTATTTTTGAAAAATTAATCGCGGTTTTACGTAAAAAATCAGCCTTGCGGTTTTGAGCGGTTTCAAGCGGTTGCGGTCGGTTTTACGGTTTTTTTAATAAAAAATATTAGAACATATATTCTAATTTATTTGAAAACAACAACAATATATTGTTTTCAAATATAAAATATAATTCAAAGTATATAAAGATCAAAATAGATTAAACAATAATCTAGATTCAAAATTAAGTTAATAATTTAACAACACAACACATTCACAACAAAAATGACACGTAGACTATTTTATCATTTTTTTACCTTCAGACTACAAACAAAATATTATAGCAAAAAAAAAAAAACTTTAATAAATGACTAATATGAAGAATAATTAAGAAAAAGATAAGTTTTATTTGTAAGAATAAAAATTTTAAAGAGAGTTAGGATATAATGAATGATGACTTCTTTATTTGAATATGTTGTTTACAAATTATTATAATTCTAGGTCAAATATTATGGCAAGCGGTTTAGGCGGTGCGGTTTGGTGCAGTTCTTGGCAAAAAAAATAACTGAACCGCTTATGCGGTGCGGTTTATGATTAATATTTTTAATCGCGGTTTTTATAAATATTATGAAAAACGGTGCGGTGCAATTCGGTTCAGGCGGTTAATAAAAAATTTGATCACCCCTACAAACAGTGAATTCACGACTACAATACATTTGCTCGTACATATTTCGAAACTAAATTCAACATCGCCAATGAATGCTAGCACATAGCGTATATTGTCTTGGGTCAAAGGACTAATGATGTACAACCATAACTGTGAACTATTCCACTTGATTAATAGCAACTTGGACAGTCTGAGAAAGAGTTGTTTAGTGCATCATCAAATTATCACACGTATATATGGACGGATATCTTTATGTTCTTAACAATGAAACATGATGTTTACATCACTGATGTCAGTCTCAAGCTCAAGCAAACTTTATCATTATTTTAGGCTGCTGATTTGACTAGGAATCTGATTAAAATATACGGTACATTTTTCATGAGTTTCATGAACTTACGTTGAGAGGCAGATCTCATAATACCTATAGTGTATTCAAAGATTTTATCTATGAAGTTTGCATAAGTATACATATAAAATAAATATCATAATTGAATAAAACCGTAAAATATTATTAAAATAAAAATTGTTTTTACATAAAAATTAGTAAAGTCCAAGCTACAAATTAGCTCGCTGGACACCTACTCTAACATATATATGTGAATGTTGTAATGTTAGAATTCTATGGCATCCTGCCCAGGTTTTTCATCTTTTAATTTGAAATACATTGACACCGGATAATAAAATAAGGAGGAAGTAATTATATTTTAGATCAAAAAAATTTAATATGTTTTACTTCCGAAAAAAATTCGTTTTCATACATTTTTTGTTTTTTCATTATGCATTGATTTTTTATAATATTATAAAATTAAATATCTTCAAATCAAAACCTCAAAGAGTCACCTTCTGAATAGTTCAGCCATTTAATGAATTCACGGAAAAATTGATCGTTATTATTAATTTTTATATATGAAAAATTTCATTTATTTTTCCAGTACTAAGGCTTATCAATTTGAAAATAAATAAATAAAATGGCTGTACAATTTCCACAGTGAAGTGTACAAATGAAATTACTCACTCATTTATTACCAATAACTACCATATTTTATGGAATTTAATTTCAAATTCAGTTTCCCATTGCAATAAATAAAATGGCTGTACTTTAAGAATACTACCTTAAAATTAATCTAATTACTCATTTTTTGTCACATTAACTCTGTTAACATTAATATTATTCATATATGAATCTTTTGATCTATGATTGTAGTAGTACCCTAATTATAGCATCTCATCAACCATACCAACGAACGACTCATCGAAATGTTTGTTCGATAATTTGTCTTTCTATCAGATTCAACTGTCCCAATATATTTACGAATATGAAATTAAATTTTAATTTTTGCAAAAAAAAAATGATTTTCTTTTTAAAATTTATCATTTTTTAATACATAATTTTTTTTTGGAAGATTCACAGTTCCAAATTAAGTAGGCACCTTTCTGAGTTAATTGAATGAGACGTATGCCTAACTATTTGTACATGTTTGCTTTCCTTTCCATCGACTTATTGAAATGGATATTCGGAAAAAAATATATATACATTTTTATTTGTCTATCACATTTCAATGAAAAATCTTTAAATTGATCCGAAAATCGAATGTGGTACACTATTAAACATTTGAACCACAACCTTAAATTTTAGTCCCGACAATATATCATTTTTGTATTCTTCAATTTCAACCTCATTTTGGATTTTTGGTCCTTTTTGTTGTCAAAATTGAATGTCAAGTCTTATCTCTTTTGATTTTGGCAATTTTAACAATTTTTGTTCAAGAATATAAATTCAACCGAGAATAGTTATTTTGAAAATTAAGTGAAATAACTCATCTAGATATTTTCTCTCATTAATACTTGTTCAATTGGGTGATTCGATTAATATTTATTTTCAATTAATTCGTTTTCAATAAACTAAATCTTTTATTGATTTTTCTAGATAAAGTTTTGACTATTTTAATTACAAGCACTGATATACTTTTATTTAACTCCTCGTGAAAACTATACTTTACTCTCTTATATTAAAACTTGACAATTGTGCGCTTGCGAGCGGAAAATATGTAACAGAACCTGATTAAAATATACCGTAAATATCTTAATGAGTTTCATGATCTTAGGTTGAGAGACAGACCTCATGATATCTATAGTATATTCAAATACTTTATCTGTGGAACTTAAAAAAATATACATATAAAGTAAATGTCATAATTGGATAAAACTGTAAATTATTATTAAAATAAAGATTGTTTTTGCATAAAATTATGTAAATTCCGAGTTAAAAATAAGCTCTCTGGATACCGACTCTAACGTATATATGTGAATGTTGTAACTTGTAATGCGAGGGTTTTTCATCTTTAATTTGAAATACATCGACACCGGATGATAAAATAAGGAGTAAGAAGTTATATTTTAGATCACAAAAATTTAATATGTTTTACTTCCGAAAAAAGTTCGTTTTCATACATTTTTTTTTTCATAATTCGTTAATTTTTTATAATATTATAAAAATTAAATATCTTCAAATCAAAACCTCACAGATTCACCTTCTGAATAGTTCAGCCATTTAATGAATTCACGGGAAAATTGATTGTTATTATTAAAATTTTATATATGAAAAATTTCATTTATTTTTCCAATACTAAGGCTTATCAATTTGAAAATAAATAAATAAAATGGCTGTATAATTTCCACAGCGATGTGTACATAAGAAATTACTATCACTCATTTATTACCAATAACTACCATATTTAATGGAATTCAATTTCAGATTCAGTTTCCCATTGCAATAAATCTGGATAACATACTATCTCCTCTTTCACAAACATTTTTTTAGTGAGTAGGTCTCTTGTGAGACGGTATCACGAATCTTTATCTGTGATACGGGTCAACCCTACCAATATTTACAATAAAATGTAATATTCTTAGCATAAAAAGTAATACTTTTTCTTGGATAACTCAGATAAAAAATATGTCTCACAAAATACGAAGACCGTCTCACACAAGTTTTTACTTTTTTTAGTCCACATCTTCGCCCAAACCAATGTTTATTTTTATTGTTTATATTTTATGTTTTCGTATAAAATAAGAGGAATATTATACATACACTTTACTTTCTATTAAATACATTCCATCTTTAGTTTCAATATTTAATCTTTGTATTTCCACTCAAAATAATTAGAAAAACCGTAGGACCGAGCGCTTGCCGCTTGTCTAAAAGTTATAGCTTGTGGTAATTGTGCAACTCAAATCTTTTAAACCGCACACCAGCTCAAGCACCACGGTTCGATCGCTTTACCAAGTAGGGACAATTATTTCATCCAACAATCTACCTCCCAATAATTACACGCTTTTGCAATCAATGGGAATCGAACCCGTGACCTTGGCTCTGATACCAATTATAGGACCAAGCACTTACCGCTTTACCAAAAGCTATAGCTGGTGGTAATGGTGCAACTCAAATCTTTTAAACTGCACAGCAGCTCAAGCATCATGATTCGATCGCTCTACCAAGCATGAACAATTATTGCACCCAACAAAAACAAAATTTATAAACAAAATTTCTATTTTATATTTATTTAACTAATTCAAAAAATAGTTGCAAGTTTTTCAAAACATAATTAATATGGTTAAATTGGTAAAAAAATAATAATAATAATATTGGTGGAATAAGAGTTATATATTTGGGATAACCGAAAAAGTAAATGAAACATGTATAATGGGACGTGATAGTAATTAAAATTTTCATATCGATCCTTGTAAAAAAAAACAGAAATTTTATACGATCCCTATTAAAGCCCGGGATAAAATGCGAAGTATATTAAAATGGAGAAAATTAACAATTAAACTCACCAAATATTGATTATTTGACATCATTATTTCCTATGTGGCTCATATGACACAAATAGGGATGTAATCGAGTCGAGCCAAGTCGAACTCTTGGGTTTGAGCTTGGCTCGTTTATAATCGAGCCAAGCTCGAGCTTTATTTAACGAATATATGCATGGCTCACGAGATTATTCAAGCATTTATCGAGCCTAAACAAGCTTAATAAATATGAATTATACATTAAAAATTTCATTAAATTAATTAAAAATTAAATTATATATTTAAAGATAAATATATTATTCTTATTTGAATTTGTAAATTTATTATAATAAATAAATTTAATAGATTTTTCTATATATTTCATAAACAATATGCAAAATCAATAAATCAAATATCAAAATTATTATTTTTTTCATCTAAAAGATTACTCATGAACTTACCAACGGATATGTTCACGAGCTAACGAGCCGAATACTGTAAAGCTTGAGTTTGATTTGTTTATCTTAACGAGCCTCATTAAACGAGCTCAAACGAGCTTTTTATCGAATCGAGCTTCGAATAGCTCACAAATGGTTTGGTTCATTTACATCCCTAGACACAAATAAAACATATGTTGCACATATTAAAATCCTTCTATCTAAGAAAAATAAAGAAAGCGAAACTCAATATTTCACAACAAGAGGGAAAAAAGCTTGTTGTTTCTATTTATTTTTTGTTTAGATAGATTTTAATATATGAAATATAGATTTTATTCTCGTTACAAATGCAACTAAGGAGATCATCAATATCAAATAAGCAACATCCATTGAATTTAGTGATTTCAAAAGAAAAAATAAAACAAAAATAAATCTAAGTTATAGAATGAAAACCAAAATTTGACAAGTTATATTATTGAAATCCAAAACATATCAATTTACAGGACTAAAATCATAACATTCTCATTAAAATTATAAAATAGAAGTGAGTTTTTTGTTATATTTTATATTTATATTGAAAAGTATTGTATTCGAGTTTTTTTGGGGTAAATTACAAATTTATTACATAACAAAAATAATATAAAAGAGTATATATTCTGGAAAGTAATATATTTTAAAAACACATAAAATATTATTAACATATTTTCGAGTCTAAAAACACTTTTCATAAAATAAAAATAATGTCATTATAAAATGAAATAATAAAATAAAATAATTTGCAAATAACATCAAGTTATTTTAAGGGTAAATTTTAAAAAAATACATCTGTCCATATTTACTTTAAGATTCAGTATCTAAATGATTTTTTTTACAAATCAGTACCTGACACATACTATAAATTAGTTTTAACTCCCTAAAAAGATAAATTTACATTTTTGCCCTTTTATTATTTAAATAAAGATATAATTTTACCCACCAAATTAATTGCGTGTTTTCCATCTACCAAAGTATTAGTACCTATTATGAGGTTTCAGATACTTAATTATGTTATTTGAATACTCCAAATGTATAACAAAATACTATATTTTTGAAAATTCACCTTAAATTCAATCATTATTGGTTTTTCATTAAAAATTCATTATCATGAATTACTCATGTCATTTTATTTTTTTAAAAAATATATTTCTTCACTCATCATGAAATAAGATTAAGTACTTATTTTGATATATAAAGTATCTATTTTGAAGTTTCAGATACTTGATTTGGCTCTTTAAATATTCCAAATGTGTAAAAAAATACTGGATCTTCGAACGATCACCATAAATTCAGTCATTATTTTTCTTTTCATGAAAGGTGTATTTGGATGACATATTCATCTCATTTAATATTTTTTGTAAAAAAAAATCAAATTCCAAACTTTGTATGTAAATTTAAAAGTACTTAGTTTTACTTGAGAAATACATATTTTGAGCTTGCAAATACTTGATTTCGTAAATGAGATACTCGCAATATGTATTAAAATACTGGATATTCGAATAGACAAAGTAAATTCACCAAGTATTGGTATTTCAATGAAAAATGTATTTGGATGACATATTCATCTCAAATAATAATTTTTTTTTGTAAAAAAAAATTCTCAAATAAACATGAAAATTTTAAAATACTTAGTTTTACTTGAGAAGTACCTAATTTGAGTTGTCAAATACTTGATGTCGTAAATTAGATACTCACAATATGTATTAAAATATTGGATATTCCGAATAGGCAACGTAAGTTCTCCAAGAGTCCAAGTGTTGGTATTTCCATGAAATATGCATTTGGATGATAAGTACCTAATTTGAGTTTGTAAATACTTGATTTGATATAGAAGATACTCATAATATGTAATAGAATACTGAATATTCAAATATGCAACGTAAGTTTACCAAGTGTTGGCTTTTCATGGAAGATGCATTTGGATGACATATTCATCCCATTTAATATATTTTTTGTAAAAAATAAAAATAAAATATTCCCAAATAAGCATGAAAATTTTAAAGTACTTAATTTTATTTGAAAGATACCTAATTTGAGTTGGAAAATACTTGATTTCGTAAATGAGATCTTCATAATATGTATTCAATATTGGATATTCGAATAGGCAATATAAATTCTCCAAGTGTTGGTATTTCCATGGAATATGCATTTGGATGAGAAATACTTAATTTGAGTTTGTAAATACTCGATTTGGTACATGTGATACTCATAACATGTAATAGAATACTGGATATTCGAATATGCAACGTAAGTTCATCAAGTGTTGGCTTTCTATGGAAGATTCGTTTGGATGACATATTTATCTCATTTAATATATTTTTTGTAAAAAAAAAAAAACCAAACAAACAAATTCTCAGATAAGTATGAAAATTTTAAAGTACTTAGTTTTACTTGAGGAGTACATAATTCCATATTGCAAATACTCGAATTGTGTATTATTTTTATTAATTTATGTATCACATTTTTGCTTCACGAATATCATCATCGGTATCACTTAATATTAATTTCAAATAATATTTTGGCATCCTCAAATAATTGGATATGGATATTTACGGGGTAAAATCATGTATTTATATACTCTAATTAGATACTCTTTGTACCAATTTAAGTATCACATTTTAACTTCACAAATGACACAATCAAAAGCCATTTAATATTACTTGAAACTTAAGTATTTTTTTACACATTTGAAGTATTCAAATATCCAAATCAAATATTTGGAACCCGAAAATAGGTATTTTATCGATCAAAATAAGTAATTTTTCTAATACAACAATGAGTGAGAAACTGTGTTTTTCAAAAGTTAGATGACATGAATAAGGCATCTTAATTTATTTTCAATGAAAATACCAACAATTATTGAATTTATTGTGATAGCTCGAAGATCCAGTATTTTCTTACACATTTGGAGTATTCAAAGAGTAAAATCAAACATTTAGAACTCCAAAATAAGAATTTTGTTGGTCAAAATAAATACTTAATCTTATTTCATGATGAGTGATGACCTATGTTTTTTTAAAAAAAAATAAAATGACATGAATAAGTCATATTAATGTATTTTTCATGAAAAAACCAACAATGATTGAATTTATGGTGAATGATCGAAAATATAGTATTTCTTATATATTTAAAGTATTCAAAGAGCGAAATCAAATATCTGAAACCCCAAAATAGGTACTTGGTATGTCAAAATAAGTATTTACTTTTATTCCATGATAATTGAGAAACAATATTTTGATAAAATTATATTTTAAATGGAGAAAAATAATATAATATTTATGGATAAAATAATATATTTATTTAAATAATAAAGGGTAAAAATGTAAAGTTTGCTTTATGGGTAGTTAAAACTAAATATATAGATATGTCAGGTATTAATTTCTAAAAAATAATGACTAGGTACTAAATTTTAATTGAAACATTGACAGATGTATTTTTTGGAAATTTACCGTTATTTTAAAGGAACATAGAAGTCAAAAATTATTTTCCAACATCATTTCACTTTGAAAATTGTGCATGGGAATATCTCTGTAATTAAATCTCCATGATTTCATTGCATGTCCTCCCTACTTATTATATAATTTCAAGAATCGCAGTGGAATTAGTTGCACAAGGCAAAGCTATATCACTTCTCGAGCAGACATTCCCAATCTTTAATACTATAATTATACTTTTAAAATTTACATAAATTTTAAATATTTTTCAATATTTATTACCTAATTTCCTTCATTTTATTGATGTATAATTTGAGTGGAACATTGGTTTTGGATTTTCTTGATTTGGTCACACATTGTTCGGTGCAATAATTGTTTTTGCTTGGTAGAGCGATCGAACCATCGTGCTTGAGCTGCTGTGCGGTTTAAAATATTTGAGTAACACCATTACCACTAGCTATACGTTTTAGTAAAGCGGCAAACGTTTGATCTTACACACATCATACCGATTGGTTGAGTTCAAGCTGCTTTAAGAACACTACTCTAAAAGTTAATTTAATTACTCATGTTTTGTCATATTAACTCTGTTAACATTAATATTGTTCATATATGAACCTTTTGATCCATGATTATAATATTACCTTAACGATAACATCTCATCAACCATATCAACAAACGACCTATCGAAATTTTAGTTCGATCATTTGTCTTTCTGTCAGATTCAACTGTCTCAATATATTTAGGCCCTAAATATATTGGTATTGTTAGATCTGACAAATGGACAATATATGATTTTTCCTCCATTGAAGATTGGTTTTAAATAATCATTTTTATATATGATTTTTCCTCCATTGAAGATTGGTTTTAAATAATCATTTTTTTCAAAATATGATTTTATTTTAAAATTTTATGATATTTTTTAAATGAGACGTATGCCTAAATATTAGTACATTTTTGCTTTACTTTCCATCGACTTATTGAAATGGATATTTGGAAAAAAAATACATTTTTATTTGTCTATCACATTTCAATTAAAAGTCTCTAAATTGTCCAAAAACCGAATATGGTACACTATTAAACATTTGAAACCACAACCTTAAAAAATTGAAATAAAATAGAAATTTAACCAAACAGAGGACCAAAATAACAAAGAAACAGATAACGGAAAATTGGCCTTCAGTCCCCAACCGGCGTTTTTTTTTTTGTCTTCAGTCTCTAGGTACTTTTTTAGTACCACATTTCCACATGAAGTGTACCATATTTCCACATGAAGTGTACTACATTTTGTATGACATAATACCACAATTTTGTGGGTAGGGAGTGAACCCAAAGAAATGTATTGATTGGGGATTTTTCACCAACTTCTCCTATATTTAACCAATATTTATTCTTACTCTCGTTGCTCCAAAGCCTAAAATAAATTTTGGTACCTTCTATATAATAATTTTTCCACTATTTTTATCTATTATTATTATTATTATTATTATTATTATTATTATTATTATTATTAAGTCTGAATACTATATACACTTATTTTTTGGATAGGTATTATATATATATTAAAGTTCTCTTAATTTGATTGGTTGAAATTAATGTGTTAGAGCAATAACTACCAAAGGTTTATATAAAATAAACTAAAAATCAAATAGTAAAACATCATATATCATATTTAACTTGTTATCGTATCAATTTTTCTTAAAATAATGAAATTATGGTTTATCGTACGATTTATCTATGACTTTTTAATGTTAATTTTAAAACTGATGGGAAAAAAAAAAAGAAAAAAAGAGAATTAAACTCAGCCTCATCAAAACTATAGCTCGGAGCGCCGTCTTCTTTCATCACAGGGAAGTAGGGTTTAGGAAGAAAATTTACTCATCTCCTATTTTCCTCTAATTTCTACTGTTTTAAGGTAAGCACAATTACTCTTTTGATTTATTGTATTATTTTCGAAACTTGATGTATATGTTGGCAAATATTTTAGAAAGGATAACAAGTGAATTTGGGAATGTTAAGTTTTGGTGTTCATGAAATATAATTTATTAATGTTGGTTTGATGATCCTAAGAACTGAATTGCTACTCGTTAATTTCAGTAATCAAGTTCATGAAATTTCAGAATGTTTACGGGAGGAGTTCCAATGTAATTTGGCAACATAATATGACTTTTAAGTAGAAATATTATTTAAATTTATGGTTAAGACTTAGCTAATGACATGCATAATTGCCGATTCAATTAAATGGGAACATGGATATTTAGTGCTAATTCAATTTCAGTATGTGATCTTGTTTAGAATTTGACTAAAGGTATATAATGAAAATGTCCAGATTCAGGCTTTGTCATTTATAGTCTTTTATAAATCGAATTATAATGTCTTGAGGTTTGTTTGTTTATATTTTTTTATACACTTTGTTTATTATATTTTATCGAGATTTTGAAGTTTAGCAGTGAGTCTTGATAATGTATTATTGCAGATATTTTATTTATGGTGTTAGTATATTTAAATGACTAGATTTTATTTATTGTGTCAGGTGTGATTTTATTCATAAATGGGAAAATCTGTTACAATTGATATCCACTAAATAAAAACAATCTTCATCCCCGCAGGTTTCAATCATCCTGGTATGAGCTTTTTCGTTGGTTGGAGTATTCTCTAGTAGAAGATAAAGCTTTCTGTTTTCCTTGCTTTATCTTTAACAAGCCATCAGGATGTCTTAAGCAAACTATATTTACTATTGTTGGATTTGATAATTGGAAGAAGGCTCGAAGTGGAAAAACATGTTCTTTCCAATGTCATATTGGGAAAGATAATGTATCTTCACCTCATCGTATGGCTGAAAAAGCATGTGAGGATTTAATGAACCAACCTCAACATATACCAAGATTTTTCAACAAAATTAGCTCAGAAACATTTGCAAGGAATCGCCTTCGATTGAAAGTTGGTATACATGTAGTTCGGTTGCTTGCGCTTCAGGGCGTTCCTTTCAGAGGTCATGATGAGAGCTCTAATTCATCTAATCATGGAAAATTTCTGGAATTTCTCGATGTGGTGGCTTGTATAACGATGAGCTTTCCGATGCAATACATAAAGCTCCGAAAAATGCCAAGTATACATGTCATGATATTCAAAAAACAAATACTTCACATGTTCTCATTGAGAGTGAAAAATGTAATTCGTGAAGAAATTGCAGACATCAAGTATTGCATAGTCATCGATGAAGCCCGTGATGAGTCAAAAAGAGAACAAATGTCTATAGTGTTGAGGTTCGTGGACAAAAATAGATGCATACAAGAACGTTTTTTTGGGCTTGTTCATGTGTCAGATACGACTGCTTTGAAATTAAATAATGCTATATATTCTTATTTGAGTCATTACAATTTGGATGACCAAAATATTAGAGATCAATGTTACGATGGTGCTAGCAATATGAGAGGTCAAGGTTACGATGGTGCTAGCAATATGAGAGGTGAGTTCAATGGATTGCAAGCTTTGGTTCTGAAAGATTGTAAGAGTGCTTATTATGTTCATTGCTTTGCCCATCGATTGCAGTTGGCTCTTGTTGCGGCAACAAAAAATGTAACTCCCATTCATCATTTTTTTGATAAATTAACTTTCATAGTTAATATGGTTGGTGCTTCGTGCAAGCGTAATGATGAATTGAAATAAGCTCACGCAGATGACATTGCTTATTTGATTTCTATGAATGAACTCGAGATAGGGCGTGGACTTAATCAGATATGTAATTTACAACGAGCAGCTGATACACAATGGAGTTCTCATTTTAGATCATTATCGAGCTTGATCAAGATGTTTAGTGCAGCATGTACTGTATTGCTCAAAGTTATGGAAGATGGACTTCCTTCCCAAAGAGCAGAAGCAATGTCTGTTTATGATGAAATGAATTCATTTGATTTTTTATTCATATTGCATCTAATGAACGAGATTATGGAGATCACAGATGTGCTTTGTCAGATATTGCAAAGTAAGTCTCAATATATTTTGAATGCAATGGAGCTAGTTTCATCTACAAAAACATTAATTCAAGAGCTAAGGGATGATTTGCTTGAAAAAGTGAAGTCTTTTTGTGTGGCTCGTAACATTGATGTTCCTGATTTTAGTGCTCAGTATGTTGATAGGCGAGGTCGAGCCCGTCGTCATCAAGGCAATTTCACCATTGAGCATCATTATAGGGTAAACTTTTTTTATGCCACTATAGATTCACAACTGCAAGAAATTAATGTGCGTTTTAGTGAAGATGCGATAGAGTTACTCATTCTTAGTTCTGCTTTAAATCCTCAAAATGCAAGCGATTCATTGAGATATATGGATATATGCAAACTGGTTGAAAAGTTTTATACACAAGATTTTACTAGTGAAGAAAAAGAACGGTTAGAGATGCAGTTGAAGCACTATGAGCATAATGTAGTCAAAGGGTCACACTACAAAAGTCTTTCAACCATTTCCGAGTTGTGTCAATGGTTGGTGAAGACTAAGAAAGCTGCTACATATGACCTTGTTTTTAGAGTGATCGTGCTTGTGCTGACTCTTCCAGTTTCTACCGCTACTACAGAACGGTCATTCTCAGCTATGAATATCGTCAAAACTACGCTTCGGAGCAAAATGGAGGATGATTTTCTCTCGGATGTATTGATGATATTTATTGAAAGAGAAATTGCTAAAAATATTTGTATATATACTATTATTGAAGACTTTGAAAATTTTAAGGAACGTCGAACTCCTTTTAGTTAGAATTTTTCTTGTTAAAAACGTACTATTTATGTTTAGTTGAATATAACTGATGGAATTTTTGTCTTTCTTCTTTTAATATTTTGTATGTATTTTGAAACGATCCCCACAGTGTAGAAATCCTAGATCCGCCCCTGATTAAAAGCACGTTGTTGATATGACGCTGTGAAAATTCAATTTCCTTGTAGTACAAGAATAAGTTAAACATTTACGTAGAAATAGTACATGCTCCGTAAACACATGCATGATCAACTATAACCCACGAAGGGTACAAAAAGATAACAATCATTTATATTATATATTCAAAATTGAACTTATTATATGATCATATCAAGCAAGAATTTGGTAAAAATATAAAGAATATATTGATTTATATTTTCTTGTGAAAGGAGACTTTTGAGAGTCTTCGCGTGGAGACGAGTCATCGTGTTTATTCTCGGATGATGTTTTGCTTGATTCCCTGCTTAAGTGGACTTTCGATCGATGATATTTTTTGCCTTTATCATAATGAAAACAGTTTTTTTTTTGTCTACTTACTTGTTTAATTTTGAGTTTTGATTCACTAATTTTTTGATTAATTTCAAACTATTTTGGTCCAATTGTTGACGTGACGTCGAAAAATGATGGTATGATAAAGAAAAATGACGACGGTTCGTCAAAATTGCTAACTTGTAAAACATCACATCAGCGTTGAGATCAAATAAATTAAAAATTTAAAATTTGAGGTCTAGTGAACCACCAAACTTCCTGTACAGATTTGGAGGGAAATCATCCTATTTCCAATGCCTACCTAAATTTCACAAATTCAAAGAATTTAGGGGAGGGGCACATCATATCCGATAGGATCGATTCTCGTTCTTGAAATGTTTAAAAATGACTCAAGTATTAAGAATTTTAACAAATAGTCAATTAAATTTTAATGACAAATGCTTAAAAATTATAGTAAAGTAGATTAAATTATAGTAAGTCACGCGTGTATCTCTTACTATTTATTAAGGTTAAGTATGTTAGAGTAACTTCCTTGGTCTGTTTTTTAAAATACCTAAAATACCCTTCACCCTCACTCTCTACATTACTAATTATATATATTAATAAAGTGTTAAAAACTAAAAGCAAGTCACATGTAGTTTAGTGGATAAAGCCTATGTTTCTTAATCATGAGGTTGTAGGTTCAATTTTTGCTTGGGTCTTTTTTATTCTTTTTAATTTATTTTTTAGTTCATATATCAAAATTATAATGTAGCTGATAAGCCCAAATCTTATAGAGATTTTTAGGGATTTTATTTGTGCTTATCTAGGCTTTTTATCCCTAATTATATGCTTAATTGAATTAATAATTGTAGATTTAAATAAAAGAGGAACAATGATTAAATTTGGAAATAAAATAAATTTACAAGACTCCAAAGAAAGAAAATACCAAAGGAAAAGAAATAAAATATTCTTATATTTTATTATCTTGATATTATTGAAGTTTTGATAAAGATTGAGTCTCATATTTGAAAATAAAATCTACAATCTTATTTACAAGGGTTAAGCTTGACATGGGCTTAGAAGGAAAGAAAGAAGGAGGCCCATTGAGCAAGGATAAAAGGAGAGGAGGCTGAGACGTGAAAAAGGAGGCGCACAAAAGAGAAAATATCAGCGCGGAAGAGAGAGGCAGAGGAGAGAAGCGTACAGAAAAGGAGGCAGAGGAGAGAGAAAGAAAGAGAACAGAATACCACACGGAAGAAGAACACCAGGGAGAAGGAAGAGAGAGGAGAGAAGCGTGCGGAAGAGAGAGGCAGAGAAGGAAGGAGAGGGAACGGAAGTGCAGAACAAAGGAATAGCAGAACAACGCGGAAGAAGGAAAAGAAGGGAGGAAGAAGGAAGGCAAAACCAGCGAGGAATTCCTCACACACACTACAAATCACTGAGAATTCCTTCCTCTCATTCTTTATTTTGTTTTCTTCTATGAACTTAAATATGTGTTCTCACTTTTCTTTTGAATTCATGGAATAATTTTCTTTAGGCTAAGACCACAATAGGACCAAACAATACTTTATTTGATATTTGTTTTATTTTCATTATATTATTTTTCTTGATTTTAATTATTGATTGATGTTAGTTTAATATTTCTTGTTAATAGCCTGATCAACTATTTACATGTATGTTGATTAATCACGACTCGGAAGATGATTGATTAAATATAGCAACAAAGACGTCATCAACACATGGTTAAACTGACTAGAAATAGTATTCGGTTTCAGTGTGCGGTTTTAGGTGAAAACTGAAATTCCACGAAGATTTAATGCATTTAAATCTAATTAAATTCAATTAGAAATAATTGGACTGTTAGACTTAAATAGGTTTATTAACTCGAGGAATCGTTTAATAAATAAAATTGGGGATTTCACCGTGATTGTCATGAATTAAATAATTAATTGGATTTTAACACGTGTCAATATAGTAGAGTTTGGTACCGTTGTGTGTCTTAGTTATTTATTTGAATTTGAATCCCTCCTTGATATTTGAATCCCTCGTTTTTAATTGCAATTATTTTATTTAAAGTTTAGATTAATAATCCACGTATCATCTTTTTATTTATTTTGTCTAGCTTAAGTTAAGTGAAAAAAATTCTAGTAATTAAATATTAGTCTCTGTGGGATCGATACTTGGACTCATCGTCCATTTACTATAACTTGACCTAGTCCGCTTGCTAGATTTGTTCCCAACCGAAATACTCGGTCAAGTTTTTGGCGCCGTTGCCGGGGACTAATTTATTTAATATTAGAATAAATTACTTATTTGAGACTAGACATTTTTTCGAATTTTTTTTCTATTTTATTTTATTGCGAGGTACTTCAAGATGGATCATCTGGGAGTGTTCACGAATTTTGCCCAACAATACTCAGAACCATTCTATGCTGCTTGGGGGAGATTCAATGATCTGGCAAACAACTTTCGGTTTCATGATTTGTCAAACTACACTCTTATTCAATTTTTCTATTTTGGTTTGGATGAGGCAACAAGAAGTTGGGTAAATTATGGGGCTTTGGCAACTGGTAGTCACTTATTTGATAGAGAATACAGCAGTGCGATGCACTTGTTGAATGATATGGCAGATTTCGACTACCACTGGCATTGTGATCCTTCACTGCAGGGTTGGAGTCACCAATATCCTCCACAATTTTGCCCCGATTTTGTAAACCAACCATTTGAGCAACAAGAAGAGCGTAGTGCACATTTAGATGAAATCATAGCCCAGTGGAAGAAGATGGTCAACTCTTTGTGTTTCATCGATGAACAGATTGAGCTTCTAATGCAACCAGTGTCCGAAATCAACCAAGAGGACGAAGCGATTTTTGTCGATCAATTAATGACCAATCAGGTATGGGTGAATGATGACAACTCAAACAATAAAGGTTTGGAGAGTGATTCAAATCATGTAGAAATTTCATCTGAATCTGATCTTCCACAAGTATTTGAGCTGAAGGAAGAAGAATTCTTCGAGGAATCTATATGCAAAGATGAGGCAGAAGTGGAGTTGGAAGAATCCCTATGCAAAGATGAGGCAGAAGTGGAGCTGGAGGAAGAAGAATTCTTCGAGGAATCCATACGCAAAGATGAGGCAGAAGTGAAGTTGGAGGATTTAGAAGAACACAAGTCGAAGGATTTGAACTCATATATGGTCTTAACATATATTCCACCAGCAGATTCTTTATTTCCATCAACGCAAACTCAAGAATATTACATCCTTTACGAGCTTTATCATGGATTGGATTGTTCTTCCCCTAATAATCAATTTTTGCCAAGTGTTGTTGGAGCGACGAGCTTACAATGTCAATATCATGCCAAGCTTGAGGGCACACATAATCAAGACCCATATGTAATATCGTATGATACTTACTATGGGCGGAAGCCGCTATTTGAAGGCTGCTTCTCCATTATCTAGCTATAGACAATCAATTTAGCGCTTGCTGGGAGGCAACCCAGTGAATTATTTTATTTTATTTCGTTTTATTTTATTTTACTATTAATTTTTTTTTTTTTTTTTTTTTTTTTACTTTTTCAGTCTGTTAGTTTAATTCTCTGTGATTTTGGTGTGTGTAGGGAATATTGGAATGAAGTAAGATGCCTTAGACTTTGGAAAAGCTAAACTGTTGAAATAAAAGATTTCCAGCACTGAGGAATTCTACCATCCCCATGTAGCACTCCATGGAATTTAAAGCAACACTGTCAGGGAAGTGCTCTCTTACTATTCTACATCCAACTTTTATATTCTTTTTGAACAGCATGACACTGAGGACGATGTAAATATAAAGTGTGGGGGGAATTTGTGTTTGGTTTCACTTCACCACACTTAGCATGTGCTTCAATGTTTAATCCTCGAGCATGAAAATTTTTTTCTTTGGTTATTCTTTGAGAAACCGCACTTGTGATTACATGAGACACTAATTGACTTCCTAGATTTTTGATCACTCGAGAGATTGAATCACACTTGGAATTGATTGAGATGAACTGTAGTTGTACCCGAAGGATTTGAGCACAAACTAGTTTTGTATCATATTTTGAGACATAATCTACGCACTTTAAGTCAAACTTATATGAATTAATTGTGAATTGGCAAGAGGTGGGCTCATAAAAAAATCGAAAAAAAAAAAAGAGAAAGAAAAGAAACAATCTAGAACTTGTCTGATTATCCTTCGAGGCTGAAAATACGGAGGAAAATGACTTAGGGATGATTTAGGCGATCTTTGGACCGTTTGAGCCTTTCAAGCCTACCCTATGCATCATTCATATCCCTAGTATTCCCTTTTGAGCCTAATAAATCGAATGGAGTGTGTCAAAGACATACAATTAGCCCCCATTCGTATTCCTTCAAAATCCCACATCAAATACCCATTTTTAGCTCATACACTATTCCTCTACCTTAATTTTGAGAGAAATAAACCCCTTTGGCGCTTTAAAATTTTCAATAACTCCCATGTGTTGATAATTGATAAGAAAAAGTTGGAGGAATTTGAAAAAAAAAAAAAATCATGAAGAATGAGAAAGGGATTGATGAAAAGATATATATAATTATAAAAGAAAAGGAGGAGGAATGAATGTTGTATGATGTGGTTATTGAAAAAAAAACTAAAAGGGAATGTTGTTGAAGATTGAAAGAAGCTGGAGAAAAAAAAAATATGGGGGAATATGGATGAAAGTACAAGGAAGATGAAAAAGTAGATGGAGGAATGATGAAATTCAATGAGGAGGAAAATAAGAGATGAAGGAATGCGCTGAAGGAATAATTGTTTATTTTCTCTCATTTTGAATCTCCCTACCTTTATTGTAGCCGTGAGCCGTGGCCTAACATTATAAGCTTGAAAAGACCTATTGACCGGGTCATATTCCTCCATCATTTAGTGGAGAAATGTATGAAATACAAGCTTATGGAAAGTTTCTTTAAAAAAAAAAAAAAAATTCAGAAAAATATAAGCACTCCTTGAACTAAAACACCTTTGAGGAATATGAGTTTTGACTTCCACACTACACACGTCTCATTATCTTGATCTTTGCTAGTGAATGCTTGAGTTTTAAAGTTGCAACGAAAGTGAATTTTATGATTTTCGAAGTGTGATCTTTTGATTGAGTATGATGGAATTTGGTTGGTTGAAAAGTGTTGATTGTGTCAATTTTGTGGTGAATCATTGAGTATTCCTTCATAATATTTTTATTCTCTGATTTGTTCGAGGACGAACAAAGGCTAAGTGTGGGGGGATTGATAAGCCCAAATCTTATAGAGATTTTTAGGGATTTTATTTGTGCTTATCTAGGCTTTTTATCCCTAATTATATGCTTAATTGAATTAATAATTGTAGATTTAAATAAAAGAGGAACAATGATTAAATTTGGAAATAAAATAAATTTACAAGACTCCAAAGAAAGAAAATACCAAAGGAAAAGAAATAAAATATTCTTATATTTTATATCTTGATATTATTGAAGTTTTGATAAAGATTGAGTCTCATATTTGAAAATAAAATCTACAATCTTATTTACAAGGGTTAAGCTTGACATGGGCTTAGAAGGAAAGAAAGAAGGAGGCCCATTGAGCAAGGATAAAAGGAGAGGAGGCTGAGACGTGAAAAAGGAGGCGCACAAAAGAGAAAATATCAGCGCGGAAGAGAGAGGCAGAGGAGAGAAGCGTACAGAAAAGGAGGCAGAGGAGAGAGAAAGAAAGAGAACAGAATACCACACGGAAGAAGAACACCAGGGAGAAGGAAGAGAGAGGAGAGAAGCGTGCGGAAGAGAGAGGCAGAGAAGGAAGGAGAGGGAACGGAAGTGCAGAACAAAGGAATAGCAGAACAACGCGGAAGAAGGAAAAGAAGGGAGGAAGAAGGAAGGCAAAACCAGCGAGGAATTCCTCACACACACTACAAATCACTGAGAATTCCTTCCTCTCATTCTTTATTTTGTTTTCTTCTATGAACTTAAATATGTGTTCTCACTTTTCTTTTGAATTCATGGAATAATTTTCTTTAGGCTAAGACCACAATAGGACCAAACAATACTTTATTTGATATTTGTTTTATTTTCATTATATTATTTTTCTTGATTTTAATTATTGATTGATGTTAGTTTAATATTTCTTGTTAATAGCCTGATCAACTATTTACATGTATGTTGATTAATCACGACTCGGAAGATGATTGATTAAATATAGCAACAAAGACGTCATCAACACATGGTTAAACTGACTAGAAATAGTATTCGGTTTCAGTGTGCGGTTTTAGGTGAAAACTGAAATTCCACGAAGATTTAATGCATTTAAATCTAATTAAATTCAATTAGAAATAATTGGACTGTTAGACTTAAATAGGTTTATTAACTCGAGGAATCGTTTAATAAATAAAATTGGGGATTTCACCGTGATTGTCATGAATTAAATAATTAATTGGATTTTAACACGTGTCAATATAGTAGAGTTTGGTACCGTTGTGTGTCTTAGTTATTTATTTGAATTTGAATCCCTCCTTGATATTTGAATCCCTCGTTTTTAATTGCAATTATTTTATTTAAAGTTTAGATTAATAATCCACGTATCATCTTTTTATTTATTTTGTCTAGCTTAAGTTAAGTGAAAAAAATTCTAGTAATTAAATATTAGTCTCTGTGGGATCGATACTTGGACTCATCGTCCATTTACTATAACTTGACCTAGTCCGCTTGCTAGATTTGTTCCCAACCGAAATACTCGGTCAGTAGCCACTCATTATTTCTTATAAATATATTTTGATCCTCATTTAAATATAAATCAAATAAATTATAAAAACATATCGTACAAGCACGCAACGCGTGCGTCGTTGTACTAGTTTCTTGAATATTTCCACTTCAATTGTTTTCTCCTTTCATTTCGAACCATTTAAACGTGAATTCCACCTCAAAATAGTGGCGAAGAATAATGTAAAAACTAAAGAAACTATTAATTTATATAACTCCGAAATTTGATTTAACATTATATACATAATATCAAAATCAAGAATGCTAGTGTTTCTGCCACCCGACAACATCCCCAAGTCGAAATCCTCCGATCTCACAAAAAATGGCTATCGCCCACCTCATTACATCATGTTCCCTTTCAAATTTTTTGTGTTATTTCATAATTTTTGTTGATATGAAATTTGTTGCCAGGTGACCAGTCTGGTTAGCAATCGGATCAAAATAATCGAAACGACGATGACATACAACTTGAACATATGATACAAACGAACATTCCAGCTGGATCTCACACAACAATATATAGCAAAGTTGCGTAAACAATCTCACACTATAATACGAAATGCGGAATAGCAATCATTTATAATTTTCTGATTATTACCACACATATTATTAAACCTTAAAAATACCTTTGTAAATTTTATAGCAGCTGCAAGTTTATTTCTTGGAACACTGGTCTCCATCACAAATCCAACCCTCTCCACCCTTCTTTTCTTCGACATCGGAATTTTCCGGTTCAACTTCAGCTGTTTTTCCCTTCTTCTCATGATCACTATCAAAAGCACATCTTGGATGCAAATCAAAGTCACAATCTTTACAATAATAAGACCATATCAGACCCTCTTTGTTGCAGCTGTCGCAGTTAAAGAACGGACGTTTCGTGAGAACGAGCTCGTCCTCATGTAGCGAAGATTTCAACTTTCTAGGCCATCCCTCGGCCATTTTCTCATACCCTTCTTCAATCTTTTTGAGTCGTTCTTCAGTGAAGGGATACGCTTCTGCACCATGACGCATGATAAGTTCCCTAGCGTTGGTTGTGATAGTCTTGCCTGTGGGCCCGATTGCAACGAGCATGGGGATGCCACGGACCTTGAATAAGCGGCTCAAAGACTCCTTCCTTTCATCACCGAATGGGATAGCGAGCCATGGCATGGATGAGAAGAATTCGTCGAAGGAAGTCTGGTCTCTGTCACTCGAAATGAAGACCACTTCAAGTGCTTCGCCTTGTTCTTTGATCTTTTGATAAGATTCTATGAGCTTGGGTAGGAAGGCACGGCACGGTGGACACCAATGTGCCGAGAAGTAAATAAGCACAGTTTTTCCAACAAGATCGTGCACGGGAATCTAAAATGAGAAAAAAATAATTAAATAGGAAATCGAAAAACATGAGAAATTAGGCAAATACAATGAACACCTGATTAATATACCTTTTCACTGTCTTTTCTGATCACAAAATCACAATCTTTTGACACCAGAATTGATTCAAGAGTTTGTGCTTCCAATTTCGCCTTCTCTATCTCTTGAAGTTCGATGAATTTCTGGGGTGTGAAAGGATACGCCTTTGTGCCGTGCTCCTCAATGGCATCGGTGACATTGGAATGCAGAGTTTTCCCGTCTGGCCCGATTACGACTATAGTGGGGAGGGAATTGAGCTCAAAATAACGGACTAGTTTCTCACAAAGTTGGTCCTGTAAGGGGAGTGAAAGCCACGGCATTTGTTCAAACTCTTCTTTAAACGATGGTTCATCATTATCAAGGGGTATCATAACAATCTCAAAGTCCTTTTTTGCTTCTTTCAAACTCTTATATACTTCAACGAGCTTCGAAGTAAAAGTAACGCAATTTTTGAATTTGGCCAAAGAGAAATATAGGCCAATGGTTTTACCTTCGAGCTCAGAGACACGCACCTTGCAAACGCACAGACAAGAAAGTTCATTATAGTGATGAGTAAATCTAATTCGCACATTACGGTGGGAGGTACAAGCAAAATACATACCTTTTTCCCATCAGCAGTTATCACATAATCTCGAGCCCTGGAGACAAGCAAAGATTGCAGTGACTGATTCCTCTTAGCTTCTTCTTCTTGTTCCTTGAGTTTTCCGATTGTTTCATGGTCAAAAGGGTATCCTTCTGTGCCATATTCTTTCACAATTGTCACTCCTTCAGTAGTCAATACTTCTCCATTTTCGTTCAGAATTGCGAAATGAGGTATTCCCCTAACAGAGAACAACTCATTCAACTGCTCACGAATTTCGGATTCGGAAAATGGAACAGCAAGCCAGGGCATTTTCAAGAAATATGAACTAAATGAATCATTATCTTTATCACCAGAGATGAACACAATCTCGAATTTGCTATCTGGAACAAGTTGATCATACATCTCAACCAGTTTTGGAGTGAATCGTTGACACGGACCACACCATGATGCAGAAAAATATAATCCAACTACCTTTCCTTTCAGACTATCCACTGTAACCTGGTCAATATCATGAAGTGTTAAGTAACCTTCAGCCTGTAAGATGAACAACTAATACATCTATAAACTTTAAGACTTAATTTAGATCGAATAATTTGAAATCAAGATTTTAAATTCATTTTAATTGTTCGGATTCTTCCGATATGGGGAAATTTAAAATTTATCATCTTTAAAGTTAACCTCTCGCATGAATGATTATGGTGGATTTAACTGCATATAATATCATTATCAATTGGAATCTGAGTTCCATATGATTCACCCACATACAATCCTCCCACCCAAAGAAAATAAAAGCGCAATGCTAGAACCAAATATAACATACAGATTCAACTATAGCTAAACAATGGACGTCGGTCGGTACAAATGTTATATTTAGGATTGAACATATGTCACTGTAATAACAGCTATCACTGATGATAAAGTATAGCTCAAATTTTTTAAATCGTGCAACAACCTAAGCTTACATTTCAATTGCTGGCTCCCCTAGCAGAGACGTTACTGCTTCCCAACACTATATATGAAGACAAATTTACCAATTCAATTGCAACACTTGTGAGGTTGAAAGATACGATTTCGCCGGCGAAATTTGATTTGAGTCAATGAGTTAAAGCTTGGAATTATTCAAGTAAAATCTTAAATTTAGGAGCCATGAATTTAAAATCTAACTATATGAAAATTATCCATGCACCAAAAATACATTTGAAACAAGAATTTTGTATGACACAATCTAATCATCTCCTATGTCTCTTTACCTTTGATGCCAAAATCCATGAATGACAGCAAACAAGAGACTAAACAGAGAAACACAGTACAAATCACTGAACAAGCCATTATCATATTCACCATGATCATCATCATAATCTTCCACTTTCTCAAACACATAAAAAGCACATTTAAAGATTCCTCATTTCAACCCAAAAAGAATAAAAAAATAACAAAAAAATGATTAAGAATCAAATTCAAGCAATTTCAATCAATTTATGATGAACTCAAACACCTACTGAATGAAAAAAAAAGGGAAAAAAGAAAGTTCTTTCTGCAAAATAGCACACTCCCTCCCAGAAGCCAAAGTCGAAAACATTAGTACTTTCCGAACCAAGGAAACAAAATATAAGCGCAAGAGCAAGAAAATAAACTTGTAAGAATATTAACAACAAATGAAATGGATCACCTGATCACCGTTGTTCCGAACAAGGAAATCCCTGTTTGCAGAGCATAAAATAGATTTGAGATCATGTCTAGCAACCCCTTCATCAACACCCATTGCACCCTTTTCTTGGACCTCCATTGTTTTTCCCGATTTCAACTTCAAGAAAAAGAAAAACCTAAAATCTTGAATGAAAATCGATCGCTCAAGTCCTGTGACAGAAACAGGGATAAATAGAAAAGGGTTGCATTAGATTTTCTTGCAGGAGACTTTTGAGATTCTTCACCCGTAAGTCATTGTTTAGTATTATTAGAAATCGAGATGACTCGGAGAGGAGTCGGTGCTGACGCTGAGGCTGACGCTGTGCATGATGATGCTTTGCTTAGATCATATGTTTAACTAGAAATGCGAAGAAGTTTGAGATCGATCTGGGCCGTACACGGCATCGTCTGGTTTTAATCCATGGTCAAGCTGCCTTCTATTATATTTTAACTTTTTACCTAATACACAATCAAAATTTTTTTAAAAAAAAAAAACATTAGAGCATAAATGATTGAGTAGTTTCCTATAATATGAATTAATAATTATAAAGTGAAAAAATAATATTTTTGAAATTATATGATTTTAATCGATAGTCAAGATGTCTTCTATTTTCATTATCTTTTTTATTTCAACTTTTTACTAAATATGAAGCCCATTTTTTTTTATATATATAAAAAAATTGATTATAAATAATCAAGTAGGTTTTCTTAGACGAATTGACTATATTCATATTTGAAATGTGAAGTAATATTTTCGGCATCATATGGTTTTAATCAGTGATCGATGTTTTAATCAGTGATCAATAAGATGCTTCTATTTTCCATATTTCTAAAACTTTTTACCTAATGGGAAATCAATTTTTTTTATAAAAAATAAAAACTAGAATATAAATAACTGAGCATGTTTTCTGTGAGACGAATTGACTATATTTATATTGAAAATGAAAAGTAATATTTTTTATATAAAAAATAATAGTCATAATCATATGGAGCAATACCAAATTATGTATAAAAATTATATTTGAATTCATATTTATCAGAATGAGTTCTTCTAAATCGGCTACCAAATTGAAAATCGTTAGCCTAAGGAAATAAGCATCGTTATTCAGATTGAATCCATTTTATAATATCATAATTAAATTTTTTTTGTTTATGAATTTCCTCTTTAGTTTCCTTCAATTTTAAGATTAACTGAAACAACCTCGATTTTTTTTTTCCTAATCTTAAATCATAAATTCTAAATTACTAAATAAAATATTTTAACATAATCAAGAATCATAATAAATTAACAATTTAAATCTCCATAGCATAAAATAAAATCCTAAATCATCGACTAAACAAAATTCCTAAATCGACCTTTAAAAAGATCAACTAACAATAAAAATAAAGCATAAAAATATCTCTAATAAAAATCATTAACCTAATCTTTAAATCATTTATCTACCTAGCTAGTGCGGAAATATAAAGGTCTTCGGGTGTGTACTGCTACACTCGATTCACTCAAGCGTCAGCATCTCCCATAAATCATCAAATTCTACATCATACAAACATGTGAGTCTAAAGACTCAGCACGTTCTAAACATGTATAGCAAATAATACATATACATTCACATGCATTAAAATCATATTTTTATTTAAAATATTTTTTGAACATAAATAACCCATTTAAAATCATTTTAGTAAAATTAAATCATATATCGTAAAATCATTTTAAAATAATTTTAAACATAAATAAATCTTTTAAAAATCATTTAAAATAAGCTTTGAGCATAAATAAATCATTTTAAAAATAGCTTTAATCATCATCATAAATCATATATTATAAGAATCATTTTTATTATAAGCTTTCAATCATATATCATTTTGGGTGAAGTTTGATCATTGAAATTGACTACCTTTTATCCTTTGGTCGACTGATCAGTCTTCAGCTCCATATGGCACATGGGGGTGTGCACTAGGCTCCACCATAGAAATACGATCGTCGGGGTTCCCTCGGGGCCTTTTCCCATAGACGGGCCCTCGGGGGCATTTTCCTACAATGGGTTCCCTCTAGGGCCTTTTCCCATAAACGAGTTCCCTCTGGTGTCTTTTCCCCTCACGACATTTCCATAAAATCATATATCATAAATCAAATCTTTTTTCACAGTCAATTCAAATCCTTTAAAATATTTTTCATTTTTCTTTTAAAGTCATAAAAATATCATAACTTTCCAAAAATAACATTTTAGATAGTAAAAATTGCACAGTTTTACCATAAATCATAAAAATATATATGATCATCAAAATCATCATTTTAAATCATATAATATCATTTAACGTGCGTTATGATCCTTCGGGACGCTGCCAAGCGTCTACGTATTTTCTTAAGTGTAAAATTACTGTTTTGCCCCTGAACGTAAAAATTCTCGAATTTATCTTTTTCTCACATTTAATGACATGAGATTATTCTAAATAATTATCTAAGCTTAAATATAATTTTCCATAATTTTATGAAGCTTAAACTATACTTTTCAATTAATTCTTTAATTAAAGTTTCGAGAAGCGATTAAATCCTGGATAAATCCAAACTCATTATTTTGATCCCAAATTTTAAAAATAACATTTTTATTATTTATTCTACCCTTCCAAGTCATGAGCCACACCCGTGGACCCATGGATGAAATATTTGTTCTATTATTTTCGAAATTGACACACAATCGAACATATCGAGCGATCTCCCAAAATACTCGAGCCACGCCCGAGTCACCTCGAGCCAAAACTGAGCCAACCCATATAAGAACCCTCTTCACCAAGCCCAACCCCTGGAACCTAGCCCTAACTCGCTCATCTTCACCTGAACAACAGACACAACTTGCGCACATGAAGCTTCACGCTCAAGGAGTCTTAGTGGCACTAGAACTCTTTCAGCCAAGCCACCACCGAACCACCATGACCCTGACCGACCATGGACCGCGCCCAGACCCTACCCAGACCAGCCCAAGCCCTTGAACCCAATGCCAAAGCACTTGAATCCAAGTATATCAACCGCACGCCCTTGAGCTCTCCCACGCCCTCTCGAGCCAACGGCCAGCCAAGCTACTCCAGTTCATTGACCATCATCCTTAGACCCTATAGGACCTACCTAGCTCGCCCAAGCCACAGCAGCGAGCCCCCCATGGCCGCTGCTGCAACAGCACTCGCGTGGGGGAGAGTCCCACTTCTCGTGGTCTCTTCCCCAGCCCTTGGCTCGAGCCCTAGCCCTCCTATAACTCTTTTTAGGAGCTAACCATGACCCTCAGGACCCAACCTCAAGACTTGGTCAAGCCACCTTCCCCCATGCATACATAGCCGAGCCCTTGACTTTGCACAACCCAACAAAACTCACGCATCTTCCTGAATTTCCCGCGGTTTATGCAGCTTGTTTCCTCTATTATTTATAATGTTTTGTCCATAAATAATCATATTTTATCATGTATTGGCAGCATACTCGTTGCATTCAAAACGTTTTTTCATAAAAGCGCAAAAACGTCGTATAAACGTTCTACCGTAAGAATTATCGAATACCTATTTTTTCACGCATAAACAATTAATCAAGCATAATATGATTTGTCTGATGTTTGAAAGGGTTTATATAAAACGTTCCTTTGCGTTTATAACGCTCGAATATACGATATTTGGCGAGAGTGCGACGTTGGACGACCGGACGACGTAGAAAACAAGATTTTGTTTCCCAACCTTATTTTCGAATTTTGTAGGTGTGCTATGTGTTTTTCGGCTGGTGTAGGTGAATTATGAGGTTTCAAGGACCAAGGTAGCATATTTATATTTAATTTGCAAGTTAAATGTGCTTGGTTTTGGTCTTGCAACTTAAGGGTAATTGAGCCTACTTAAATTGATTAAATTAGGCCCAATAACACTTAATTAATTAAATAATAAAAGTTTATAGAATTAATTTCCATAAAATAATATTTTTGATCTTTTAAAACTCCTTGTTTTCCCAAAACTGGCTTACCGGGAAAAATCGAGCTCGACTCGTAAAATAATTCGAACTCCAACATTTTTAGAAAAAAATTAAATCATTTTTAATCATATTAGGAAGCCTTTCCATTATTTAAATAAAAATATATATTCCTGTCTTAGTCGTGCTTGGTCTCATTTTCCCTGCTATTATCGAATATTCAGGAAAAAATCTTTAATTTCATGAAATCATGTCATATTTTCATTTAATCATGCAAGCGTACATTTAATCATATAATAAATATCATGCTAGAATATAAAATAATATAAATAAAACAATTAAGAAATTAAAATAATTTGCATGCATGCGGCTTATGTAGGTTGATTTTTCGGACGTTACAATTCTCTCTCCCTTAAATTGAATTTCGTCATCGAAATTTTCCTTGACTTGATATTGCTAAGCTCAGATTCTCTTATCCACCTCAAACTTAACCTCTAAGTTAAAACTTTATCTTCAATTCGGTCATCAAAATATTGAAAATTGCATTTTTAACCCAAAATTTCCTAAAGTCGACTCCTAAATTCCACTTAAGTAGTGCATGCACCATGTTCTTCTCTAAGTTATAATCAATTCCACTACCCAACATGCATTAATCATTTTACATGAAGAATGCAACTAGCATTTATATCATGCATCATATAAACATTTAAAAGAATTTAAGCATATAAAATATAAAACAGTAAAAACTCACATATTTGAGGAGTGACTTCTTGAGCTTCTCGAAGTGACACTACACAACCTTTTGGGGAAAACCTTGGCTCTGATACCAACTGAAACGACCTCGATTTTTTTTTCTAATATAAATCATAAACTCTAAATTACTAAATAAAATATTTTAACATAATCATTAATCATAATAAATTAACAATTTAAATCTTTAGTGCATAAACTAAAATCCTAAATCATCGACTAACCAAAATTCCTAATTCGACCTTTAAAAAGATCAACTAACAATAAAAATAAAGCATAAAAATATCTCTAATAAAAATCATTAACCTAATCTTTAAATCATTTATCTACCTAGCTAGTGCGGAAATATAAAGGCACTCGGGTGTGTACTGCTACACTCGATTCACTCAAGCGTCAGCATCCTCCCATAAATCATCAAATCATGCATCATACAAACCTTGTGAGTCTAAAAACTCAGCACGTTCTAAACATGTATAGCAAATAATACATATACATTCACATGCATTAAAATCATATTTTTATTTAAAATATCTTTTGAACATAAATAAATCATTTAAAATTATTTTAGCATAATTAAATCATAAATCGTAAAATCATTTTAAAATAATTTTAAGCAGAACTAAATCCTTTATAAATCATTTAAAATAAGCTTTGGCATAAATAAATCATTTTAAAAATAACTTTAATCCTCATCATAAATCATATATCATAAGAATCATTTTTATCATAAGCTTTCAATCATATATCATTTTGGGTGAAGTTTGATCCTTGAAAGTGACTAGCTTGTATCAGTCTTCAGCTCCATATGGCCCATGGGGGTGTGCACTAGACTCCACCATAGAAATACGATCGTTGGGGTTCCTTCGGTGGCCTTTTCCCATAGACAGGTTCCCTCGGGGGCCTTTTCCCACAATGGGTTCCCTCTTGGGCCTTTTCTCGTAAATGAGTTCCCTCTGGTGTCTTTTCCCCGCACGAATATCTTTCGTCACAGTCAATTCAAATCCTTTAAAATATTTTCATTTTTCTTTTAAAGTCATAAAAATATCATAACATTCCAAAAATAGCATTTTAGATAGTAAAAATTGCACAGTTTTACCATAAATCATAAAAATACATATTATCATCAAAATAATAATTTTAAATCATATAATATCATTTAACGTGCGTTATGATCCTTCGGGACGCTGCCAAGCGTCTACGTATTTTCCTAATTGTAAAATTACTGTTTTGCCTCTGGACGTAAAAATTCTCGAATTTATTTTTTTTCTCACATTTAATGACATGAGATTATTCTAAATAATTATCTATGCTTAAATATAATTTTTCATAATTTTATGAAGCCTAAAAATAGGCTTTTCAATTAATTCTTTAATTAACATTTCGTGAAGCGATTAAATCCTGGATAAATCCAAACTTATTATTTTGATCCCAAATTTTAAACATAACATTTTTATTATTTATTCTACCCTTCCAAGTCATGAACCACACCCGTGGACCCATGGATTCAATTTTTGTTTTATTATTTCCGAAATTAACACACAATCAAACACACCGAGCCATCTCCAAAAATACTCGAGCCACGCCAGAGTCACCTCGATCCAACCCGATCCAACCCATCTAGGAACCCTCTTGACCAAGCCCAGCCCCTGGAACCTAGTCCTAACGCGTTCATCCTCACCTGAACAGCAGACACAACCTACGCACATGAAGCTTCATTCTCAAGGAGTCTTAGTGGCACTAGGACTCTTCTAGCCAAGCCACCACTGAACCACCATGACCCTGATCGACCCTGGAACGTGCCCATACCCTACCCAGAGCAGCCCAAGCCCTTGAACCCAGCAGTGAAGCACCTGAAGCCAAGTATATCAACCTGCGCGCCCTTGAGCTCTCCCACGCCCTCTCGAGCCAGTGGCCAGCCCAGCTACTCCAGCCCCTATCCCAGCCCTTGACCATCATCCTTAGACCCTATAGGACCTACCTAGCTCACCCAAGCCCCAGAAAAGAGCCCCCATGGCCGCTGCTGCAACCGCACTCGCGTGGGGGAGAGTCCCACTTCTCGTGGACTCTTCCCCAGCCCTTGGCTCGAGCCCTACACTTCCTAGGACTCTTTCTAGGAGCTAACCATGACCCTCAGGACCCAACCTCAAGACCTGGTCGAACCACCTGCACCTATGCCTACATAGCCGAGCCCTTGACTTTGCACAACCAACAAAACTCACGCATCTTCCTGAATTTCCCACGGTTTATGTAGCTTGTTTCCTCTATTATTTATAATGTTCTATCCATAAATTAATCATATTTTATCATGTATTGGCAGCGTACTTGTTGGATTCAAAACGTTTTTCATAAATACGCAAAAACAGTCGTATAAACGTTCTACAGTAAAAATTATCGAATACCTATTTTTTCACGCATAAACAATTAAATAAAGCATAATATGATTTTTCTGATGTTTGAGGGTTTATAAAATGTTCCTTTGTGTTTATAACGCTCGAATATACGATCTTGACGAGGGTGTGACGTTGGACGACCGGATGACGAAAAAAACAAGATTTTCTTTCCCAACCTTGTTTTCGAATTTTGTAGGTGTGTGCTGTGTGTTTTTCGGCTAGTGTAGATGAATTATGAGGTTTAAAGGACCTATGTAGCATATTTATAATTTAATTTGCAAGTTAAATGGGCTTGGTTTTGGGATTGCAACTTAAGAGTAATTGAGTCTACTTAGATTGATTGAATTAGGCCCAATAACACTTAATTAATTAAATAATAAAAGTTTATAAAATTAGTTTCCATAAAATAATATTTTCGATTTTTTAAAACTCTTTGTTTGCCCAAAACCGGCTTACCGGGAAAAATCGAGCTCGACTCGTAAAATAATTCGAACTCCAACATTTTTAGAAAAAATTAAATCATTTTTAATCATATTAGGAAGCCTTGTCATTATTTAAATAAAAATTCATATTCTTGTCTTGGTCGTCCTCGGTCTGATTTTCCCTGCTATTATCGAATATTTGGGTAAAATGTTTAATTTCATGAAATCATGTCATATTATCATTTATTCATGCAAGCATACATTTAATCATATAATAAATATCATGCTAGAATTTAAAATAAATTAAATAAAGCAATTAAGAAATTAAAATAATTTGCATGCATGCGTTTTAAGTAGATTGATTTTTTGGACGTTACATTAAATTTCTTAGTTTTGTGGCTTATCCAGAGAATTAGAAATAATAAATTGTTCATATATAACTCACATTTTTTGTTTTTAGAAGTCATATTTCACAATTTTGGTACGATTCATGTCTGACATGCGCAAAATTTTCTTAGCAAACAAGATCATATATTTAGTTATGTTCTGATATGATAAGAAATTTTTTAAATATGAAAAATAATTTAAAGAAAAGTTTCATCAAGTATCGTAGTAGCACATTTTTTTATTTATTAAACTACAATTTATTTTTATTTATTTAATATATAAAATAAAGTTGCATTTTAAAATCTATTTGAAGATTTATATTAATTTTACTCGAAAGACTGGCAGTGTTACGAGTTTTGGAATTTTCTTTTCCTTATTACATACAAAATTATTAAATAGAAAATTAAATAGTGTAATTGAATTTAAAATTTAAAATTTAAACCAAGAATATGATATCTTGATTTGGGTAAAAAAGACTAAGACATCTTTATCATCGTCTTTTAAAAATTTACTATTATACCAATATATTTATGCATATACCTCTATATAAATTATATATGAAGATTAGACAACTTTAATATCAGGCTTAATTTTTTTAAAAAAATACATAATATAACCAATTCAACCAACTAATTACATAATATAACATAAATATATAATGTAATTTCAATTGAAATTAATATTGTGGGGACCCGAACGCTAATCATCTTCTTAATCATATTGGGGTTTAATTATCAATTAAGATAAACATGGTCTAAAAATTTTTCTTTTACAATGCGGAAGGTAATGGAATCAATCTATTATACAAACTAGTATAATAATACAAATCATGTACAACATACATCTAGTTCAACTAAGGTTCAATTACTACAATCAAGTAATGAAACCTATCTATATCTAAGTCCGTGATCACCACTCTAATCTCGATCTCTCATCATCTTCTGGACCCTGATCCTGCCCCACCTGTTGCCATGCACACATACAAAACAAGACAAAAGCCGGATAACTCCGGTGAGATATAAATATCCCAGTATAAACAATGTATACATGCAGTTAACTGAATTAACATAACAGCATGAAATATATCTTATCACATGTAGCATAATCCAACAACATGTATCAATACTGGTCTGTAAATAAAACATGAATCGTAATCTACGAAACACAAATTAATACGGATCTGTTAATCAAACTCTAGTCTCAATATATAAGACCGACTCATCTCTCGTTCTAATCTAGGGATCCCGATCTAAGTTAGACTTTTGGTATGCTGTATCGAGTGTCTACGATAGACGTCGATCTACATCTAAGCTCATCGATACCCCGTAGTCTAGAGTCTTATCGGTTCTGAGAAAGACTCGGCGGTTCTGCCCTAGCTAGGCTGTTCTGCCCTAGACTCAGACTCAGACTCTGCTATCATTCAATAGACTTACACATATCAATCTGATAATCTGCAAATATCAATGCAATAAAATAAAGTATGTGATTTAGGGAAACTCAAGTCAAACCTCACTCGAGTTGTGCAATCCCGAATCAACATTTATTTATACATTTATCTTCTCGATCTGACGAAGACGAGGTCTTGTATTCCAATCTGTCCATACCCAGTCTGGTAATGACAATCACATAATTACAATATCAGTATATAGCTCAATTCAAAACCTGTTTTGATCAATATTCCCAATTAGTATATAATCTGATCCATATCTGAACAAGGTACAATCTAATTCATATCAACGATATTACGATACAATCGAAATCATTATTGAATCTGATCAATCTAAATCAACTGATGTTTCGACGGCATAACAATACAGTCTCGGTAACCCCGTCAATCTCAATATCGCAGATATAATACCAGAATTCATAATCAGTATCATTACAATTCATAATCTGAATAATAACACAACTCTGATATCAAATCTCAGTCAAATCAACACCAAAAATCATAACAATTTCATACACAGTCTATTCTTCGATCTGATTTCAATTATACGATATCTATTATATCAGAAACATCATATCTGATTCGTATTCAATTCTGACAATATCATAATTTCAAATCTTGTCTAAACGTAACAAAACTTACGTCCAGTTGTAGCCTTGCGTTGATAGGAACACAGTACTGAAGTCGGATTCTAATTCGGACAGACGGATTTTGCAGAAACCACAAATCTACAAATGAAAAGGCGTAAGGATTTCTTGGAGGAAATCCTCGGCTCTTGCTGATAGCTTCTGAAGGAAACAAAATGTTTATTTATATCAACTTGCATGAAATTGAAACGTGGCTAATTTTCCATGTTTTACAAGCGGCGCTCGGGCGGTTAAAAATTACCGCCCGGGCGCCGAACCTTCTGCCCGGGTACTCATCTCACCATCCCCTGGCGCTCGGGCGGTCAAAAACTACCGCTCGGGCGCCAGACGTTCTGTCCAAATCCATTCTTATGGTGCATTGGCGCTCGGGCGGTTCTTTTCTACCGCTCAGGCGCCAACAGTTCTGTACCAAATATACATAATTCACATGCTTCACCCAATCTGGTCTCTGAATGGCCCGACTTCTTCATTCAAGTTCGTATGACCTCAATCATGTCAATTAATCAACGTATGATTGCTAGTAATTAAGTCTCGGGCATTACAAATATCATAAGCTTTAAAAATGCCAAAATGCCTTTCACACTCTTCCCATTCTCATCAAATAGATAAAAAAAAAACACCTCTACCCCAACTCCAGGCCTTCCAAGATCTTGCATTTTCGGCACTCGCCACCTCACCTATCCCGGTCGGCCACCCTGTCTCCGTCACCACCACGGGGAAGTGTATACAAATGTGTCGATTGTTGCATCAAACATTATTGTGTGAGCAAGGTTTTGGTATATCTCTATCGTGGATGACCTAAACAAAGCATAATCTAGTGACATATTGTTCATTATTTACCTATCTAAAAAAAGGTACCGTGCAAGAACCGTAGAAATTTATAATATTAGGATCGAAAGTACAGGACGAAGGAGAGTGTGAGTTCGACAGGATGTTCTAGGTGTAGTTGGTGCTACGTATGGAGTGTAGAACGGGTCCTTTAGGTAAACCTCGTTGCCTATACGACTAAGTATCGAACTTGACTAGGCAGGACGTGGGAGAAAATATTGGATAGGATCGACCTATTGGAGTACAGTCGTCATCGTGCCATTGGTTAGTGTGGGGACGGGGTTGAAGAGCTAGATTCTTGGAATTCCGTTGGATCCGAGGAAGTCGACGACCATGGCCGCAACACACTCCTACCGGTGCAGCATTTGCTAGGAAATGTAGGGATAACAAGATGTAAAGAAGTAGGATTTGATCAATAATTGACATTATTTGAGATGTGTTGAAAAATAATATTTAAAATGTGTGTATTGAATATTTGAATGTTGAAAATAAGAGTTATAAATACTGAAAATTAGTGTGTGATGATGTAGGTAATGATATATTTTAATTTTTGGATTATTTGTAAAGAAATTCTATAAATAGGATCACCATTTGTGAAGAAATTCACAATTGAGTAGAGAGAAAAATATTATAAAGTGTGTAGTTTGGTAAATTTTGAGAGTTTGAGATTTTTACTTTTTACCATAAATTTTACTTTTCACAACACTTTTTACCATAAATTTTACTTTTTACAACAATACATCATACTATTACCATAAAATTATACAAATACATACCTTTATTTTTTTACACCAACGGTCATAAACGGTAACAAAACGACTAGTTTTTGCCCTATAAATATGATCTCACAAACTCTTTCAATCACTCTAACTTTCTCCTATTCTCTGAAAATTATTCTTCATCAAATTTTCGAAGAAAGAAGAAGATGGTTTTCTCAAGGTTATTTTTAATTATTTTGGTTATCATACTCACGGGTCTTTTATTTATCGAAGAATATCCTCCTCGTGTGTTTTCTTTATTTTAACAAATGTTTGTACTTGTTGTTTATCCATTAGTTTGTATTGCAATATTCATTAACTAATAAAATACATCGTAATTTGTTTTAGTACCACCATGTCAAATTTGACAAAGCTCGAATTTGTTGCGCTCGACATCACGGGAAAAAATTATACGCCATGGACTCTCGATCTAGAAATGCATCTTGAGTCATTGGGTCTAAGCGAGACCATTAAAGAAAATGGTATATCTTTATCACAAGAAAAAACAAAAGCTATAATATTTTTGCGTCGACATCTCGATGAAGATTTAAAATGTGAATATCTCATCGAAAAAGATCCCATGGCTCTGTGGAAATGATTGAAAGAAAGATTTGAAAATATAAGGGAAGTTATACTTCCGACCGCCCGTGATGAATTGAATATGTTAAAATTCCAAGATTTTAAGAAAGTCAGTGAGTATAATTCAACGATGTATCGAATAATCTCGCAGCTAAAATTTTGTGGACATGAGGTTACAGAATCAGAAATGCTTGAAAAAACATTTTCCATGTTTCACGCATCAAATATAACTTTACAGCAACAATATAGAGTGCGTAGATTTGCGAGATATTCTAAACTCATCGTCTGTCTTCTTGTGGCGGAAAAGAACAACGAGCTATTAATGAGAAATCATCAGTCCTTACCCACTGGATCAACATCATTTCCAGAAGTAAATGCTGTAAGTAAATATGAATTTAAACCTGGAGACCAAAATCAAATTCAAAGACAATGTTTTGGTCGAGGTCGAGGACGAGGTCGTGGTTGTGGACGTGGACGTGGAATTGGTCGTGGTCGTGGTCGAGGCTGTGGTTTTGAAAACAATAGAGATAGTTATTTTTATAACTCATCTCAAAAGGGCGTCACGAACCACCCACGGAAAAGGCATCATGAGAACATGAGTGTTAATGAAAATCACTCGAAAAGATTTGAAAGTTCTTGTTTCAGATGCGGCACTCCAGGACATTGGTCTCGTATTTGTCGAGCCCTCGAGTACCTTTGCAAGCTCTATAAAGAATCTATAAAGGGGAAAGAAAAAGAGACCAACTTCACTGAACGCAAGTGATTGTTTGAGTGATTCAACTCATTTTGATGCTGCTGATTTTATGAATGATTTCTCTGGAAATGATCAATATGTTGGTGGGATAGAAATGAACAATATTGATGCTACACATTTTCTCAATGATTTCTCTGAAAATGAACAATATAATGGTAGAATATAAATGTACAATAATTTATTTTTCTTGTATTCATGTAATAATGTTTTATTGTACAATTATGATATGTGTTATATTTACATATGTATTGTCATTAATTCTTTTTCATTGCATATTTTTTGAAGTTCAAATATGGAAAATGCTATGAGCAAAGCTGAAGTTTGCATACCCGATAGTGGTACAATGCACACTATCCTCCGAGTTAAAAAAAATTTCTTGGAACCAAAACCAACAAAACCAACAGTGAATACAATATCAGGTCATGTAGACTTGAATAAATGATGTGGTAAAGCACAATTTTTGTTACCTAATAGTACAAATTTTTGATCAATGATGCTTTATATTCACCACAATCGAAAAGAAATTTGTTGAGTTTTAATGATATATATTCACATGGTTATGATACTCAACCAATGGATGAAGGGAATGAGAAATATATGTGTCTTACCACATATAAATCAGGAAAGAAATATGTGATTGAAAAACTACCAATGCTCCCTACTGGATTGCATTATACATATATAGGTCCAATTGAATCAAACATGGTAGTTGATAATTATTCAATACTGATCAATTGGCTTGATCGATTAGGACATCCTGCTTCAACAATGATGCGAAGAATTATAGAAAATACACATGGTCATCCGTTGAAAGACCAGAAGATCTTTCAGAATAATAAGTTTCAATGTAAAGCATGTTCTCTTAGAAAACTTATTATAAGACCATCACCAGCCAAAATCCAAACTGAATCACCAATGTTTCTTGAACGTATTCAGGGTGATATTTGTGGACCAATCCATCCACCATGTGGACCATTCAGATACTTTATGGTATTGATTGATGCCTCCAGCAGATGGTCACATGTATGTTTATTGTCAACTCGAAATGTTGCATTTGCAAGATTACTTGCTCAAATAATAAAATTGAGGAATCAATTTCCCGATTATACAATCAAGAAAATTAGACTTGATAATGCTGGTGAATTTACTTCCCTGACTTTCAATGATTGTTGTATGTCAATGGGAATCATTGTTGAGCATCCTGTTGCTCATGTACATGCACAGAATTGATTGGCTGAATCATTGATTAAACGTTTGCAAATGATTGCTAGACCAATGATTTATGAAATTAACAAAGCTCCCTATTTCTATATGGGGACATACAATTTTACATGATGTTTCATTAATTCACATCAGACTAAGTGCATAGCATAAATACTCTCCATTGCAGCTTGCATTTGGTAAAGAACAATACATTTCTCATTTGAGAATTTTTGGATGTATGGTGTAGGTGCCTATTGCACCACCGCAACGAAAGAAAATAGGACCTCAAAGAAAGGTTGGAATTTATATCGGTTATGATAGTCCATCAAACATTCGATATCTTGAACCTCAGACAGGCGAAGTGTTCACAACACGTTTTGCTGATTGTCATTTTAATGAGGAAATCTTCCCAATGTTAGGGGGAGAACAGAAACATACCGAAAAAGAAATTACACGGTATGTATCATCATTGTTACATCTGGATCCAAGAACACAACAATGTGAAAATGATGTACAGCAAATTGTGCACTTGCAAAGAATATCAAATCAAATACCAGTTGCATTTACATATGACAAAGGGGGTAACTAAATCATATATACATTGCTGTAATGCTCCTGCTCGAATTGAAATTTCAAAGAAACAAATTGAACAAAGTCATGATATCGATAAAACGCCTGAAGCGTGGAAGGTCAGTCGCATTCCAAGGATAAAAATCCTCGAAAAAGAAAATATCGTAGAGAAACAGAATGATCACAAAATAAAGAATGATGTTTCTGAAGAAACACATGATGATCACAGAATAGAGAATGTTGTTCCTGAAGAACATGTGATGATGAAAATGTTCTGTCAGAACCACAAACTGACGAGAATCATGAAATCTCTATCAATTATATTAATATTGGAAAAATATGGAACCGAAAAGATATAGAAAAAATCGATGATATATTTTCTTATAATGTGGCAATCGACATTATAAATGATAATGAAGATCATGAACTAAAATCTTTTGGTGAATGTAAAAATCGGCAGGATTGGATAAAATGGAAAGAAGTCATCCAGGTTGAATTGGATTCGCTAAATAAACGTAATGTTTTTGGACCTATAGTCCTTACACCTGAAGGTGTAAAACCTATTGGATACAAATGGGTTTTTATTCGAAAGCGAAATGAGAAAAATGAAATAGTAAGATATAAAGCTCGACTTGTTGCACAAGGTTTTTCTCAAAGGCCTGAAATTGATTATGAAGAAACATATTCTCCCGTGATGGATGCAATTACGTTTCGGTATTGATTAGCCTCGCGGTATCTGAAAATTTAGAAATGCATCTTATGGATGTTGTTACAGCTTACTTATATAGATCACTTGATAGTAATATATATATGAAAATCCCTGAAGGGTTTAAGATGCCGGAAGCTCAAAGTTCAAAACCCAGAGAATGTTATTCTGTGAAATTACAAAGATCATTATATGGGTTAAAGCAATCCGGTCGAATGTGGTATAATCGACTAAGTGATCACTTGATGAAAAAGAGATATGTAAATAATTCAATATGTCCTTGTGTTTTCATTAAGAAAACAACATCCGGATGCGTAATTATTGCTGTATATGTTGATGATTTAAACATCATTGGAACGAATAAGGAAATTCAAGAAGTTGTGTCATACTTGAAGGAAAAATTTGAAATGAAGGATCTTAATAAAACCAAGTATTGTCTGGGTTTACAAATTGAACAAAAAGAATGTGTAATGTTTGTTCACCAGACAAATTATACAGAAAAGATCCTTAAACGTTTTAATATGGACAAATCAAATCCTTTAAGTACTCCAATGGTTGTTAGATCATTAAAAATAGAAAAAGATCCATTCCGTCTATGTGAAGATGATGAAGATATTCTTGGTCCAGAAGTACCATATCTAAGTGCTATCGGTGCCCTTATGTATCTTACAAATTGTACAAGGCCCGATATATCTTTTGCTGTAAATTTGTTGGCTAGATTTAGTACATATCCAACAAAGAGACACTGGAACGGAATTAAACATATATTCCGTTATCTACGAGGACAGACTTGGGACTTTTGTATTCAAAATATGCTAATCCAAGTATAACTGGTTATACCGATGCTGGATACTTATCTGATCCACACAAGGCACGTTCCCAAACTGGATATGTATTTACTCGTGGAGGCACTGCAATTTCTTGGCGTTCACAGAAACAAACGCTCGTAACAACTTCATCAAATCATGCTGAGATTATTGCACTACATGAAGCAAGTCGTGAATGTGTGTGGTTAAAATCAATGACCCAAACATATCCAAATCTCATGCGGATTATCATTCGACGAGAAGCTTGTGATACTATATGAAGATAATGCTGCATGTGTTGCTCAAATGAAAGAAGGATACATAAAAAGCGACCGAACTAAACATATTCCTCCTAAGTTCTTTGCATTCACCAAGGAGCTTGAGAAGAATAAATGTCTTGTTGTTCGTCACATTCAATCAAGTGAAAACTCATCAGATCTCTTCACAAAGGCACTTCCTACGTCAATATTCAGAATTCACATTTATAATGTTGGGATGCGCAATCTATGAAATTTGTGAAGAATTGTTCGTGTCAACATGAGGGGGAGTTTACGTGACTGCACTCTTTTTCCGTTACTATGATTTTTATCCCAATGGGTTTTTCCTAGTAAGCTTTTTAACGAGACAATATAAAAACACGTAATGAATACAATCATTATGATCATCATCACAAGGGAGAGTGTTGAAAAATAATATTTAAAATGTGTGTATTGAATATTTGAATGTTGAATATTTGAATGTTGAAAATAAGAGTTGTAAATATTGAAAATTAATGTGTGATGATGTAGGTAATAATGTATTTTATTTTTGGATTATTTGTAAAAAAATTCTATAAATAGGCTCATCATTTGTGAAGAAATTCACAATTGAGTAGAGAGAAAAATATTATAAAGTGTGTAGTTTGGTAATTTTGAGAGTTTGAGATTTTTACTTTTTACCATAAATTTTTACTTTTCACAACAAGATGAAAATTTAATGGGATTTGTGGGAATTTTTCTGCATTGTTTGAATTTGCAGTCGACATCGTGCATTGGCTGTGGGGACCGTTTTAAGTTTGATTTTGGTGTAAATTTGTTCAGACAAGTGAATGTGTAGTGAATGAATTGTGATACTTTTTTAGTTTCACCTTTTGTGCGCCAAAATTCAATTATATATAATAATTTTTACAATAGTTCATCTGAAAAAAAAATACCAAATTTATTTGTAATAATTTAATTTTTTTTATCGGACAAATCTACCGATGAAAAAAATTAAAATACAACAAAACAACTTATTAGAGCATCTGCATTGGTATGTTAAAATTGGCGTGTGCATACATTCTCACTGCTAGGAAAGTGGGTGTGATCGACATTTGTGGTCCACTGCCATAGAGGTAATACCCATTTATTTAATTCAACTAGTGAGTAATTAAATTTTAAAATAAAAAAAGTAACTGTTGTTTTTATTAAAAATATTTAATTTTTTTTAACAGGTACTTTAATTAAAAAAAAATCAAATATTCATCTATTAGTACTTACACATTAAACAAATTATTTCAAACATCAAAATACATTATTCTATATCATAAATCACTCCGAAATCTTCTCTCTTCTATTTTCAGCATCTTAGTTTCTTTTAAAAATTTATTTGTTAAATCCTACATTGTTCTTAAAAAGATGAAAATTACCAAGATTTTTTAAGAAATTTCGTGAATTATCCAAAAATTACGGAAGAAAACATTCATTCCCAAAATTCACAAATTCCACCAAATTATCTGTAAAGCCCATGTGCCTGCTCTTTTTGGATCCTACAATCAGAGCCCTCATGACCGCCTATGCGACCCTACTCACAGAACCACACACACCTGGTTATGGAGTACGTGCTTCCCCAGTCTCGAACCCAAGAATTCTGTCCAGGCCATAAGTACTTGAGTTAAAGAGAACTGGTATCAATTGAGTTTTCTTTAATCCAAGTATTTATGACCTGGACAGAAGTCTTGGGTTCGAGACTGGGGAGACACATGCTCCACAATCAGGTGTGGGGTGTTCTGTCAGTAAAGTGTCATGAGCTATCATGAGGGTTGTAATTGCAGAACCCAAAAAGGGCACACCTATGAGCTTTACAATATCCATAATTTTCATACGCATCAAATTATCCATATAATGCATATCTACCAAAGTATTTTATAATCCATACCCACGAGAAAATTTTGATAATTTATGAAATTTACCTACATCCCTGCTTTTTCATTCCTTGCTATCAAAAGTTCTCAGGAAAATATATATATTTATGCGACGAGACAAGAAGAGACTACTCGGTCCATACATAGAATAAAAATAAAATATTTGACAAAAATTAATATTTTTTATGAGTCAAATAGATCGAATATCCATATCAACATACTGACCCATATGATCTCATAAGAGTTGTGGTATCAAACTTTTGGTGGGGTCATAGAAAAAATTGTATGGAATACTCAAATTTTAATTAAAAATATAGTATCTTAGAAAATTATCATATATAATTAATTTCTAATCTTAAATTTATTGTATAAAATATAAATTTGGATAACACACAAAATTTTTCTTTATTTTTTCTCTATATTCATATTTGTTGTTATTTTTATTATTTAATGATGTTATGACATGGAAGTCACAAATTTCCATAATGATATAATATTGTCTATTTTGAGCCTAAGCTCTTATGGATTTGTTTTTGGACTTTATCCAAAATGTCTTTATACCAATAGAGATATCATTTCATCTTATTAACCATAACCTTCCTCCTCTTGATTTTCTAATGTGAGACTTTAGTTGCATTATAAACAGTCCTTCCCTCAAACGAATTCAACCATTATTTGAATGGTCCGAGCCACTCCTCAAGCTTTATCAATCCTCCATTCGAGGTTAGTCCTCTTTATCGCGTCGGATCACACGGCTTACATGAAATACCTGGAGCATCACCCAACTCCAGAGCTTATCAAGGATTTTTACCGGGAGCCCTAATCTCATTTGTTTAAGTTTTCAAGGATTCCACCCACATGGCTCAATCTAGATCATGACTCTGATAGCACTTATCATTAAATGGAAGTCATACATCTCCACAATCGTATGACATTGTCTACTCTGAACCTAAGCTCTTATAAATTTACTTTTGGACTTTACCAAAACGACATCATACCAATAGAAATATAATTCCATCTTTATTTACTCATGATTTTCCTCTTGATATTCTAATGTGAGATTTTAGTTACATTTCCAACAAATAGAAGACTTAAAATGTCGTGGTGGAGGAAAATTACACACCACAGAAGAGGAAAACTCGACTAAAAACTTCAAAGAGAGAAATTACAAAAATTTACTAGAAATTATAGGATCAGAAAAATGTAGCCTATCCATTTTAATCACAGGGTCCTCTACTATGAGGCTCTAACATATCGTGCTTAAGGAAATGAAACCATTGGTTATTAATGTTGGGTCGATATGAGGTGCAAATCTGAAACTGTTAGTGCTTTAAGTTGTCGTGAGAAGATGTTGGGATCATATTAGAATTTAGTGGAGGGAAAATAATTTTTTTAAATTCTAAAAAAATTTAGTCGTTCTTAACAATTTTAGGTTGTTAAGAAATTTCTCGAACGTCTAGCTTTGTCGGACCACTGGAAAGTAAATAAGGGCGAAAACGGTCTGGCTTGACTAATTTTCAACTATAAAATGCAATTGCCACTTAACAAAAAATTACTTGAAAATAAATACACAAGAATGCAAAGTCTATAATGAAATGAGATGAATATTTTATGAATGTTCGGAGATAACAATCTTACGTCACCATTTCTTCTACTTAGGAATGATTCCGTTAAAAGACTTTGGTTTTACAAAAAATTTTAACAACCCACTTCAGTTATGACTTATCAATGCCTAAAATGAAACTCTTAATAATCACTTTGCAAGATCTGGAAGTTTAAAAATCATCGGTTAATCGGAAAATAATACAAAATATCCCAACGGTTAGCTTGACAGCTTGTTGGTAATGTAGCACAGATTTGTAATACCCCAGATTCGACGACTATCTTAACTAAATCAACACAGAACTTTCTAGAGTCATTATAATCTCACTAACACGCTCTTTGAAAAACTTCTCAAGGGATTACTCTTCCGAGAATTGCCCCAAATTAAGCACGTTTAATTTTTGAAATCTTATGTGATGAGCTCCCGAAAACAAGATACATATTGATGATACGAGTAGTATCTATCAAATCTTTTAATTTCTACTCAACTATACAGTCTCATACTTGCACAATCTTGGAATCTCATTCATTCTTGGACATGGTATTACAATCATCCTCTCCTTCAGAATGTGACATCATCGTCGTGGCTATCACATCGATCCACCAGTGCCGAGGATCTAGAGGTGGCTCATACAGGTTCAAGAGGTGGATCTCGTGTGTGTAGAACTTTTTCCCATAGGTTCAGTAGGTAGCTCCCACACCACGAAGCAATTTGCCTCGCATAACACTTATTTCTCGATGTTCGTACCGGTGACCGTCGCACTTTGTAACGCCCAAATTCAACGAATGTCCCACTGGATCAACACACGGGTCTTTTCAGCGTGTTTAAGTCTTCACTCACAAGCACCCTGAGAAATTTCTCAAGTGGTCAGCCATCTCATAATTGTCTCAAGTCAAACACGCTTAACTTTGGAGTTTTTTTTTAAGTGATGAGCTCACGAAAAGAAGATATATCTTGTTTATATGAATATTAACTATTTAATTTTCTCAACCATACAGTCTCATACTACACAGTCTTGGAATCTCGTTCATTCTTTGACGAGGTATCACGGATTGATCATTGAATATTCGATATATTCTGATAGACATGTGCTATGTGAGCAACTTGAAATATGAAAGCTTAAGATGCTCGTGGATCTTAGAAGTATCAGGCTTAAGAAAATAATCAAAAAGTTCAGTTTTTTTCTTCTCTTTGAACTCTGAATATACATAGAAGAAAAAATCCAATGGTCAAATTTATTTTTTAGCTATTATTTTACTTGTTCCCCACAAAATGACCTTGGACTAACATCATCATACACTGTAATAAATTTCATTTAATGTCCATTTGCCTTTCCCTTCTCTAGCTCTAGTAGCCTATGAAAAGTTGATTGACTTGTGTTGTATCACTCAGAGTCGATAGAATATTGTGTCATCGTACTTTACCAGAAACAACTTGACTTGTAGTATCATTTTTTAATTTACTATATCCGGCCATTTGTAGTACAGTTGGAGTTAAACGGTTTGAACACGTGTCATACATATAGTACTTTGATCCGATCATATTGACAAATGATATCTTGAGGCTAGAGTTCATAGATAATGCGGCTTGAGTTTCTAGCATGAACTACTTGAAATGATCCAGCGGTCCGAAAACCTAAAATTACAACTAAAAGAGTGGTTGGATCATGAAACAGCTCGATGTTATTTGTTAATAACCAAAACTTAAGATACTAAGGGTGTGTTTCATTTAACAGATAAGAAGGTGATTTGCTCATAATCCTTTTTTTATCACTTGTACTACTCACCAGCTGACTGGCCCAATTTAATCTTTGGGCCTATAATAAATAAGCAAGTTGGCAGGAGAAGAGATCCCTAGCCATCCACGTGATGTATACCCAATTCTAAGCAATATTAAGGATGAAGTAATTGTTTTTTACAAATATACCATTTTTCCAATAAAACTCTACAACAGTGAAAATTGCTTTCTATTGTTCAGTCTCCCAAATAAGGCCAAAATTTCTTTGGTGTGTTGGCTTTTCAACACTGTTTGATTTGTTAATTGCTCATGATAGCCTTTTGTTAACTAGTCTTCTACCATGCCATGCTATTCCTAAGAAATATTTTGGAATATAATATATTGTGATTGACAATATGTAATTTATCGAGTATCTTGAAATCTTTATATTGTTACTTGAAGATGAAACTTGATATTTTGTAGGTTGAATTCGAATCATTTTGTAAACATTGGTGGAAGATAAAATGTGTACACATGATATGATAAATATGTGATATATAATATAAGGATAAGGTAAGGATAAATAAGATGTAAGATATTATATTTAATGTTTGGTATGATTTTAATAAGAGTGATTAATTTATATATTAGATTCTAATGACAAAAGTAATCTTATCATAATATATTTTATAATTTCAAAGTTGTTGTTTGAGTCCATATTTCTTATCTGTTAATGCGCCGACAGTGCTTGCATGATTTATTTATTTTTATCTAATTTTATATATTATATAATATTATAATTGAGCCCTTGATTTTGTGAGTAAAATCAAATATCATTTTTTAAGGTGATACTAATAATTTTATTGAGATTTATAAAAATTATTTATATAATTTTATATAATTATCATATTATATAATATATAAAAATAAATAAAATTATTTATTTGATTTAAATTTCTATCAACTAGCAGAGAACGATAGGGTTTGGGATTTTTATATGTTGAGAGCAATTAAGTCATTTATGGTGGTTTTTTATCATCAAATTAAAATTACCACATCTCATAAAAGAGATAGTTTATCTTTGTATATTATCATTGACTTTCTAAAAAGATACCAAATGTGGGATAAGGAGGATTATTTATCAATCTCTCTTATATAGTGTACCAAACTATACCAGAATGTTTGTTGAAAAACGTACTTCGTGTAGCTAAATTTCTTTTTTACAACCTGTTGTTTCTTTCTCGGGTGGTGTTGTCTTTGTAAATGAATATGGTCCTATTAATTGGGCCATTCATTAAAAACTCAAGAATCAGGTTACATATTTTGTTCTAATATAAAAATTGTTGTTCAACTTTGGTAATTCTATAGGTAGTCACAAAAAAGTATTTAAATAAAATTTCTAGATTTTTGCTTCATTTGATTCGATTTAAATTTTCTATGATTTATTCTTTACTTTTGTGAGTTTATTGAATTAACTTTGATCTTATCCTTTGCTCTTCTAGTTCTATTCTCTTTTTTTCTTAGCTTCTTCCTCGAACCTGTGTCGATCCTCGAATCATTTGGCTTATGATCTTATCCTTTACTCTTCTAATCTATTTTTCTCTTTCTTTTTTTGTCATGACCGCGTTGCATAAAGTCTTGGTTGCTAAGATCTCATGACCGGTCGTATTTTGTGAGACAGATATCTTATTTGAGTCCTCTATGAAAAAATATTACTTTTTATGCTAAGAGTATTACTTTTTTGTGTGAATATCAGCAGGGTTGACCCATCTCACAGATAAAGATTCGTGAGACCGTCTCACAAAAGACCTACTCTTGTGATTATACCTCTTGCCTTATATTTAGTCCAATCCGTCACATCTTGTTCTAATTATATAGATCAAATCTTTTTTTGTGAACCACAACCATTTGATCACGTCTCTCGATTAGATTTGATCGATCTAGTGCATCCATTCTGAAATCGGGATATCCAGATCGAATTTCTCCACGATGATAACCTGATTTCCAAGCCTTCTATTGTTATGTTTTAAGTAGATGATTCGCCTTAATTCCCCTAAGAGCAACTTACATTTCAAAAAACCAAAGCAAAACCAAACGAGGCTATGCACAATGATGTCTGAATCTTTCTCCACTGAAAAATAATGCTCAAATTTGAACATTTTAGCTCCGATCATGTATTAAAATACACTACAAGAAAAAAATCCCCTTCAACAACGCCCCTAAGACAACGGTTTTTCATTAAAACCGTTGTCATATACTTTTTAACAACGGTTTTGGTGAAACCGTTGTCGTATAGCGTTGTTTTAAGAAAAAGACAACGACTTTCTAAAAACCTAGCGACAGTTTTTTTTTTATTATGTCCGTCGTTGATTTTAGCGACGGTATGTCATAAACCGTCGCTAATTAGCTATAGTTTTTGATAAACTATCACAAATAATAGCTAATCTGTTGTCGTTGGACGCACTTTCAATAACACCCTCATTTACATTAATAGTTTTAAAACACCAACGACAACAGAAAATCCGTTGTCGTTTAGCGTTTTTGGCTTTTCTGTTGTCGTTTAGCGTTTTTGGCGTAGTGATAGTCTGTTTTATATATACTAATCATATCTATTTATTCACCAGTACAAGACATAAACAAAGATGTCGTTCCATTAGCATGGTGAATAGAGATAAAGAGCCCAGCACTATCAGTTTAATAATAAGTAAATGATTAATATAAATTTTGGGCCAAATTTAGTTCAATGCTGTCTTATATCCGACCACTATTGTCCCATTATTGTTATTATTTTATAATAAATAAATAGATTAATAATAATATTTTGTTCTCATTCTTTTTCTTTTTTTTTTTTTTTATATTGTTATCATTCAAAAAAAAAAAAAAGCACAACATCGAGGGCCGCAGAAAGCCTGGAACCAATTATTGCCTTTTTACTTTTTGTCAATTTAATAAGCTTTAATTCATTCACTTTTTAATTTTTCGTGAAATAATATCTATTCTATTTTATCATAGCATAATAACCTTTTTTTAAAATTATATTATTATATCATTTTTATGAGAAATATTATGTGATATATACGGTTATATATTATTGTTGATCTTATATCTTACACTCCTGAGAGTTGTTACGCTGCAAAAAAACTTATTAAAGAACTCGGAATGCCTATCGAGAAGATTGATGCTTGTAACAATAACTACATGATCTATTGTGGTGTAGACAATGTTCTGAATGAGTGTAAGATATAAGAACACCCGCAGTATAAAACTAGTAGGCGTAGTCTCATAATGTAAAGAAGAAAATTTCATACAATTAGATATATTACTCTCCAATCTCCCCTCATCTATATGCTTCAACTAGTAAAACCACACATATGCGGTGGCATCAAGACCACCATTATGATGTTGAAACAATGACACCCCATCCGATTCACCAATATGGCGTCATTTTGATGCCATATGAATTTTTTGCACCAGATATTCAAAATGTTAAATTAGGACTATCGACCGATGGATTCCAACCATTTGGTCAGAGTGGTCAACAATATTCATCATGGCCTGTGATTCTGATGCCATATAACCTTTCACCATGGATGTGTATGAAAAAATAATACATGTTCCTTACTGTTATTGCACCTGACCCAATTAACCCAATAGAGAAACTTGATGTTTTTCTTCAGCCACTGATTTCAGAACTTCAAATCACTTTGGTCTAATAGTTAACCATATTTCGATATCGTGGTTATACTGATTGGCGCTGCAAGATTTAGATGGCTTACGAATGAGGAATATCAGGTTGTTACTACTTACGTTTTACTTAATTGTATTGAATTCAAGCTCTTCGTGAGGTACGAAAAGTAAATCCATCAAGTAGATTCATTTTTTAAGTTAACAATTATAAGTTCCAACATTTATATACAATTTCGTAATGGAATTTAATATAGATATAACTATTTCTGTTGTTGATGCATTGCTGCAGACAAAATTTTTGGGAATCTTCCAAATACTAAGTAAGAATATATAATTAATATTATTAATTATTGAACCATATATACATCACTAACTTATTTTTTTCGTAGGCAACATTGCAGACCTGTGAATTCAATTATGCTATTATTAAGCAATTTGCAAGACAATTGCAAAAAGTAAAAATGTACCAAATTTTATGCTCAGGTTCAAGTTCGCGGTCATTCAAGTCATGGTGAATGTACCAAATTTTATGCTCAGCTCGAAAAGATAATTGAGATTGAATACTCTGGTTTGCCACTAAAAAAAGCCAAAATTTTTATATGTTCTTGGTTTGATACTTATCTTAGATTAGGGACATGCGTACACTAGAAGTATGACATCGCGGATGTTAATTGGAAAAGAATTTAGGTTATTGCTAACCATTTGTCTTTGCTACACAATTTTGTAAAGTTGTGTACTTGACTTACCCAAGAAGTAAAAGAGTAAATTCAGATTGACTATTCATGAGTAGTTTAAGAAAAATAACATATGTTATAGATATGAAGTCAAGTGTAAATGCAGTTGATCTAATAACATATGTTTTTCAAAACAACAAAAGTGATGAAAATCATGTTATTGGAACTCAATTTTTGTTGACATCACAAAATATTGTCGATGTCACGGTTTTGTACGATAATGATCTTGATGTGAATAATAAGTGATAGTGATAGAGATTATTTTCAAACGTCAATCGACGATGTCTTTCACAACTATATTGACACTGATTAGTTATCACGTGCATGTTTTTTTTTTTTACATATGGTTGTTTTTGTTCAACGTGCCATGTCTTTCTTCGTGTGATATAATGTTCTACTCATGTGGTTGCTTCTGTTTGATAGACTTAATGTAAAATTTGAGATTGATAAATTTTCAGTTTGAATATTTACATATCAATTTGATGCTTCAAATTCCACATATTTTTTCATGTAGTTTGTTTACTTTTAATTTCTAGGTATATAGTACGTATGGCTTCACAACAGCAGGACAATACGCGTGTGGATAACCGTATAGTTTTATCGATGAAGGATGGTGTGTAAGTTGCTTTATTATATTAAATAAATTATTAGAATAAATAGTATTATATTAATTAGGACATATGTTGGAGTTTATTAATTTATAACAATATTTAATTAAATTATATACAACATATTTATGTTGAATAATGGCAAGGTGTCAAGATACATGACTTCTAGATTCGCATTGCATACTTGCCTCGGTGGGCCTTCGGGGAAGTACGTCACGCCTGAACAGAGGCAATGGTACTGAGATGAGTTCGTTGTTACTAACATAATACTGAAACTTTACTTTGTTTTTTAATTGATTTTTTTATATGTTAAATTTGGTTAGTTTAAATTAATTATAAATGTTACTTCAAATTTGCAGAAAAATACCAGTGGACCAAGAAGATGATGAGTTTATCAGAAATATGTGGTTAAGTCAATGTGGTTACTTTTACCGCCACACGATACACTCGTGGAGAACTTTTGGGCGGTATCCTCAGACAGTAAACGAGGAACAGTGGGTCAGTTGAAATGTTGTTTGTTGGAAATTTGAATAAAAATTACATGTCTTGAATGTGGGAGTGCCTTTTGGTTCTCCACTTTCTTGAGTTGGTTGTGGCTCATTATTGTGGAGTGTCTTTTGACTTTCCACATTCTTGAGTTACTTGAAAACTTGTGGCTCTTCATATTCTTGAGTTAATGGGAAGATTAATTGAGTTAATTAATCTTGCATGACTCTTGGTATGTTTTTTGGGGGCTTATAAATAGTGTGCTCATTTTCCCATTTCAAAGTGCATGAAAATATTTTCTCTTTCAAGTATTCTCTTGCATTTCATATTGTTAGTTTTTCTTTTGGCCTCCCTTAAATCTCGGTGATAAAGTAAAGGTACGTATTCAGTTCGTCGTAGTAGTGTCTTGTGCTAAGTCACTGCTGGTTGTTCTGTTGTATCCTGGGAAACAGACGTCCAAGTTCATCCTCGAAGCACATCCCGGAGGGGACGAATCTGTTTTAAGGACACTGTATTTTCATACAGGCCTCGGTTTGTTTTATTTTAAGCATTGTGCTACTGTTTTGTTCATACTACTAGTTCGCTGGTTTTAGTATACCTTTCTGTTTATTCCATACACTTTGTATAACAATCTTAAAACAGATTACTTATAACGAGTTTTGTTTCAGATATGGCTACTGAAACTAACGTGCAAAGGGAAACTGTTCATGTTGTCCCTCCTCAAGTTGTCCCTCATGGTACCCCACGTGCTGCTGCGGTTGCTGTTCCAGCAAGTCACGGTGAAAAACCCGAGAAGTTTACTGGTGTGGACTTCAAAAGGTGGCAGCAGAAGATGCTATTTTACTTGACGATGCTGAACCTGGCTAGATTCCTCACGGAGGATGCTCCTAAACTCAACGAGGGTGAGGGAGATGTTGAATCTGTTAGTGCGGTTGAGGCATGGAATCATTCTGATTTCTTGTGCCGAAACTATGTACTAAACGGATTGTCAGATTCGCTCTACAACGTGTTTTGCGAAAAGAAAACGGCTAAAGAGTTGTGGGAATCCCTTGACAGAAAGTACAAAACCGAGGATGCCGGGGCCAAGAAGTTTCTTGTTGGTCGCTTTCTGGACTTTAAAATGGTGGATTCAAAGCCGGTTATCAGCCAAGTTCAAGAACTCCAAGTGATTCTTCACGAGATTCACGGTGAGGGGATGACTTTGAGCGAATCATTCCAAGTGGCTGCTATTGTTGAGAAGCTACCACCAGCTTGGAAGGATTTCAAAAACTACTTGAAGCACAAGCGAAAGGAGATGAATGTGGAAGAACTCATTGTTCGACTTCGCATCGAGGAAGACAACAAGAGTTCGGAAAGACGATTATTTTCTCCTGTTGCCGCTAAGGCAAATGTTGTCGAGCATGTCCAAAGCTCGAAAAAGAGAACATTTTCCTCCTCCAGCAAAAGGTTGAACATGGGACCCAAAGGAGGCGTGTCAAAGAAAAGGTTCTCTGGAAAATGCTACAACTGTGATGGTATGGGTCACAAGGCATCTGAATGTAAGAAGCCGAAAAGAAACCGAGAGGCGAATGTGGTAGATAACATTGCTCATGAGGTTTCGAACATGAATCTCTGTGCTGTAATATCAGAGGTTAATCTGGTGGGTTCGAATCCAAGGGAGTGGTGGATCGACACGGGTGCCACTCGCCATGTTTGCTCGGATAAGGAGATGTTTGCAACTCTTGAGGAATCTGAGAATGGGGAAAAGCTGTTCATGGGAAATTCCGCCACTTCTGAAATCAAGGGTCAAGGAAAAGTTGTCCTAAAGATGACATCGGGAAAAGAACTGACGTTGAACAATGTGCTGTATGTGCCTGACATCCGCAAGAACTTGGTGTCCGGGTCGCTTCTTAACAAGCATGGTTTCTGCATTGTCTTCGAGTCAGATAAGGTTGTTTTGTCTAAGAGTGGAATGTTTGTTGGCAAAGGTTATGTTTGTAATGGTTTGTTCAAACTAAATGTAATGGCTATTAAGCCCGTGATCAATAAAGTTAATACTTTTGCTTACTTGCTTGAGTCTTCTTGTTTATGGCATGGTAGACTTGGACACGTTAATTACGATACAATTCGTAGATTAATAAACATGAAAAGCATTCCTGCATTCCAAATTGATAAACAACACAAATGTGAAACTTGTGTTGAGGCAAAACTAACGAGATCATCTTTTCGAACTATTGAAAGAAATAGTGAACCACTTGATATAATTCACAGTGATGCATGTGATTTAAAAGGTGTACAAACTCGTGGTGGAAATAAATACTTCATTACTTTTGTTGACGATAGCACAAAATTTTGTTATGTGTATCTCCTCAAAAGTAAGGATGAAGTTATTGACAAATTTGTCCAATATAAGAGTGAAGTTGAAAATCAACTTAGCAAGAAAATTAAGGTGCTAAGAAGTGATCGTGGAGGTGAATATGAATCACCGTTTGCTGAGTTTTGTGCTCAACATGGTATCAAACACGAAAGAACTGCACCTTATTCTTCTCAGCAAAATGGCATTGCAGAGAGAAAGAATCGCACATTGAAAGAAATGATGAATGCGTTGCTATTAAGTTCTGGTTTACCACAGAACATGTGGGGGGAAGCTGTTCTAACAGCAAATTACCTTTTAAATAAGGTGCCCCGAAAGAAGCAAGATAAAAGCCCATACGAGTTATGGAAAGGTAGAAGTCCTTCTTACCAATACTTGCGAGTGTGGGGGTGCCTTGCCAAGGTAGCAGTACTCACTCCAAAGAAGGTAAAGATAGGACCAAAAACTGTTGATTGCATTTTCATTGGATATGCTCAAAACAGTAGCGCTTATCGTTTTCTTGTACACGAATCTCAAATACCTGATATTCACAAGAATACGATATTGGAATCAAGAAATGCTTCGTTCTTTGAACACATGTTTCCATGCAAATCTAAGGAAGAACCAAGTTCATCCAAAAGATTGTATAAAACAATTGATGAAGAACAAGAGCTTGATCAAGACATTGAACCTAGACGTAGCAAGAGAGCTAGGACTAAGAAATCCTTTGGTCCGGATTTCATCACTTTCATGATGGAAAGTGAACCTCAAAGCTTCAAGGAAGCAATTAGTTCATCTGAGGGACCTCTATGGAAAGAGGCTGCTATCAATTCCGAAATGGAATCCATTTTACAAAACCATACGTGGGAATTAGTAAATCTTCCTCCGGGAAGCAAACCACTAGGCTGTAAATGGGTTTTCAAAAGGAAAAGGAAATCAGATGGAACAATAGATAAGTATAAAGCTAGATTGGTAATTAAAGGTTACCATCAACGTGAGGGGTTTGATTACTTTGACACATATTCTCCTGTATCGAGAATAACCTCTATTCGAGTGATACTTGCGATTGCCGCCTTGCGGAATCTTGAAGTACACCAAATGGACGTAAGGACTGCTTTTCTAAATGGGGATTTAGAAGAGGAAATTTACATGGAACAACCTGAGGGATTTTCTGCGACTGGGCAAGAAAATAAGGTTTGTAAACTGGTGAAGTCTCTATATGGCTTAAAACAAGCACCAAAGCAATGACACGAAAAATTTGATAAAGCCATGATGGAAAGTGGATTTAAATTCAGTGAATGTGACAAATGTGTATACATAAAAAACACTGAAAATGGATATATCATTTTATGTCTTTACGTAGATGACATACTTATCATTGGTAGTAATGATAAGATGATTAAATCCACAAAGAAATTATTGAACTCAATATTTGACATGAAAGATTTGGGCTTAGCCGATGTAATCCTTGGAATTAAAATTCATAGAGTATCAGAAGGGATAGTCCTAAGTCAGTCACATTATGTTGACAAAATACTTGAGAAATTCAATAACGATGACTCTGCATTGGCTAGAACCCCGATAGATACCAGTCAACATCTATCAAAGAATCGAGGTGAGAATATGTCTCAATTAGAATACTCTCGAGTCATTAGAAGTCTGATGTACTTGATGAGTTGTACAAGACCAGACATAGACTATGCAGTGAGCAAATTGAGTAGATTCACGAGTAATCCAGGAGTTGAACACTGGAAAGCAATTATCAGATTGCTAAGATACTTAAGGTACACTCGTGATCATGGGCTGCACTATACCAAATATCCTGCTGTTATCGAAGGATACAGTGATGCTAATTGGATATCTGATATGCAAGATTCAAAATCTACAAGTGGATTTGTATTCACTTTAGGAGGTGCAGCAATTGCGTGGAAATCTTCTAAACAAACTGTAATAGCCAGATCCACGATGGAATCTGAGTTTATAGCTCTTGACAAGTGTGGTGAAGAGGCTGAATGGCTGCGTAATTTTTTAGAAGATGTTCCAGAATGGGAAAAACCAGTGCCGGCTATATGTATTCATTGTGATAGCCAATCTGCAATTGGAAGGGCACAAAATACAATGTATAATGGTAAGTCTAGGCATATACATCGTAGACACAATACCATTAGACAACTACTCTCAACCGGAGTTATCTCTGTTGACTATGTAAAGTCAAAGGATAATATAGCGGATCCGCTAACCAAAGGGTTAAACAGAGAATTAGTTGCAAAATCGTCAAGGGGAATGGGGCTCAAGCTTATAAAATAAATTGGTGCGAAGGAAAACCCAACCTACGCTGACTGGAGATCCCAAGAACTAGGTTCAATGGGACAACCTAATCGCATTAATTTGGAGAATCACTGTGGGGGTTATCCCTAGTCCATTCCTATTATGAAACAGTGAATGTTGAGGATAAGCTTACGGCTTTTAATGATTCTGATGAGAAGAATATAGAATCACCTATGTGAGAGAGAAATGGGGCCGCTTCGAAGGAATTGCAAGGCTCAATTCTAGACCCTCTCGCAGAACCAGGCGTGTGTTCATGGCCAAAACGAACACAATCATGAGAACTGAATAGTATCAGGAAGAGTCTTGTGTGAAATATATCTTAATTTACATAAACGGCAGAACAGTTCAAGGACATCATGTCTACTGGTCAGCTAGTAAAGCAAATATATTTCATGAGGGAAGGTTCAAAGGAAAACACCTACCTATCCTATGCAGGATTCAACTGTAGAACTTTGTCACCGAGATGTATATCAATTTTCATTCATGTGGGGGATTGTTGGAAATTTGAATAAAAATTACATGTCTTGAATGTGGGAGTGCCTTTTGGTTCTCCACTTTCTTGAGTTGGTTGTGGCTCATTATTGTGGAGTGTCTTTTGACTTTCCACATTCTTGAGTTACTTGAAAACTTGTGGCTCTTCATATTCTTGAGTTAATGGGAAGATTAATTGAGTTAATTAATCTTGCATGACATGACTCTTGGTATGTTTTTTGGGGGCTTATAAATAATGTGCTCATTTCCTCATTTCAAAGTGCATTAAAATCTTTTCTCTTTCAAGTATTCTCTTGCATTTCATATTGTTAGCTTTTCTTTTGGCCTCCGTTAAATCTCGGTGATAAAGTAAAGGTACGCATTCAGTTCGTCGTAGTAGTGTCTCGTGCTAAGTCACTGCTGGTTGTTCCGTTGTATCCTGGGAAACAGATGTCCAAGTTCATCCTCGAAGCACATCCCGGAGGGGACGAATCTGTTTTAAGGACACTGTATTTTCATACAGGCCTCGGTTTGTTTTATTTTAAGCATTGTGCTACTGTTTTGTTCATACTACTAGTTCGTTGGTTTTAGTATACCTTTCTGTTTATTCCATACATTTTGTATAAAAATTACATGTCTTGAATGTGGGAGTGCCTTTTGGTTCTCCACATTCTTGAGTAGGTTGTGGCTCATTATTGTGGAGTGTCTTTTGACTTTCCACATTCTTGAGTTACTTGAAAACTTGTGGCTCTTCATATTCTTGAGTTAATGGGAAGATTAATTGAGTTAATTAATCTTGCATGACTCTTGGTATGTTTTTTGGGGGCTTATAAATAGTGTGCTCATTTCCCCATTTCAAAGTGCATGAAAATCTTTTCTCTTTCAAGTATTCTCTTGCATTTCATATTGTTAGCTTTTCTTTTGGCCTCCGTTAAATCTCGGTGATAAAGTAAAGGTACGCATTCAGTTCGTCGTAGTAGTGTCTCGTGCTAAGTCACTGCTGGTTGTTCCGTTGTATCCTGGGAAACAGACGTCCAAGTTCATCCTCGAAGCACATCCCGGAGGGGACGAATCTGTTTTAAGGACACTGTATTTTCATACAGGCCTCGGTTTGTTTTATTTTAAGCATTGTGCTACTGTTTTGTTCATACTACTAGTTCGTTGGTTTTAGTATACCTTTCTGTTTATTCCATACATTTTGTATAACATTGTTTGACAAAGTCAACTTTGGAATGCAAAGGCTTCAAAGAACAAGGAAAACAGAAACTGCAGGATCGAAGTCATAAGCTGCACATGGAGCTACTCTGGTAACTAAATTGTTTATTTACAATGTTTTCTATTGTACATATAATAATACTTATTATAGTAAGTAATATTATTATTGTTATTTAATTTTGTATGCAGCGTCAACGTCATGGGCGAGACCTTACATCATGAGAGATTTACGTACACACACATAGGCATGAAAATAGAATGTTCGTTGATGAGCAGCAGTCATGACCTGTGAATGCAAGTTTATGTTAGAAATTTATTGAAGTAATTTTATGAAATAACTTTTAAAATAATAATAAATCAAATAATAATAAAAATTATATTCTTTCTAGCAGGAAGCAATGAAAACATATATTGCTGAGTCGTTAACGCCCTATGAGGACGGGACGATCGGAAGCTCTTAGTGCACATGAGGTAAACATCATGTTCAAGTTGGTGAGACGTGGGACCAAAAAAGTAGATGTATGTTTGTCGATACATGACTTCTATGATTTATCCTGAGGAGATGGCTCCATGTTGACGTCGAGGTTCTAGTGTTGCTGGGAGTTCAAAGGCAGCTACGATCGAGAAGACCTGAAATTGAGGGAGGATTTAGCCGCAACAAATGCGCGGTCTGGTATACTTCATATGGAGTTTAAGGAGTTGAAGAGGAGAACGAGTTGTTGAAGACTTGAATGTCATCTTTGGAAGAGCAAGTACGTATTCTGGTTGCTGGCAATGTCTCAAGGAGCACATATGCATGTTGTTCAAAATATATGGAAAACCAGAACAGATAGCTATGTGTAAAACCAGCAGATCGGTGTAGTTAATCAAAAAAGTAGTATAATGGTTAAGTAAATCAAACCGAGGCCTGTAACTTGTACAGATTCCTTAAAACATATTCGCCCCCTCCGGTATGTGCTCCAAGGATTCAACGGACGTCTGTTTCCCAGGATACAACGGGCAAACCAGCAGAGTTGCAGCACAAAGCATTATGCTAGCGAACAAAATCAGTACCTGAACAAGCAGAAGCAGTACTGTAGCAGAACAAGCACTGTAGCAGATGCAGTACTGTAGCAGAAGCAGAACTGTAGCAGAATGGTACTGTAGCAGAACTGGTACTGTAGCAGAACCAGAAGTTCAGAAGAACGACAGCAAGACGGAAAACAGAATGCAGGGAAAGTGAATTCTCAGGTGTTTTTTCTCTCTTCTTTCTTGGCTAAGCACATCTCCTATTTATACATGTCAATACCATCCATATGAAAGGCCAATGGTTGCCTTAAAGATGGTAGATAAAACACCAAGAGTTGGTGAGATGAAGCATCAAAAGCCAAGTCATGTGAAAGGTCTCAAGGGCATGTGAAAGGTCTCAACAAAAAAAAAATAACAAAAGATGGCATAGACTGCTAAGCGAATTTTGCCTTGATCGGTCCGACATTCGATGCGCCCAGGTCACGCTCGTATGCTTGCACACAAGTCAAGCCTTTTTCCACCGCAAAAATCGGGCCCATGATTTGCACCCCCGGCGCCTGTGTGCGTGAGAGAGAGCCTCTTGACCAATCATTGTTACACCACCATAAAGTATAACACAATATAAACATATCTATACCACTTTAATTTTTCAATGTGGGACAAACCCACCTTTCCAAATTTTCATTCACTCACATGGAAAGCCCATAAGCCTAAAAGCCCACCTTTAATCCAACAATGCAGCCACCCTTGCAGCCATGTGACAGAGCATTCCACCCACGCAGCTCCTCCCACAACGGCCGCTTCACAGCGGGAGGATCACATATCGGCCGCTTCGCCGTCGGACCATCGAACGAGTGTAGGTCCTTGCATAGGCGCGGTTACTCACAACAATATATCGAGTCATCACATGACTTCGGTTACAACGATGACGATGGTCATGACAAGGATGATTATGGTGATGACCACGACGATTACGAAAATAACGAGACTGACGCACCGTATGACAATTTTATTAAATTTTGTTGATGATATTTATTGCACATTTTAATTTATGTATTGATAAGATTTGAAATTTTTATATATATTATATGAGTCGGATTCGATTTGATATATATATTAGTTTAATGTTATTTTTTGAAGACATTTAACATAATTTATTATATTTGATAAATATTCAAATGCATTAATAAAAAATTTAAAATAGAAACATATTAATAATTAAAATTCTAAATATAAGAATATTTTAAAATTTATTAATTATAAAAATTTAGATATTATTATTTTATTGTAAATAATTTAAAAAAAATAATTTTCGACGATTTTTTAAATCCGTCACTAATTTAACGAATTTTTTAAAAATAATCTTCGCTAAATTTGCTACGATTTTTTGAAATTGCAACGTTTTTTTGAAATCTATTGCTAATAGTCAACGACGACCGATAAAGAGATGAAATTCAAAACATCGCCAACCGTCTTCTTCTTCTTCTTTTTTTTTTTTTTGTGTGTGGTGACTAGAGATCGTCTCTCCATAAATTTGGAAATTTGTTATCTTCCATTTTAAATTCACAAGCAATTTGATTTAATAAAACTTCAAACGTTCACGAAACAAAATTTATTTCGTACAATTATAATAAAACCAAAAAATTGCAAAAGCTGCTGTAGTATTCTCACAACAAATGTTGAAACATAATTGTCGAACCAAAAAAGTGACGTGACAATATAAATATTGTCCCATCCAACACTAAAGCAAAAGCTTAGTGACTATTTTTTCTTTTTTTATCTGCCACGCTTTATTGATTAATGTGACATTCAAACTCTTACGTCCAAAAGCAAAATAAATACTGTATAAAAAAGCAAAATATTAAATAAAAAGAACAAAATGAAAGTGAAAGAACTAAAATGACAGTCAAACAAGCCATGGACCAAATTATCTCTCAGCTCCATTAAAAAAAATTCTAATATATATATACACACACACATAAATTTAGCATTAAAATCTGTAAAAAAGTATACGAATCGTCATATAAGTATATAACAATTAGAAGTTTTTGTTTTTTGTTTTACATTGCTTATGTATAGTATATAAGAAGTATTTATAAACCAATTTGAAAGACCATTTTCGAATTTTTAGCATATATATTGATTTTTTTAAAATATATATATATATTGTTTTTCGAATTTTTAACATATATATATCGAAATATATATATATATATATTTATATATATATATATATATATATATATATATATATATATATTTCTATATAAAGATATTTGATATCTTGGAAATTTAATATTCACACCGTTTACATATATATATAAAGATATTTGATATCTTGGATATTTAATATTCACACAGTTGACGTGACGTCCATCTATTAGATTTACAGTTTTATATTTTAACGATGCTGTTGGGATGCAACCAAAATCCACATTGGAAGATCTAGAGAAAGATCATGGGTTTATAAAGATGGAATGATATCTCCATTGGTATGAGGCCTTTTGGGTGGTTCCAAAAGCAAAACCATGAGGGTTAAAACCCAAAGTGGTAAATATCATATCAGTGTGGAGATATCCGGATTCCGTTGGTCCTAACAGATGCTTACATAGATGCTCATAGTGGCTGATAAGGAAATCAATTATATGCATAATAAATATTGACAAAAAGCCAAAAACTTGTGTGAGACGGTTTCACGGTTCGTATTTGTGAGACGGTTATTATTATTCATGAAAAAATATTACTTTTTATGCTAGAGTATTACTTTTTATTGTGAATAGCGGTAGGGTTGACCCGTCTCACAGATTAAGATCCGTGAAACGTTCTCACATGCATGAGACTCGCTCATAAATATATACACATGTGTGTGTGTTTTTAGGATTGATTGCTTCCTTTATTAACTCACTACATTGGCCCAATTTATTCTCAAAGAACAACAAAATATTCCCCACCCACATAATCACATCTCTTCGTATCCAAATTCCCTCCAAATTAATCAAAACCAAAAAAACGTAAAATGTCATCAGATCCAGATGAGTTCTATCCCACTCCCTTCACTTCTCAGCCGAATTCTTCCAACTCGAACGGCTCGTTCGGACCTGTTTTTATAGTCTTGGCCGTGATCATTGTGGTGTCTGCTGTGGCTTGTGTTCTGGGACGGATGTTCGGCCGGAGGCGCCACGTTCCGAAGCAGGCTAGCCACAACACCAAAGCTCTGAAACCGAGCCATTTTCTTGGCCCTAAGGAGTGGGAACCTAAGCAGAAACCGGGCGGCTTCAGCGTGCGAGATGGAGACATAGAATTTGGGTTCGACAAGAAGATCCCAAGTGGCAAAATGGCTGCCAAGGGAGGAGTAGGAGGAGGAGCAAAGGGAAAACCACCTTACAACGGCGGCGGACACATACCGGAATTCAGATTCTCCGATAATGTCTGAAGGCTACCGGGAAGATCAGAAGATTTGCGCCAGTGCAAATGAAATCATAAGAAGAATTTTAAATATAATTTAATTACAAAATGTAAGTTTTGCATGGGTTGCATGTGTTGGAAGATTATTCATGAAATGTTGAGATTTTATTATTGGAGGAACCCTCTCAATTTTTTCACTAGAATTAGGTTTTCTTTTTTATCCCGTATTTTACTTATTTCGTGTATCGGAAGCGGAGCATCCTTCTTTTTGGACCCAAAGCTCGCCTCGAAGAGTGGATCCGACTATTTCTTTTGACCAAAAAAAGAAAAGAAGAATTAGCAATCGTATTATATATGGTTTGTTATTAGCTTTTCTTTTTGTTTGAATTAGACAATTTTTCAAAATCATGAAAATATAAGTTTATTTTATTATGATATTAATTAGGTGGTGATAACTAATTATGACTTTTTAAAAAAAAAAAAATTACCCACATGCATATATATTGAGTGAATAAATATTATTATATTTGGAATAATATGTCGGAGTTATATTTGATCATTTTTTCAGAGTCACGTCATTTTTTCATTTGATACAATGTATTGAGCAATATGAAAAAACACATGTTGTCTGGAATTATCTAAAATTTCCACCAATAAAGTTTGCATTATTATTTTAGAAGACATAATGATATGCATTAACCTTTAGTTAATGATGAATAATGATGATTGAGCTTAATTGTACACTCGAACCAACTTTACATGACAATTCGCAATCTATACGCGTATCGGAGGACGTAGGGGTTAGTAAAATTTCGGTTTAACTTCGTCGGTATATGATCGAATGGATGTTAGATATTTTAGCAAATTATTTGTTTAATTGTTTGGAAATATCAATTTTTCGGATTATTTTGTGGACCTGTTTAAGTTTGAACAAATCGAATATTAGCTCGAAAATCTTTGTTCTTTTTATTTATTTCAAAGTCAAAAGAAGAAGCAACAAAAAAATAAAAATAAAAATTTGAACTTATATTCTCTCCTTTATTAGTGCCACATTCACATGATGCCTGCCCCCTTCTTTAGGTGCTAAGTTAGTAACTTTTTTCCTCTTTTTTCTTTTTAGCAAAACTACTTATATTATAATAAAAAGATACATTATTCAAATGTATAAATATTTTCATATTTTCAACAAGATTCAAAATTAGCAAGTTTCAAGGACAAATTTTGATTTTATCTAGCTCTAAGATCAACAAATGATCCTGGTGCTTTGGTGGGAGCTTTTTTTTATCCAACCAACACAACATTTCAAAATATACTGTCTTCTTCGGACAAGATCTCCTTCCTAAACTTGCACAACATGTCGTTCGTTCTAAGATATCGGCCGAAGAAACGCTGATGCGAAGTTTATTGAACATCTGATCAAAAATTCTGGAAATCGGTCTTTTACTTTTCTTTTGTTAGCGTCTTGAGGAAATTTTACGTAGAGGTAACATAAGACCTTGCACTTCTTCAATCTGCCTTGTTTAATTTCTTTGCATACCTTGATGGCATTCTAACTTTTTCATTGCTTCGGGTATTTTGCATCAAGATTCCATATTTCACTTCCTTCTGATGTTCAGCATGACGGCCTTGCAATATTCTTCATGAGCAAATCCTTAAGTCGTGCTTGGATCGTTGAATTTAATTTGGAGGCGTGGATTTGATTTTGATGAAGATTTGAAGATTAATGTCAAATAACACCTAGTTTTCTTGTACTAGAAATCAACTATATAGTCACGGTTAAAATCATTTAACTTGATATATGGCATATTTGACATTTATTTGAGTTTTATACATCTAGATTTAAACATGTCCAATAGAGCTCCTTAGGGCAGGGGACGGACTGTAAATTCGTTGGCAACATGTCTACGCTGGTTCAAATCCAGCTCGGCCCAATAATTCACCAATCTACCATAAGATGGTATAACAAGTTCTTCATTACCTAAAATAGAGTTTCCATTTTTTCAAAAGAAAAACTTGAGTCAATATATTTTTCAGAGATCTTAACAAAGCTTGCCCAAAAGATTATTACCCCTTACCAAGGATCGATCAACTGGTTGAATCCACCGCAGGTAATTAATAACTATGTCTAATGGATGCTTATCAGGGATACCATCAGATCCCACTAGCAGAGGAAGACCAGGATAAAGTAAGCTTCGTCACCTCCAAGGAGACATTCTGTTATGTGATAATGCCTTCCGGGTTAAAAAATGCAGGAACTACCTATCAAAGGCTCATGGACAAGGTTTTTTCAGCTCAAGTTGGAAGAAATGTGGAGATCTATGTGGATGATAGTTTGGTAAAGTCCAAGAGTTCGGCCAACCTCATAAAGGACCTCCGTGAGACCTTTGCCACTCTGAGATCTTATGGGTTAAAGCTGAACCCCCAGAAGTACGCCTTCGAGGTCAGGAGCGGAAAGCTTCTGGGATATATGATAACGGAAAGAGGAATTGAGGCCAACCCTTAGAAAGTAAAAGACATTCAATCTATGTCACCTCCTCGGAATCTCCAAGAGGTCCAGAAGCTTGCCAGGAGAATTGCAGCTTTATCGCGATTCATTTCAAGAGCAGCCACCGAAATCTGCCTTTCTTCCGAGTTCTCAGGAAATCTAAGAAGTTTGAGTGGGATGAAGAATGCGTGAAGGCATTCGATGATTTAAAAAAGTATTTGGCTGAGCTCCCCATACTAGCCAAGCCAGCTCCAGGAGAGCAATTATATGTTTATCTCTCGGCCACTGAAACGGCTGTAAGCTCAGTCTTGATCAGACAGAAAGGCATTGAACAGAGTCCCATATATTACATCTCTCATACACTCAAAGGAGCGGAGCTTAGATATATAGTGGTAGAAAAAACTTGCTCTAGCTTTGGTCACAACAGCTCGAATACTAAGGCCATACTTCCTATGTCACCCCATTATGGTCCTCACTAGCAGCCCTCTGGGGAATATAATGACTCATGCTGATACCTCGGGAAGGTTGGTGAAATGGACCACTGAACTGGGAGAATATGACATTCAATATGGACCAGGACCGCAATACATGAAGATAATGTACTCTCCATCTCCCGAACCCAAAGACAATTATTGGTGTGCCGAGTTATTGGGATACATGAAAAATGGGGTGCTCCCCAAAGATCCAAAAAAGGCATACAGGATGAAGCGAAGGAACATTCGGTTTATACTTGTTAATGGAGCTCTCTACTAGAGGTCACTCTCTCAACCTCTTCTCAAGTGCTTTGGTCCCAAGCAATCTAGCTACGTGCTAAGGAGATTCACGAAGGTTGTTGCGGAAATCACTTGGGATCTTACTTCTTGGCACGAAAGGCACTTCTGGCCAGTTATTTTTGGCCCACTATGCTGAAAGACGCTCTAGCTAACGTCATCTCATGCAACAGTTGCCAACGTCATGCGAAACTCCAACATCAGCCAGCCACAGTAATGAGGAGTATTGTGGCAGCCTGCCCGTTTGATCAATGGGGGATCGATATTGTGGAACTTTTTCCCACAGCCCCAGCCCAGAAAAAGTTCTTGCTTGTTGTTATTGATTATTTTTCAAAACGGATGGAGGCTGAGGCTGAAAGTGAGGTACTCAAATTTCTCTGGAAGAACATTGTCTACAGGTTTGGGGTCTCGAGGAAGTCGATATCTGACAATGGAAGAAAATTTCAGGGAAACCGGATCCAAGCCTGGTGCAAAGAAATGAAGATTCAGCAGCACTTCACTTTGTGGCCTACCCTCAGTGCAATGACCAACTGGAGGTCACCAATAGGTCCTTAGTGCAGAGCCTTAAAACCCGACTTGGGAACGCAAAAGGTAATTGGGTGGAGGAACTCCCCAGTTTGCTTTGGTCATACAGGACTACTTCGAAGATTGGCACGGGGGAGACGCTTTTCAGCTTGGTTTATGGAAATGAGGCAGTGCTTCAGGCAGAGATCGGCGAAGAGACCTCCCGAGTAATATTCTATAATGAGCCAAACAATGAGAGGCGAGCAGCAGACTTAAATTTCTTGGAAGAAAAGAGGGAAGCCGCGACCATAAGGATGGAAGCTTACAAGAGACGTATAGCCCAATCTTACAATAAGAAGGCCGTTCAGAGGAGCTTCCAGGTTGGAGACCTAGTTTGGAAGAAGATTCAAGAAGTGGAGGTCGGAAAGATAGATCCAAGATGGGAAGAACCGTTCAAGGTGATAGAAAAGCTCAGCTCAGGTGCTTATTACTTAGAAGACCGGGCGAGGAAGGAATTGAAGAGGTAATGGAATACGTATCACCTCCGCAAATATTATGCTTAAATACTGTTAGAACTTTAGTTTCTTTTATTTTGTCAGTTACTTTTGTTGCAAGGACATCAGGTTTTAAAGCTTTATTCAGATATATTAATAAAATTATGCATTTTGGTTAGAAATTATTGCAGAAAAGGGTTTTCACCCTAACACAGATCAGGAGCTTCAGAGCTCACCTCATCTTGGTTACGCCAAGTTTATAAAAGTTTTCACCCGATCTCAGTTCAAGAGCCTCAGAGCTCACCTCATCTTGGTTACGCCAAGTTTATAAGGTTTTCACTCTAACTCAGTTCAGGAGCTTCAGAGCTCACCTCATCTTGGTTACGCATAGTTTATAAGGGTTTTCACCCGATCTCAATTCAGGAGCCTCAGAGCTCACCTCATCTTGGTTACGCCAAGTTTATAAGGGTTTTCAACCTAAATCAGTTCAGGAGCCTCGGAGCTCACCTCATCTTGGTTACGCCAAGTTTATAAGGGTTTTCACCAGATCTCAGTTCAGGAGCCTCAGAGCTCACCTCATCTTGGTTACACCAAGTTTATAAGGGTTTTCACCCGATCTCAGTTCAGGAGCTTCATGGCTCACCTCATATTGGTTACGCCAAGTTTATAAGGGTTTTCAGCCGATCTCAGTTCAGGAGCCTCAGAGCTCACCTCATCTTGGTTACGCCAAGTTTATAAGGGTTTTCAACCGATCTCAGTTTTAGAGCTTCAAGCTCATCCCATCTTGGTTTCGCCAAGTTTATAAGGGTTTTCACCCAATCTCAATTCAGGAGCTTTAGGGCTCACCTCATCTTGGTTACGTCAAGTTTATAAGGGTTTTCACCTGATCTCAGTTCAGGAGCTTCATGGCTCACCTCATCTTGGTTACGCCAAGTTTACAAGGGTTTTCACCCTAACTCAGTTCAGTAGCTTCAGAGCTCACCTCATCTTAGTTACACCAAGTTTATAAGGGTTTTCACCCGATCTCAGTTCAGGAGCTTCAGAGCTCACCTCATCTTGGTTACGCCAAGTTTACAAGGTTTTCAACCGACCTTAGTTCAGGAGCTCTGACGACAGCATAACTCATCTCGCCATGATCAAGCTGAACAGGTGTTAATTCCCACCTCTGCTCGGCAGAAACTTTATTCTTCAAGTACGGGGCCGAGCTCCAAGAACCAGCCGACCTCTCTCAGCCTGACCCCACTATGTTACAATTTTATTGTACGGGACCGAGCTCCAAGAGCCAGCTGATTTCTCTCAGCGCGACCTCACTATGTTAAAATTTTATGAATTACGGGGCCGAGCTCCAAGAGCCAGGCGACCTCTCTCGACGTGACCACAGTATGTTAAAATTTTATCAAGTACGGGGCCGAGCTCCAAGAGCCAGCCGATCTCTCTCAGTGTGAACTCACCATGTTGAAATTTTGGTTTTAGGCCGAGCTCCAAGAGCCCAGCCGACCTCCCTCAGGACGACCTCATCAGGCTATTGTTCCCTAGGCGTTTTGCTGGCCTCACATGGGAGAAAATAATGATATAAGTTTTCATTAAGGGAGTTCTATACAAGGAAAAGGAAGAAAAATTAAAAAAAAAATACAAATGAGCTGGGGCGGGGAGCCTTGCTAGTCAGGTTTCTGGGGGGGTTATCCACAACCCTCTGAGCATTTAGAAAATCGGCTGAGGCCCCCTCCGGAGGGTAACCGGCTTCCTTGAACTGAGCCACAACACCGTCAAAGCCCACATATATGAAGCCAAGGGCCCTCTCAGCAACAGTAAGAGAAACCCTTCTTACTTCAGGAAGGCTTCCTTGAAAACCTCGGAGCCCTTTTCCAGGTCAGCTTTAGCAGCCCTGGCCACCTCCTTAGAAGCTCTGATCTTCTCCTGAGATGCCTCAAGCCGGACCTCCACCACTCGTAGCTCATCCTTTAACTTCAAGGTCTCCGCTGCAAAGCCCTGGTGCATGTCATCCTCCCGCCTCTTCGAGTTGGCCTTCTCCCTCTCAAAGTCCTCCGTGAGGTCGGCCAACCTTTTATCCATCTCAGATGAGGTTGCCTGGAAGGCTCTGGCATATTCGAGGACTGCTTCCGAAAATTGGTGGCCCGGAAAGCCACCTCGGCGTTTAGCAGGGCTGTCTGTACAAAAAGAGCATTTAGTTAGGTTCAGAGAATGCACAAAAAGATTACTTGAAAAAACATTACCTCGGTGCTGGCAGTAGTGGAACTGAGACGAGCTCGGACCAGTTAAGCTCTTGGAGAAAGTCTGCATCGGCCACAGTGACGATGTCCCGTAGCTCGGCTCCCACCAGGGGAGTGGGCCTTGTCCCTTTTATCCGGAGGTCATCCCGGTACATGTCATAGAGGTTTGATCTACAGCGGATGACCTTGGAACAAGGATCCGGCCTGAATTGACGTAGGGTAACAACATCATTCTGGAGAGGCCCGAGCTCCCCACTACTGCCGGACTGACCTAGTGGGCCAGGGGTGCCCGGGGCTCGACGCTTCCGGGAAGATGTGCTCTGGGGGGCCTCCAGAGCCTCAGTAACCGTCACCATGGTGACTCTTCAGTGCTGGCCACAGCCTTACCTTTGCTCGCATTATCCGAGCTGGCCTTCTGCTGCTTGCGGGCCGCAACTTTTTGAATCAGGGCCTTCATGACTCTGCTAGCTGAGACAAAAAAAAGCTGGGTCAGATCAAAAAATAAAAAAAAAGATAAATAAAACAAAACAACAAAAGAGAAGGGTGCGAGTGACATAGGTCGGGCTGAATTCCATACCCTCATTGCTCTTGGGAGTGACTTTGGCCAAACTGAGCCTGTAATAGCGCAAGAGGCCCTCAGCTAAAAGGGTGGGAGTATGGAAACGCCGACCCCGGATGGCTTCAAAGGGCCCAAGGAAACTGAGGCTCTTACGAAAGCCCGGAGTAGGAGAAGGGAGCTTAGGGAGAGCAGCCCTTTATTGGGAATAGATGTCCACATGTCAGAAGGTTGGACAAAAAAATAATGGTGTTTCCAAAATTTGTTAGAACTCGGGGCCCCCTCGAAGAATTGACAGTTTGGCCGAGCTGAGAAGTAGAAGGGGCCTTCTTCCGACCTCTTAGGGAGGTAGAAGTGGGAGAAGCATAGGGGGTCTACTTCGAAAGCTAAGGCTTTGAAAAGACAAAAAATTACACATGGTACGAAAAGCGTTGGGTGTGAAGTGGCCGAGTTGGATTTGATAAAATTGGCTGAGCTGCTGGAAAAAAGGAGGGAGATGAAATAGAAGGTCACACTCTAGCTGGTCTTGATAGAAGGTATATTAGCCAGGAGGGGGATTATTAGCCCTCTCCTCAGAATGAGGAAAGATAAACTTATAATCCGAGGGGGCGTGGGAGAGAGTTCGGATGCGAACTTCTTGGTTAGCTCCTCGGGATGACTGAGACCAAGCTGGTTCCAGACTGGGCCGTCATCACCAGTAGTAAAGCGGGAGATGACCCCCCCAGTCTCAGGACACTCACCTGACCCCGAGACGATCTCCGTGAGGGGATCATACTGATCCACCTCTCGGAAGATCTCCTCGGAGGTTGACGGGGAAGGAAGAATTGGGGAGGTCATGGTAACAATACCTAATAGAGATCGGGAGAGCGGGGGTAGGGAGTTGGAAAAGAAAAAGAGGAATTCTTTTCGAAGGTCGGAGCCAAGCTGAAACGATGGAAAAGTAAAAAATGAATGAAGGGGTGGCTGGTATTTAAAGAGGGACCAGGAGGAGATCAGACAGTTGATTTAAAATGGGTTGAACGGCCAAGATCATCTCGGAATGCGTGAAACTAGCCGTTTGACTGACCGGTGACAACGACGTTTCGTGTTTAGGGCGGGAATCAATAGGGCTAGAAGCTTCGCGCCTCAGCTCTTTTTCAGCTCAGCACGGGTAATGACTATCGACTTAATCAGTGTGGCTAGGTACTTCGAGTCTAAGCTCAGCTCAACTAGAACCTTGTCAAACCCCGACACAGTGGAGAACTTTGCTTAGTTGCTCAGCTAGGCTAAAAGCTTCGTCTTCCAGATCAGGACAGCCAAAAACTAAGAGCTCAGCTAAAGGCTTTCCCTCTTTGGGTCAGAACATCCTATAACTTTGTCATCTTAAGCTCGGCACAACTAAAAGCCTTTAAGCTCGAGAAAGCCATGGGCCACCGAGAGTTCGGGCAACAACGAGCTTCTGGTCTACAACATCAGCTAGACTTAAGGGGGGAACTCGTGATACCCACGGATTGAGGACGGGCTCAGCCCACTCTTGTTCGCCCAGATAATTAATGGCCCAACGTTCAAGAACTCATGAGAGGTCTTTTGACGCGGAGTTAGCGGGAGGTCATCCAGGAGCTCACCTCGGCCGACCTCCCTAAACGCCCTTAAACGGGACATGAAAATAATAATATGCCGAGCTCCCGAGCCGAGCTCCCATGAAGAACCGTGCGGACCTCCCACGAAAGACCCAAGCCGACCTACCAGAAGACATTTTCACACCGATTGGAAAGGTAGTGGCCGAACTTCCGAGCCGAGCTCCCAAGAGCCCAGGTGATGGGCGGGATCATACCTACGAGATCTCTTACTCAGACGTTAGCGGGTAGCCCACAAAAATCAAAGCTCAGAAAGGTAAAGCCCGTTAACGATCTAACCAAATATTAAACAATATCTAACCAATTTTTTCAAAGATTCTGAGGATCTAAATCTACTAAATCAGGACTCTATTGTTCCCCTATAAATACCAGGTTTCGTTCATTATTTATTCATTCATATATTCACATTCTCTCAGTACACACATTACTCTTTCAGTTTTCTGTTTTCTGACTTGGGCGTCGGATGGGCTACGCCGGAACAACCTTACGGCCCCCTTTTAACACTCCAGTTTGTGCTTCCAGATTTCAAGGGTCTGATCCAAGCTTCCCAAGTGAAGATCCGACCTCCAAATACCTTTCAAAGGTCTGATCCGAGCTCTTCAAGTGAGGATCCTACCTCTCTGCTACCATCTGAGATTTCAGCAACATCAGATATTGTGAAAGAGACTATACAAGCTTTATAAATAATTATATTCATTTTTTTAATGCTAAATACAAAATTTTATTTAGTCTTTTCCACGAATTGAGTACTAATGCTTGAGTCAAAATTATATATATTTTCAGTTTCCTTAATTAATTTTATATATTATTTTTGGTTTATAGATAAAATTTGAAATAAACATTTTACCACATCTAAGCTCATGTATGTAAAATACATGGGAACTGTATAATTCAAATTCATCACATTTTAAAATTTTTAAAATAACTATTGCGTAAAAAATATAACAAATTTATTTATGTTAGTTATTTTAAGGAAAATGTTTCCATAAATCTTTAGTTCACTTATACTTTAGTATCTTGCTCATCAAAAATTAGTTTAAACTTTCTAACTTATTCTGGAGCATTCTTTTAAGTACGCGGCATTGTTACACATATCGAGTATGTCCAAAGACATGAGGTTACACAAATTAAAGTTTCTAACCTATATACTGTAAATACGAGGGTTGTATATCCCATTATGCTTCCATAATATAAACTAAATATTCTACCTCTTTAACTGAAACATCGTCGGGTCATATCCACTGAGTTTTACAAAATGCTCCTCACAGCTTAAACACACAGTCGTAACAGATGGTTCCTGAAGTAGATCCCTTTAACAACACTTAGCACAATCATGTATCGTTTTTATACATCATGGTGTATAATAAATTAGTTTACTATATTTTGTTCCATTATTTTGGAATATTTAAAACAAGAAAATATAACAAAAATTAGACACCAGAAACAACTAAGAATGAATAAAATTACTGAGATAAAATTATGGTTTAGAATAATATAAACCTAGAAATAGTATTGGATTACTATAAACTCTAAGAAAATATTAGAGAGATTCAAAATAAGGTACAAAATTATGACAATAAATTAAACAATATACAAAGTAAAATTGAAGAAATCCTCGAAAAACAAGAAAATTCTGGAACTTTAAAGGACATTCAAACAATAATCCAAATCTTATAACAACAATCCAGCTCTAGCAATAGGATTTCACGTGGAAGGTTATCACATCGTTTGGTATTGAACTCTTATTACACCAAAGAAGTATGTCCAAACTAGAAGTGGAAAAACCACTAACTCCTTATGAGAAAATTATCAGTCTTATAAAAAATTTCTCAGGATAGAAAATAATCTGATGACAACCATATAAATGATTGCTTTATAGGATCATCAAAACCTTGCAGAACTTTTTGCGATCCTCAATGTCGTAGATTTAAAATGAATACAACTGGAGGAAGTTAACAACCCCTAATTAGAAGGGTGCCTCCTCATGAAGAGCCAAGAAGGGAAAGTGTGAGATCATATGATAAAAACAGAGGAGGAACCCAAACAGAATTCCAAACCGATGGAAAATCACACTCAGCGGGAACACAGTGAAGGAGAAATCAAATTCCCTTGCACCAAATACCCCATGGAAAAGCCGTTTTAAAACCAATATATTCTTACAAGGTTATGCTTAACCTCGATACACTAGAGTTCAAAAATAAAGAAAATCTTATAGATGATTGGACATCAGTTATCAACATGACCATGTGATCTCAACAAAGAATGGTTAATTAAACTTTTAGAAATGATTCTGATGGGATCACTCAAATAGCCTGGGACCTAACTTCGACAGAAATCAAAGAATCAATCTTTGTTGAAGAATCTCTTAGCGAGATAGCCGGAAATGGCTACCATATTTAAAGCAAAGCTTTGTATAGTCTTGAATTATATGACATCTATTTAGATTATAAATATATCATGTTATTCACTAAATATAAATATAATTTAGGAGTCGAAGAAAATAAAATAATACATCTTTTCTTTGTCGAAATTTCAAATCTTTAGAGAGAAATGTTAATAAGGGAATATATACCTGACAATTCAGATACTCTGGCTAGAAGAACTTTTTTTAAAAGGAATGTCAGTAGAATTGTGCAATGTGGTAGCATTACAAAATAACATTTTACTAAGTTATTCGGTAATTCCTTTTAACTACCTTTCTGTCTAAAACATTGGCACAAATCGAAGATAGTTTCGATTTATTAAGAGATACTATTAAACATGCTCCTTTATATTGTTAAGAAAATGTTCTTTCAATAATTATTTGAAGTAAACCACAAAAACTAAAAATGAAGAGCTTTAAATCTCATCATTACACCAGAAGTGAAAAAAGTGGAAGCATTTATTGGAATCAAGAACAATATGGTCTAGAGAGAAAATCAGATCTTATAAATCTGGACAAAAAGTGAACCATCAAAGAGTGAGATGTCATCCCAAGCATCGAACTCATATCGAAGCACGAGATGAACACCAACACATATATTTTTTGAAGATCTTACATAAGAGCCAGTGAAAGTTTTAAAGATTGTAATTGTTGGACATGTGAAGCATAGCTCAAATTCAACCATCTGTCCAGAAAATGATAGAAAGGGAATAACGCAATTCATATCAACTCCAGATATTGAAGAAGTGATTTATTACCAATATTTAATTCAAGTATACCAATTTGTGGATATTCCTTCATACGATAATATATATGAATAAGATGATGTCCGAACTCAAAAAGAATCTAATGGAACAAAATCATAATTTAATTGAAGACGAAGTGCTTCAACACAAAACACATGAAGAACGTCATCTAATCTATAAGTTTTTCAATAAGGAAAAGGAAATCCCCATAGAACTTACAGGAAATTAGATGGAGATGTAATTAATTCTTTTTGAAAAAATAAAATAGGAATTGCAAAAAATCAAGCCAGAAGTAACACAAACCATGTTATAGATTCATATTGTAACAATCCTGATCATGATAAAACTTACATTTAATGAATGAATAGATTCACCCGTTGATATTGCTATATGAGATAAACGAAGGGGTAATCTTCATGATTCGATACTGGAAACTGTATCAGGAAATATCTGTGCAAGGAAAATTATAGGAGTAATTTATCCAAAAATTGCCTACAAACTAGCAAATCGTGATTTTAGCTGATCCTTGACACTACATAAAAAATTCAAGGGAAAAAACGAATGAAAGAAAGTAATAGATCATACTCTATTAAATATCAAATTTCATACTCTCTCTAATATATATAATTCAAAATTATTTATTAGAAAAGAGTTTATATAAATTCTTGAAATATTCGAAAAAGTTGTTGAAATAATTTATCTAGAAAGAATCGAGTTTCCTTACAATAAACAGATATCCAGATCCAAGATAAACTAGTTCTAAATAGAAATCAAAGTTTTAGACTAGAACCAAAGAGAATATATTTTTAGGGTGATACAGGAACGGAGCTAGAAATATGGCTCTGCCCGGGATAGAATTTTAAACTCTAAAATTTTTTAATATATTAAATTGATATACCCGGGCTAATATCATATTATTCCAAAATTATACAAAATTTACATATAAATTTTTTTTAAAAAAAATTGGGCCACCGGGCTAAAGCCCGGATACACAAAAGTGTGCCTCCGCCTCTGGGGTGATATGATCACAAGAAACAGGTGACGAAAACACATGTAGAAGAAATTCAACAGCTAACAAAAAGTTTTTCAACAAGAGGAAAACTTAGATGTCCAGAAGGATAGGAGGAAGTCAAAATAGTATTTGATATTACAAAACAAAGAAATTAATTTCTTTGTAATATCATCTACTATTTGAAACAAATTATTATATGAACTTACCAATGAATGATAAACATCGGTGAATTGGGATTTCATATCAAAGGAATTCCATGAAAAAATCCGGATAAAAAGGTTCTTAGATTAGATTTTCTCGAGGAACATAAACCTTGGAAACGAAATGGAATTCATGACAGAATATAGAATCTGGAAAATTCAACTACCACGAACTCATTCTCGATATACATTCCATTATGAATGTTATATTGATTCCGTGCCTAGAACTGTACAACAAAAAAAATAATTTTTCCAAAATAATTGGAAGAATAATTACCTCATATTGTTGGACGATATTTCTCCGAAGGAATTTTAATATGATGTAAAGGAATTAAGATAACCAAAATATTAATCGGAAGTGCTGCACAAACACTCTGGAATAAGGTGAAAACACCGTCGATCTACTTTCATGATATATGAGCATACATTTTGCTAGGAATGTTTAAATCTTATTGTGGGGCCCTTAACTCCTAATCGTTATTACAATACAATCAGATTAGGGTTAATTAATTACAGCAGAAAACGACTTTAAATTTTCTTTACAACGAGCCCAAAATATCTCTCCTGTAATTTGAATACTAAAAATAGTATTTTATCTCATATCATAATACATGTCCACACGTAATCAAAACCAATCACATACAAACATTTCATATCCACGGGACATGCCCCGATATATAGATACATATACATATACTGGGAACACGACATAAACATAAACCTCAGCCCAAGCTGTAGCTTCCTCCAGAAGTACCCTCTCCGGTCTCCTGATATCCTGGAGTACCTGCCATTGTCCACACACAAAGACAACAACAGCCCCCCTTGGGGAAGAGTAAAGCTCCGTATGGAACAACCAATCATATATACCACAGATATCTAAACAATGATATATGATATGCAATGCATGTATGTCATAGAGGTATCAGGTCAAATGCCCACCCACTGAGCACATGTCAGAATCAAACGAATCGCTATCAAATCAATGATCGAGCTGGCACCGACCTCAATAAGGGATACTCATATGATAGCGTCGACAAAGCGCCATCAAATCCCAAATCTCATATCCAGTCATCGGGGCCACAATTGTCTATGCTTTACGGGTCATATAATACCAACATAGCAATTGTGTTCACAAACCCTAGAATCCAATCAAATCATATCAGGATATCCAAGGATCATAGTTTAACGTGCATGTCATGTATCGATGTATGCATCAAATGATGTGTGTTAACAAAACATTTATTTTATACATCGATATTCAAACCTCAATGTCATGTATGTCACATCAAATCAACAAATAGGCATATAGACACATATTCTCGTTCCAATCAATCAAACCAATTCAACATATATCATATAATACAGATACCTGTCATATGTTACCCGGTCGCAACATACCTCAATTCTTCGTTTCCAGTTGATGTAGCCTGAAGATATCGGTATAATACTTTATCTACATCAATAACATACTCATTCCAATCAATAACATACTCTAAAATCATTAATATGAGTTTCAAATATCATTTGAAACTTCAAAAATTCATATCAAATCAAAATCATATCATAATTCAATTCCGACTTCGAATATGAGTTTCTTATCGGTTATTCTACCACATATAGGAATCTCGACTTCAAATACATGCTATTTCAGCACTTTCATATTTAGAGCTGCTGAAACTAGAAGAAATTTACCTCAAATCGAAGACCTCGTGTCAACGATCCCAGATCTGAAGTCGGTTCGTCGATTGGATAAACCGATAAATCACAAAATCGAAAAAATAAAAAAAAATATATCCTCACTTTTCTCTTTCTCGCCTCTTCTCTGTCGAAAGAAGATGATGAGGTGGAAATGCAATTCCACCGTTTCAATGTTATTTTTTTTTAATTTTTTTTAATATTATATTATATTATATTAATAAAATAATATAATATAATATATACTATTAAAATTTTAACGCCGGTATACATCTTTGAATTAGTCAAACGATCCAATTTTTCAAAACTCAAAACATGAAACTTCTCTATCTTTGAGTTTTCTATGTCATATCCAAATCTCAAATCATTTGGACTTCATATGACAAAGATATGTCACTATTTACCATTTTTCCTTAAAATTAATTCATTATTTTTCAACTTATTTACAAAATGCCATCAAAATAAATTGAATATTTTTCAACTTATTTACCAAAATGACATCAAAGCTATTTTAGTCTCGAGGTCTCATATTTCTCCCCCTCTTAAAAGATTTCGTCCTCGAAATCTCAAACATCTCTATAAACATAACATTGGCAAACTTATAAATGTCACCAGTTATAGTACATATCAAAACTAAAATCAGTAAATGGATCATTATACATTGAATACAATGGAACATGTGGAATAACATCAAACAAGTGCGGATATGATTCTCGCATCTTGCTTTCCAATTCCCACGTTGACTCCTCCACCCCATGTCGTATCCATTGCACTCGAACTAGCGGAATCGATTTATTACGCAATATCTTTTCCTTTCGATTCATAATGCGAACAGGTTGTTCAACATAGGAAAGAGAAGGATCAAGTTCAACCTCATCAGGTGCAAGTACATGTGATAGATCGGGTTCATATTTCCTCAACATAGAAACATGAAATACATCATGAATAGCAGATAGAGCTGGTGGCAATGCTAATCGATACGCAAGATCACCGACTCGATCCATAATTTCGTATGGCCCAACATATCGAGGTGATAACTTCCCTCGCATGCCGAATCGAACAGTGCCTCTAAAGGGAGATATTTTCAAAAACACTGTCACTTTTCTGAAATTCCAAGGGTCGTCTTCGTTTATTCGCATAACTCTTTGACGATCCTGAGCAGCTTTTCATCCGCTGCCGAATCAACTGAACCTTATCGTTTATTTCCTGTATCATTTCAGGTCCAGTCAATTGTCTCTCACTAATCTCATCCCAGAATAATGGTGATCTACATCGTCTCCCATATAGAGCTTCAAACGGTGCCATACCGATACTCGTCTGAAAGCTATTATTATAAGAAAATTCAACCAATGGTAAGGCATCTTGCCATCCCATTCTGAAGTCCATCACAATTGCACGTAACATATCCTCTAAAGTCTGAATCGTACGCTCAGTTTGGCCATCAGTTTGAGGGTGATAAGAAGTATTCATAGCCAAACGTGTACCCATTGCCTCCTGAAAACTACCCCAGAATTTAGAAGCAAATCTGAGATCACGATCAGATACAATTGAGACTGGCACACCATGCAGTCTCACAACATTCTCAATGTATAAACGGGCCATTCTCTTATAAGGATAAGTCCGCTCATACGCAATAAAATGCGCAGATTTCGAAAGCCGATCAATAATAACCCAAATAGCATCACAGCCCTTGGGCGAACGAGGTAAATGAGTCACAAAATCCATAACAATATGTTCCCAATTCCATTTCGGGATTTCAAGACTATGGAGTAATCCTCCATGTTTATTCTCTCGGCTTTTACTTGCTGGCAGACAAGACATTTAGAAATAAACTCAGCAATGTCCTTCTTCATACGTCTCCACAAGAATTGAGGTCTCAATGTCAAATATATCTTCCGACCTCCAGGGTGAATACTGTATTTGCTACAATGTGCTTCTCGAAGAAAGGCAGATTTCAAATCAGAGTCGTCAGGAACTACCAGCCGACCATTATGTCGTAAAGAATCATCAGAAGAAATCTGAAATCCAGACTGATGTCCAGCAGATACAAGTTCTTTCGACTTTTGGATCTGAGCATCGCTTCGTTGGGCCTTTCATATTTTCGATATCAAGTTCGGCTCAATTTGCAATGCTGAGACAGTGACAGAATTCCAATTCGAGTGAAAAGTCCAACCAGAAGTACATATATCCTCGTGTACTTTGGCGACATTGACAGAAGCTAGAACAGAATCATGAACTTTACGGCTCAGGGCATCCGCAGTAACATCCAGGGTGATATTGAATCTCACAATCAAAATCTTTCAGGAGATCCACCCACCTGCGTTGCCTCATATTCAGATCAGATTGAGAAAAGAGATATTTCAGACTCTTATGGTCTGAATAAATAACAAACTTTTCTCCGTACAAATAATGGCGCCAAATCTTCAAAGCAAACACAATGGCGGCCAATTCAAGATCATGAACATGATAACGTGTTTCATGAGATTTCAATTGACGAGACGCATAAACAACCACTTTGCCATGTTGCATCAGAACACAGCCCAAACCTCTACCAGACGCATATGTACATACCACAAATCCTCCGGTACCTGAGAGAATAGTAAGCACAGGTGTTGTGGTCAATCTCGTCTTCAATTCAAGAAAACTAACTTCACATTCATCTGACCAAATGAATCGCTGATTCTTCTGCGTCAGTTGAGTAATAGGTTTAGCTATCTTCGAAAATTCTTCAATAAAACGACGATAATAGCCAGCTAAACCCATGAAGCTACGGATATCAGGAACATTGGTAGGTCTTGGCCAATTCAATACAGCTTCGACCTTCGCAGGATCAACAGATATGCCATGTCTCGAAATGACGTGGCCCAGAAATACCACTTTGTCTATCCAGAATTCACATTTGGACAATTTGGCATATAAATGGCTAGTACGTAGAGTTTGAAGTACTAGTCTCAGATGTTCAGCATGTTCCTTCTTCGATTTCGAATACACAAGAGTATCATCAATAAAAACATAACGAATCGGTCTAGATAATCTCGGAAGACACGATTCATTAAGTCCATAAAGATAGCAGAAGCATTCGTGAGACCAAAAGGCATAACCAAGAATTCATAATGGCCATATATCGTACGAAAAGCAGTTTTAGGCACATCGTCGTCTCGAACACGTACTTGATGATACCCAGAACGAAGATCAATCTTCGAGTATACAGAAGTACCCTGAAGCTGATCAAACAAATCATCAATACGAGGAAGTGGGTACTTGTTTTTCACAGTAGCCCGATTCAGTTGCCTATAGTCGATACACATTCACATCGTACCATCTTTCTTTCGAACAAAAAAAACTGGAGCTCCCCAAGGTGATACACTCGTTCGAATATATCCCTTATCAAGAAGATCCTGTAATTGTTCTTTCAATCCTTTCAATTCCAGACGTGTCATGCGATAAGAAGCTTTAGATATAAGAGCAGTCCCTGGCACAAGATCAATACTAAACTCAACTTCTCGATGAGGAGGAAAATCAAGAATCTCATCGGGAAATACATTCGGGAATTCTTTCGCAACAGGAATCTCTGATAAAGAAGGCTCCTTCTTAGAGATATCAATAGCGTAGATAAGATAACCTTCATCTCCGCTAGTCAAAAGTCGAGACATTTCCAAGAAAGATACCAATGGAATTTTGGCTTGGGAACCCTTGCCATAAAAATTCCACTTGGGTCCATCAATCGGTCGAAATCGAACCACTTCATGACAACAATCAAAATTAGCTCGATTTGTCATCAAGATATACATGCCAACAATAAAATCAAAGTCGTGCATTAAGAGGACAATCAAATTCAGAAATACCACATTATCTTCATATATCAATACACAATTATGCACAACTTTCTCAGACAAAATAATCTTCCCTTCTGGCGTGGCTATCGACAAAGTATCATACAACGGGGTACACTCGATATCATGAGATGCAACAAATGCATGAGATATGAATGAATGAGATGCTCCTGTATCAAATAAAACACATGCAGGATAATCGCAAAGCGTGCAAATACCTGCAATTACGCCACCAGGAGCTTCTCTCGCCTGATCCTCAGTCATGGCGTATACTCTTACTTGAGTAGGAACTTGGGCACTCTCACCACCCGGTCCTCGATATCGTGGGACACTCTACTGCTGAAAAGATGGAACATGAACAGCAGGTCTCATCATACCAGGGCCACCTCTAAATCCTGGCTCGGGTTGAGCAGAAGTCGTACCCCTGTTCGGACATACTCGAGAGAAATAGCCTTCCTGCCCACATTGATAACAAGTACCAAACATATCTCGACACTGTTCGATAGTATGTTTACCCCCACAATGACTACAGCAAGGGGCAATCACGGGACTCCCTCTCTGGGATCCACTGGAACTCGAAGAAGACGAAGAAGCAGAGCCAGTCTTCTTGAACTTCTTACCCCCGGGTCGCAAAGTAGGCTGCTGAGCTGACACCGGAGGTGGAGGAGTATACTGTGGACCTCCCCGCCTGAGTCCAGCCTCGGCTGCCTGAGCTCGTTCAACTGCCTCTGCGTAGCTGGTAGGCAATCCAGAAACAACATATGTATACAAAGCAGGATGTAAACCATTTGCAATCCTGTTATATTTTGCCCTCGCATTCCCAGCTACGTGAGGTGCATACTTCAACAGAGTAGAAAAATTTGAAGCATACTCTGCAACAGACATCGTTCGCTGCTGTAGATTATTGAATTCATTCTCCTGGGCAGTATAATAGGAAGGGGGAGGATACTGCTCCAAAAACTAGGCCTTGAAGACATCCCATGTGACTTCAATCCCGGTCTCTTTCAGTCCAATCTCAGCGGCTTCCCACCAAGATTTTGCTCGGTCTTTCAACTGATAAAGTGCAAGTTTCAGTCTCCGAGCCTTGGAATACTCAACAATATTAAACAAGTGCTCGATATCCTTTAACCAGGCTTCAGCTCTTTCAGCACTCTCAGTGCCAAAGAACCTCGGTGGTTTCAGATCCTGGAATCGAGCCATCACTACATCCATGGACAATCCTTCAAATTGTCCAACAATCCTCTCAGTACTGCTACTCGCAGTTTCTTTTGTGTGATCCATCTACAAATCAAAATCAATTTCATAACATCATCATCTCATATCATCAATCTCATCAGATACTTACTCGAATCAAATCAAGAAGGAGCAAGTAATACAAATAAATCAAACACATACGCACAATTCATTTGTGTCTATTCACGTGTACACTAGACTCAATCGAGCATTCCCAGCTATGCTCTGATACCATTCTGTGTGGGACCCTTAACTTCTAAACGTTATTACAATACAATCAGATTAGGGTTAATAATTACAGCGGAAAACGAGTTTAAATTTTCTTTACAACGAGCCCAAAATATCTCTCCTGTAATTTGAATACTAAAAATAGTATTTTATCTCATATCATAATACATGCCCACACGTAGTCAAAACCAATCACATACAAACATTTCATATCCTCGGGACATGCCCCAGTATATAGATACATATACATATACTGGGAACAAGACATAAACATAAACCTCAGCCCAAGCTGTGGCTTCCTCCAGAAGTACCCTCTCTGGTTTCCTGATATCCTGGAGTACCTGCCATTGTCCACACACAAAGACAACAACAGCCCCTCTTGCGGGTGAGCAAAGCTCCGTATAGAACAACCAATCATATATACCACAGATATCTAAACAATGATATATGATATGCAATGCATGTATGTCGTGGAGGTATCAGGTCAAATGCCCATCCACTGAGTACATGTCAGAATCAAACGAATCGCTATCAAATCAATGATCGAGCTGGCACACCGGCCTCAATAAGGGATACTCGTATGATAGCGTCGACAAAGCGCCATCAAATCACAAATCTCATATCCAATCATCAAGGCCACAATTGTCTATGCTTTACGGGTCATATAATACCAACATAGCAATTGTGTTCACAAACCCCAGAATCCAATCAAATCATATCAGGGTATCCAAGGATCATAGCTCAACGTGCATGTCATGTATCGATGTATGCATCAAATGATGTGTGTTAACAAAACATTTATTTTATACATCGATATTCAAACCTCAATGTCATGTATGCCACATCAAATCAACAAATAGGCATATCGACACATATTCTCGTTCCAATCAATCAAAACCAATTCAACATATACATATAATACAGATACCTGTCGTATGTTACCCGGTCGCAACATATCTCAATTCTTCGTTTCCAGTTGATGTAGCCTGAAGATATCGGTATAATACTTTATCTACATCAATAACATACTCATTCCAATCAATAACATACTCTAAAATCATTAATATGAGTTTCAAATATCATTTGAAACTTCAAAAATTCATATCAAATCAAAATCATATCATAATTCAATTCCAACTTCGAATATGAGTTTCTTGTCGGTTATTCTACCACATATAGGAATCTCGACTTCAAATACATGCTATTTCAGCACTTTCATATTTAGAGCTGCTGAAACTAGAAGAAATTTACCTCAAATCGAAGATCTCGTGTCAACGATCCCAGATCTGAAGTCGGTTCGTCGATTGGATGAACCGATAAATCGCAAAATCAAAAAAATAAAAAAAAATATATCCTCACTTTTCTCTCTCTCGCCTCCTCTCTGTCCACCGTTTCAATGTTATTTATTTTTTATTTTTTTAAATATTATATTATATTATATTAATAAAATAATATATTATATACTATTTAAAATTTTAACGTCGGTATATGTCTTTGGACTAGTCAAACAATCTAATTTTCCAAAACTCAAAACATGAAACTTCTCTATCATTGAGTTTTCTATGTCATATCCAAATCTCAAATTATTTGGACTTCATATGACAAATATATGTCACTATTTACCATTTTGCCCTTAAAATTAATTCATTATTTTTCAACTTATTTACGAAAATGTCATCAAAATAAATTGAATATTTTTCAACTTATTTACCAATATGTCGTCAAAGCTATTTTAGTCTCGGGGTCTCACACTTATACTCAAGAAAATGACACTAGACAATTAATGTTCACAACACTATATTATACAAAGTCAGTAAAGAGACTAAGAGAGGCATTTTACAGAAAAATGTCAATCCAGTTTTGCAGCAAGCGTGTTGATAAAAGAAAACTTCTATATTCAAAAATGAAATATTCCAGAAAGTTTGGAAAAATAATGCTCAAAGTAAGAGCAGAACAAAACCTTCAACCATAAAAACTGGATGTCCTCATGTAGCTTTACATTAGAAAGATGTAATGTTAGAAACAAAGATATCACTAGAAGAAGATGTCAAAACAAAGATTAAAGAAAATTACAATGAAAATCCCTGAGCATGGTGGGAAAGAAACCAACTCCAAGCCAGTCTTAAAATCAAAGAAAGCAAGGAATATGAGTTCGTAAAATGTACGCCTATCCCGTTGAACATATTTGATCAAAAAATATGCATATTATTATCAAGAAACATTTGAATCTTGGTTTAATAAAAGCAAGATTATCACCATATAGCAATCCAGGTTTTTTGGTAAAAAATCATGGTTAGATCAAAAAGAACAAATTCATGTTAGTAATTAACAATCAATAAATAAATAAAATTCTAGAGTTTGATTGATATTTTATATCTAGTAAAGATAATTTAATTAGTTGATAAGCAACGCAAAAATTTTCTCTAAATTTAATTATAAGTCCGGATTTTATCCGATTCAAATGAAAGAAGAAAGCAAGAAATTTACGGTTTTTTCCAAACAACAAGGTCGTTCTATTTGGGAGCATTTACCAATAAGATTTACTAATGCACCCAGTTATTTCAAAAAAATAGATAATTTTTTCAAATATTATTTTAGATTTAAGTTTGTCTATATTAAACATTTAGAAATTTTAATAATATCTAAAAATATGGATGACCATATTAAACATTTAGAGATTTTCTTTAATTTTTGTAAAAATGGACTAGTCCTATACGAAAATAATACAGTCATTACTACAAAGAAGATTGACTTCTTTGGAGTAGAAATTTGATGAGTCATGAATAATTGAGCAAGAAAATATAGTGGGAAATGTGCAAAATTTTCCAAATGAACTAAAAAAAAATAAACAACTTCAAAGTTTTTTATGAATTTTTAACTATGTTGGAATGTTCATTAAGAATAAAGAAAAATACAGGAAAGTATTCAGTCAATTATTGAAAAAAACATGCAAGATTTATATAGACAGAAAAACACACAAAGAGACTTAGCCAACTAAAATAGATTTGCAAAAATCTTCAAAAGATTATTATTCCTCGATATGAAGATGACTTACTATTATATAAAGATGCCAATGATCATTATGGGACATCGGGTCTTACAAAGTTTATATCAGAAAGAGAGCAACCAAGCATATATTGCAATTGATTATTTTCAGGCGTAGAAGACATAAGAAATATTATTAAAATGGCAAGTTTTATGTCAAAATTATATTTTTTATATAATCATTATTAAATCTTATAAAAATATTCATGCAAATTTTTTAACAAAAGTTTGGCAAAGCTGATGTCGATGTCATCATGAATGTAGAACCCGTAAATCAGTAGACGTATAAGCCATGCATAATTCTAGATTTTTAAATTTAATTAACTTCATTGCATGATTATTTTTTTTTTATGCATTTATTTGAAGTTAATTATTTGTTTATTCAGTTCAGTAGTTGATTTTCAGCATTTCAGTTATTTCAGTGAGGCCGGACCGGAGTTGGAGTTTTGAGATAGAATTTAAGATTCGAAAAATATTTCCAGGACTTACTTTAGCTAGCAAGTAAGTTAATTTAAGTTAAAAAGAAGGTTTGAGGATTTATTTTAATAACTTGAGGTGAGTAGGAAATTAATTCAATTAAGCTCCATTTATTAAGGGTTTTATTTACTAAATTATTTAAGGGATTAGTGAGGCTTTGTAGAGTGATTAATTATCAACTAGATAACAAATTTTCCCCGTCATTTTTATTTCATTTTTCGGCCACCCCCCTTGGAGATGCAACAAATCCTTTGCCAACTCATCTTTGACTCATTCTTGATTAGTTTGAGTTGTTAAACTTTTTAATTATTTTGTTCCACCTTAATTAATCAATGTTAGAGCTTATCCTAGACTAATTAACCAAGCATTTTCGGCCACCTCTAGTCTAGATGCATCCAAGAATAAATTTCTAGAAAACCAAAATTCAAAATTCAAAAAAAACTAGTAGACTTGGTCCTTGATTCTCCCATTTATTTTGGCAACCACTCCCTCACTCCCATAACCATTTCTCCCCCTCTCCATTTTTCGAAAATCAGAGGAGAACCAGAGAGGAAATCGTGACTTATAGCTAGGAAGAAAGGCTAGAGAAAACCGAGAACTAAAGAGAGCAAGAGAAGCCACTCCGTCTCCGTGCCGCGTCGTCGTCTCTTCATTTCGTTGTTCATTAAAACGAAACCAAGGCATGTCTATATTCTTTTCTAAACCTCAATCAAGTCCTATATTATTTTATAGCCTCAAATGGTCTCGATTTTTCAGCAGGAAACCGATTTTTGACAGCAACATCACTTAAAAAAATTCTGCACAGTTTTATTCCTTGTGCTCTTCACGGTTTGGCTTGTTTTTGTGCATTCAGGTGGTTGGCTCGACTCCAGGCTCACCAGGCTACATCTAGACACATACTAGGGTGTGTCAAGACCGTGATGGTCCATTAAAACCAGCCCCATACATGTCAGAATTCAGAAATGACAGCAACCCTCCCCCTTGCATCTTATGAGTTTCGAAAATTTCAGTTTTGCTGTCATAGGAAGAGATCTGATCTTGGCTGCCCCAGGGGCTTATAGCCATGGTTAGATCACTTCCCTAGCACGTCTAAGACGTGACTAAGTCGCCCTTTTGGTGGCTTGGTCCATGGCTCCGCGGTTTGTAAATAAAACTGTCACAACAGCCCCTCCCCTTTCTCGGCTCTTGAGTTTTGATAGCAGGTTTGCATTTCGTTTTTGCGGCTTGGTGTGGATCTGGTTCGGCCTTGTGCCCTTAGCCACGGTCCATACCACACCCCAAGATGTCTAGGTCGTGCCATGGTAAATTAATGGCCACTGGAACGACGCAAGATAACCCACGAAACAAGAACAGCCCACACTCCCCTTCTCGGCCCTTCATTGTACAGCACATGCATTTCGGTTTTGGTTGCTTGGTGTGAATCTTGGTTGGCCTATGGCCCATAGCCACGGTTCATACCATGCCCCTACATGTCTAGATCGTGCCATGGTCAACCAAATGGCCACTGGAACGACGCAAGACATCGATCAAAGCAAGACACTACACTTGCACAGCTGCTGGAAATTACAGCAACTTGCTGTGTCGATTAGGAGGCTTGTTTGAGTTCTTGGTTGGCTTTTAGCCTATGGCCTTGGACTGGACAGTGCCCCATTGAGTTAGGAAGGTCATGTTTTCGACCGTTCGTGATTCGGATCATTTTTGAGGTCGTTCGAGAATTTACGGTGCGATGTGCCAAATTGACTCTCGAAAGAGCGTTTCATGTTTTGGCCTCCATTTCACCTAGATTTCGACCCTCATAATTTTAGGAGCATAAATTCATAATTTTAAACGTATTTTAATCATGACGTCACGTTGGTTCAGTGTTGGTTCGGGTTGGTTTAAAGTCATGATTAAATACGAGGTCGTTAGACGTAGTTGTCGCATTTTAGAAATTTAATTGCATAAATTTGCCTAAGAAAAATTCATTGCATATTTTCATGGCATTTTTAGGTTGCAGCGAGCCTGGGGACGATCCATTCCAGTTGGTAAAATTTCAGGATATTTTCATTATCGTCAGTTAATTATTTTACGTGCATGAAAACAGAAAAATGATTATTTTTGAGATTTATGCGATATGGCTTGTGGTTCATTCACTATGTGGGAGCATTATTATTATTTATACGGTCGCCAGTGACCGCTCAGTTCAGGTTGGTACCATCGGGTCTTCAGTGACCGCTCAGTTCAGGTTGGTACCATCGGGTCTTCAGTGACCGCCAGCTCAGTTCCAGGCTCCCCGGTAGTCAGTTACCGATCAGTTCAGCTTAGTGCAGTGGCCACAGGCGTAAAACATAATCTCAACAGAAAAGTTTTATCAGTTATTTCAGTGCAGGCTCCAAGGAGCAATTATTTTCACTGTGATTATCAGTTCAGCATGCACGTATTATAATTGCTCAGTACAGATTATTTTCAGCATGTCACATGGCATGATATTTTATCCCATGCATATTTTACTCCAGATTTTTACTCGTTACCTGCGATATATGCATGCTGAGTCTTTAGACTCACTAGACTTGATTGTTGTAGGTACTGATGAGGTCAGGGCCGAGGGCGGGGACCAGTGAGCCAGCTTGGGTCGGCAGTAGTGGCACCCGAGGACCTCAGTGCAGCAGTGTTTATTTTATTCCGCAAACAAATTTTTTATCAGTCATTGGATATTTTTTTTAAATTGTTATTGTTGGCAAACAATTATTTTCTTCCGCTGCAACCTTTTTGAAACATTGAACTTGATTCACCAGTTGATTTTATGAATGAGGCCATTTAAGTTCTTTTAAAAAGAAAATTTTTAATTTTCCGCAAATTTTAAAGCAAGAAGTTTTAGGGCCTTTACAATTGGTATCAGAGCGGTGGTTCTGTATAGGGTTTCACTACTACTGACTGCGAGAAGCTCACGAAGCCACGTCTTCGGTCTGTAAGTTTTCAGTTCAGCATTTTGTTCAGCAATTATTTAAAGCATGAATTTATTTTGTCAGCATGCTTCCAGACATTCAGTATTTCAGTATTCAGTTATAATAAATTATGGAATTATGCATGTTAGTTACGTACGGGTTATGTATGGAACAGTATGCCCCCTAGACGCCAAGTTGGACGCCCGAGAGGTGGTGGCGAGCACCGTCGCGAGGACGATGATCAGAGACAAGAGAGGCAGACACCTCCTCCTCCTCCTCCACCTCCTCCACCGCCCCCACCGGACATGAATGCCCAGATGTTAGCTGGGATGACTCAGTTCTTCGCACAGTTTGCGGGGAACAATGCTGTGGTGACTAGGCCGACAGGGCCCGAGGCCGTCTATGAGCGATTTATGAAGATGCGCCCAAAGGAATTCTCCGGGACATCTGACCCCATGGTTGCCGAGGGATGGATCAAGTCCCTCGAGGTTATCTTTGATTTCATGGAGCTGGGAGACGCTGACCGAGTTCGATGTGCGACCTATTTATTTACTGGAGACGCCCGCTTATGGTGGGAAGGAGCGTCAGTAGCCTTGACTTTGGCTACACTTTCTTGGACCCGATTCACGGATGTTTTCTACTCCAAGTATTTTGGTGAGGAGGTTCGCACCAGACTGACCACAGAGTTCATGAGTCTGAGGCAAGGGGATATGTCAGTTACGGAGTTTATCCGTAAGTTCGAGAGGGGCTGTCACTTTGTGCCCCTGATAGCAAATGATGCCAGAGCAAAGTTGATGCATTTTCTGGTGGGACTACGGCCGATCTTGCGCCTGGAATGTTAGGGTATCTGACCCTGCCACTTATGAGATTGCCGTCTCCAAGGCCTTAGCCGCAGAACAGGATCAGCGGGATATTGAGAGGGACCGACAGGGCAAGCGCCCAGTCCAGGCACCACACCGCCCTCCTCCTCATCAGCATCAGCAGCAACATAAGAGGCCATTCCATGGGCCGCCTAGAAACAGAGGTCACCACCTGCAGCAGCAGCAACAGCAGCGGGGACGCCCAGCCCCGAGGACTCAGGAGTACCCAGTCTGTCCGAGGTGCTCTCGCCGCCATCCTGGAGCATGTATGGCTGGCTCAGGAAAGTGTTTTAAGTGTGGCAGTCCAGACCACATGTTGCCACATTGCCCGCAGAGGAATCTGCCTACTCAGGGCCGAGTTTTCGCTCTCCATGCCGCGGAAACCAACCCTGAGACCATGTTATTGACAGGTACCTTTAAGCTTTAAGTTATCATTGAAATTCCGTGTTTTGACTATCGGGAGTAAGATTTGAACATAGAACCACGATAGGATTGCATGCTCTACTTAGTGATATTTTCGGGACTTAGTTAGAAGAACTTTGACCTTTGCATGTCTATAAGCTTAGCTCTTGTGATCGTTGGGTTCTGCTTAGTATTCCGAACTTTCAGGGAGAATTTTCATAGCCGGCAAAGATACCAAGGCCTTGATAGATTCAGGGGCCACTCACTCGTTTATATCGGAGGTCTTTGCAAACTTTCTGAAGATCAAGACCATTGGGCTAGACATAGCCTTTTCAGTAGTGTTGCCGTCAGGCGAGGAGATGGCAGCCACCAATGTTATCCGAGATATAGACCTTGAGCTGCACGGTAAGCTTGTATATGCGGATCTGATTTTGCTATCGATGCCGGAATTCGACATCATCCTAGGGATGGATTGGCTACTGAAGAACAGCGTGTTGATAGACTTCCAGCGGAGATCTGTTCTTGTCCGACCGCCTGGAATGGAGCAGTTCTTATTTGAGCCGGACAGGTACTTTTCGTTACCGCGCATTATTCCATATGTTCAGGCTAGGAAACTCATGCATAGAGGGTGTCGAGCATTTCTAGCGACCTTTTTAGCTGTCCCCGAGGAACCCAGCCAGTCAGCCTCTGATGTTCCGATTGTCAGAGATTTCTTAGACGTTTTTCCCGAAGACGTCTCTGGTTTGCCACCCGAGAGAGAGGTGGAGTTTTCCATCGAGCTTATGCCAGGTACGGCTCCGATCTCCAAAGCGCCGTACCGTTTAGCACCGACAGAGATGGCAGAGCTTAAGAAGCAGATTCAGGAACTTCTCGACAAGGAGTTCATTCGCCCGAGCTTTTCACCATGGGGCGCGCCGGTCTTGTTTGTTAAGAAGAAGGATGGCTCGATGAGGCTTTGCATTGACTATCGGGAGTTGAACAGGGTTACAGTTAAGAACAAGTACCCACTACCGAGGATTGAGGATCTGTTTGACCAGTTGCAGGGAGCTTCGATTTTCTCCATGATTGATCTGCGTTCTGGTTATCATCAGTTGAGAGTGAGAGATGCTGATGTCTCGAAGACAGCTTTCAGGACTCGTTATGGTCACTACGAGTTCCTTGTGATGCCGTTCGGTCTGACGAATGCGCCAGCGATCTTCATGGATCTCATGAATCGCGTATTTCAGCCATACCTCGACCAGTTTGTGATAGTGTTCATAGATGACATACTCGTCTACTCCAAGAGTCGGAAGGAGCACAGCAGGCATCTGACCACAGTGTTGCAGACATTGCAGAAGCACAAACTATTCGCGAAGTTCAGTAAATGCGAATTCTGGTTAGAAAAGGTGGCGTTCCTAGGCCACATCGTCTCCAGCAGTGGCATCGAGGTAGACCCCGCAAAAGTTGCAGCAGTCAGAGATTGGTTTGTGCCTCAGAATGCATCCGAGATCCGCAGTTTTCTTGGGCTGGCAGGATATTACAGGAAGTTCATTCAGGGATTCTCATCCATTGCCGTTCCACTCACAGCACTGACAAAGAAGAATGTGAAGTTTGTGTTGAGCGATGAGTGCCAGAAGAGCTTCGATACTTTGAAGCAAGCTCTTATTTCAGCACCAGTTTTGGCCACACCGTCAGGACCCGGCGAGTTCGTTCTTTATACCGATGCTTCGAAGCTCGGTCTTGGCGCAGTATTGATGCAGCATGGGAGAGTGATAGCATATGCTTCTCGACAGCTGAAAATCCACGAGAAGAACTACCCCACCCATGATCTGGAGTTAGCGGCCGTAGTCTTTGCTTTGAAGATTTGGAGGCACTATCTGTATGGAGAGAAATGCCAGATCTTTACCGACCACAAGAGCCTCAAGTATTTCTTTACGCAGAAGGAGCTGAACATGCGTCAGAGGCGTTGGTTGGAGCTTGTGAAAGTCTACGATTGTGACATTAGCTACCACCCGGGTAAAGCTAATGTAGTTGCGGATGCTTTGAGCAGAAAAGTCGCAGTGATGGCTCATTTGACTATGCAGAAACCTCTTCAGATTGAGATGCAGAGGTTCGGTCTTGAGACTTATCCTCGAGGTAGAGTTCCTCGTCTATCTACCTTGACCATTCAGTCTTCTCTTTTGGACCGTATTCGCAGTGGTCAGGCCACAGATGAGCAGTTGGCACAGTGGAAGAAGAGAGATGAATCCAAGGGCAGTGTCTTGTATACAGTCAGCGACGGTATTGTGAGATACCGAGATAGGATATGGGTTCCTAACAGTGATTCTATCCGAGCAGACATCTTATCAGAGGTCCATATGTCCCCGTACTCCATTCACCCTGGGAGTACGAAGATGTACAAAGATCTGCAGCTATTGTATTGGTGGCCAGGGATGAAGAAGGACATCAGGCGTTTTGTATCCGAGTGCCTGACTTGCCAGTTAGTGAAGGCCGAGCATCAGAGACCAGCAGGTTTGCTCAAGCCTCTTCCTATTCCCGAGTGGAAGTGGGAGAACATTACCATGTACTTTGTGACCGGATTGCCGAGGTCAGCCAGAGGATCGAATGCCATTTGGGTGATTGTAGATCGTCTTACCAAATTAGCGCAATTCTTGCCTATTAAGACGACTTTCACCATGGTTCAGTATGCAGAGTTGTATAACCGGGAGATAGTTCGACTCCATGGCATTCCAGTTTCTATCGTATCCGACAGAGATCCCAGATTCACTTCCTCATTTTGGAAGAGTTTGCATTCGACTTTGGGTACGAAGTTGCTGTTTAGCACAGCTTTCCATCCGCAGACAGATGGGCAGTCGGAGCGAGTTATTCAGATTTTGGAGGATCTTCTTCGCGCTTGCGTCATTGATTTCTCTGGGAGTTGGGAGTCGAACTTACCATTGGTAGAGTTCACATATAACAACAGCTTCCAGTCTTCCATTGGTATGGCACCGTATGAAGCTTTGTATGGCCGTAAGTGTCGATCTCCTGTTCATTGGGATGAAGTAGGAGAGAGAGCAGAGTTGGGTCCAGAGATTGTTCAGCAGGCAGCAGAGGTAGTAGCCAAGATCCGTGATAGGATGAGGACTGCTCAGAGCCGGCAGAAGAGTTATGCCGATCAGCGGAGGAGAGACTTACAGTTTGCAGTGGGCGATCATGTCTTCGTGAAAGTGGCACCTATGAAGGGTGTCATGAGATTTGGGAAGAAAGGGAAGCTCGGTCCGAGATTCATTGGACCGTTTGAGATCCTCGACAGAGTTGGGACGCTAGCGTATTGTGTGGCTCTTCCGCCGAATCTGGCCGGAGTACACAATGTCTTTCACGTCTCTATGCTGAGAAAGTACATGGCGAACCCTTCGCATGTGCTGAATTTTGAGCCGTTGCAGCTTACTCCGAACCTATCTTATGAGGAGAGACCCGTGCAGATCCTAGACAGACAGGAGAAGAAGCTTCGGAACAAGCTTGTTAAGCGAGTCAAAGTCCAATGGCTCAACCATTCAGAGGAGGAAGCTACATGGGAATCTGAGTCAGAGATGAGGGAGCGTTACCCCGAGTTGTTCGGTGAGTTCTAATTTCGAGGACGAAATTTCTTTTAAGGGGGGGAGGATTGTAGAACCCGTAAATCAGTAGACGTATAAGCCATGCATAATTCTAGATTTTTAAATTTAATTAACTTCATTGCATGATTATTTTTTTTTATGCATTTATTTGAAGTTAATTATTTGTTTATTCAGTTCAGTAGTTGATTTTCAGCATTTCAGTTATTTCAGTGAGGCCGGACCGGAGTTGGAGTTTTGAGATAGAATTTAAGATTCGAGAAATATTTCCAGAACTTACTTTAGCTAGCAAGTAAGTTAATTTAAGTTAAAAAGAAGGTTTGAGGATTTATTTTAATAACTTGAGGTGAGTAGGAAATTAATTCAATTAAGCTCCATTTATTAAGGGTTTTATTTACTAAATTATTTAAGGGATTAGTGAGGCTTTGTAGAGTTATTAATTATCAACTAGATAACAAATTTTCCCCTTCATTTTTATTTCATTTTTCGGCCACCCCCCTTGGAGATGCAACAAATCCTTTGCCAACTCATCTTTGACTCATTCTTGATTAGTTTGAGTTGTTAAACTTTTTAATTATTTTGTTCCACCTTAATTAATCAATGTTAGAGCTTATCCTAGACTAATTAACCAAGCATTTTCGGCCACCTCTAGTCTAGATGCATCCAAGAATAAATTTCTAGAAAACCAAAATTCAAAATTCAAAAAAAACTAGTAGACTTGGTCCTTGATTCTCCCATTTATTTTGGCAACCACTCCCTCACTCCCATAACCATTTCTCCCCCTCTCCATTTTTCGAAAATCAGAGGAGAACCAGAGAGGAAATCGTGACTTATAGCTAGGAAGAAAGGCTAGAGAAAACCGAGAACTAAAGAGAGCAAGAGAAGCCACTCCGTCTCCAGTGCCGCGTCGTCGTCTCTTCATTTCGTTGTTCATTAAAACGAAACCAAGGCATGTCTATATTCTTTTCTAAACCTCAATCAAGTCCTATATTATTTTATAGCATCAAATGGTCTCGATTTTTCAGCAGGAAACCGATTTTTGACAGCAACATCACTTAAAAAAATTCTGCACGGTTTTATTCCTTGTGCTCTTCACGGTTTGGCTTGTTTTTGTGCATTCAGGTGGTTGGCTCGACTCCAGGCTCACCAGGCTACATCTAGACACATACTAGGGTGTGTCAAGACCGTGATGGTCCATTAAAACCAGCCCCATACATGTCAGAATTCAGAAATGACAGCAACCCTCCCCCTTGCATCTTATGAGTTTCGAAAATTTCAGTTTTGCTGTCATAGGAAGAGATCTGATCTTGGCTGCCCCAGGGGCTTATAGCCATGGTTAGATCACTTCCCTAGCACGTCTAAGACGTGACTAAGTCGCCCTTTTGGTGGCTTGGTCCATGGCTCCGCGGTTTGTAAATAAAACTTCACAACAGCCCCTCCCCTTTCTCGGCTCTTGAGTTTTGACAGCAGGTTTGCATTTCGTTTTTGCGGCTTGGTGTGGATCTGGTTCGGCCTTGTGCCCTTATCCACGGTCCATACCACACCCCAAGATGTCTAGGTCGTGCCACGGTAAATTAATGGCCACTGGAACGACGCAAGATAACCCACGAAACAAGAACAGCCCACACTCCCCTTCTCGGCCCTTCATTGTACAGCACATGCATTTCGGTTTTGGTTGCTTGGTGTGAATCTTGGTTGGCCTATGGCCCATAGCCACGGTTCATACCATGCCCCTACATGTCTAGATCGTGCCATGGTCAACCAAATGGCCACTGGAACGACGCAAGACATCGATCAAAGCAAGACACTACACTTGCACAGCTGCTGGAAATTACAGCAACTTGCTGTGTCGATTAGGAGGCTTGTTTGAGTTCTTGGTTGGCTTTTAGCCTATGGACTTGGACTGGACAGTGCCCCATTGAGTTAGGAAGGTCATGTTTTCGACCGTTCGTGATTCGGATCATTTTTGAGGTCGTTCGAGAATTTACGGTGCGATGTGCCAAATTGACTCTCGAAAGAGCGTTTCATGTTTTGGCCTCCATTTCACCTAGATTTCGACCCTCATAATTTTAGGAGCATAAATTCATAATTTTAAACGTATTTTAATCATGACGTCACGTTGGTTCAGTGTTGGTTCGGGTTGGTTTAAAGTCATGATTAAATACGAGGTCGTTAGACGTAGTTGTCGCATTTTAGAAATTTAATTGCATAAATTTGCCTAAGAAAAATCCATTGCATATTTTCATGGAATTTTTAGGTTGCAGCGAGCCTGGGGACGATCCATTCCAGTTGGTAAAATTTCAGGATATTTTCATTATCGTCAGTTAATTATTTTACGTGCATGAAAACAGAAAAATGATTATTTTTGAGATTTATGCGATATGGCTTGTGGTTCATTCACTATGTGGGAGCATTATTATTATTTATACGGTCGCCAGTGACCGCTCAGTTCAGGTTGGTACCATCGGGTCTTCAGTGACCGCTCAATTCAGGTTGGTACCATCGGGTCTTCAGTGACCGCCAGCTCAGTTCCAGGCTCCCCGGTAGTCAGTTACCGATCAGTTCAGCTTAGTGCAGTGGCCACAGGCGTAAAACATAATCTCAACAGAAAAGTTTTATCAGTTATTTCAGTGCAGGCTCCAAGGAGCAATTATTTTCACTGTGATTATCAGTTCAGCATGCACGTATTATAATTGCTCAGTACAGATTATTTTCAGCATGTCACATGGCATGATATTTTATCCCATGCATATTTTACTCCAGATTTTTACTCAGTTACCTGTGATATATGCATGCTGAGTCTTTAGACTCACTAGACTTGATTGTTGTAGGTACTGATGAGGTCAGGGCCGAGGGCGGGGACCAGTGAGCCAGCTTGGGTCGGCAGTAGTGGCACCCGAGGACCTCAGTGCAGCAGTGTTTATTTTATTCCGCAAACAAATTTTTTATCAGTCATTGGATATTTTTTTTTTAAATTGTTATTGTTGGCAAACAATTATTTTCTTCCGCTGCAACCTTTTTGAAACATTGAACTTGATTCAGCAGTTGATTTTATGAATGAGGCCATTTAAGTTCTTTTAAAAAGAAAATTTTTAATTTTCCGCAAATTTTAAAGCAAGAAGTTTTAGGGCCTTTACAATGAATATGCAAATGCATTTGAAGGAACACTTTAAAATGCTTCAAAAAGAGTTTAACATGCTTGGCCTAAATGCAGAAGTTGAGGGTAAACTACAACAAATATATAAGAGCACTATCTTTGATCGAATTACATGATTTTTGTAGGTTTTATGCTTAGTTATGCTTTGTATTGTAAAAGCCTATCCTCCATGTTATTAAGAAACTATTGGCTTCTCAAAAGAAGTGTTTTCGAGTACATGGCTATACAAATGGAGCAGGGGATTCAAGTACCCCTAGCACAAGTATTAAGACAAGAATATCTTTAGTTGAATCAGCCCAAGCAAAATTCGAGGTTCCAAATCCTTAACTCGAGCCATCAAGTCAACTCTTCACCTTGGGGATCGAGAGTGAGAGATCTACCTTAGACTTTAAACTGACAAGGGAAAAACTAAGATTGATATTAAAAAAAATTACAATTACTTCATTTCAGATATATCAGCAGAATTGGGATAAATTAAAAACTAGAATATGAATCAACCCGCCACAATACGATTTGATATAGCAGGAAAGTACCTGAGGATATAGATGAAACCAAATTCACATCCTAAGATCAATGCGTGGTATGAATTTGGGGTTCTTGCCTCGGTCTATACTATATCATCGGCTTCCCAAAAATCTCAACACTACCAAAGTGGATTGAGGAAGATGTTCATGAAACTTGGGAGAAATCTCTTCATTTTCTTTCAAAACAAATTTTGTAATATTTCTTTCAGTTTATGTGTGTTGTAATTACAACTAAATAAGTTGTTAAACAAGTTTTTCCTTCTCTACATAAGGTTACTATGCAATAATATTTTGTATGTTTGAATAAAAAAACTAAGAATTCCTGCCCCTCTCATGAATTATTTTGAATTATCCATTTTTAGGTTTTATTCCAATATTTTGGAATATTTAAAATAAGAAAATCTAACCAAGTACAGATACCAGAAAAAACAACTAAGAATGAATAAAATTACCGAAGGTTTTTATATCACAATGTTCGGCTATGCATGCGTAGTGATGTATTTCTAGATCATGTGTGTTACTTGAACAAGGCAATCTATGGATTGAATCAGGCCGCTTTCCCTTGATATCTAGAGCTTCTTGCCTTCTTGGTTTTGTAACCTCTCGGGTTGACACTTCTTTTTTTATATTGTCGGAATATTTTTTTATTTATTTTCTGTTTATGTTGATTATCTAATCATTACAGGTAGTGATGTCTCTCTTGTTGACACCATAGTGCGCAAACTAAGATCTTGGGGAACTTTCATTTTTCTCTTGTGTTGAGGTTCAGGCGACCTCTACTAGTCTTCTTCTTTCTCAACAGAAGTATAATATTGTACGTACGTTCTCCTATCCAAGCATAACATGCTTGATTCAAAGCCAATGTCGACATCTCTCAATCTTGGCTCCTCTCTGACCCTGCACGATGGTTCCGTGCATGTTGATGCAACTAAGTTCCACCAGGTGCTGGGAGGTTTACAACATCTCCGCATGACTCGTCCTGATAATTCCTTTTATGTGAATAAACTAACCCAATTTATGCATGCATGTACCGTCTAAGAACCACTGGGAGCCGTGAAGCGTCTGCTTCGCTATTTGCATTTGTAATTTTTCTGGGTTCTAATCCGATCTCATGGAAATCCACTGAACAACGCACTGTTCCCGCTCTTCCACTGAGGACCTAATTGTACGCGATTGCATCTGCTGCTACTGAGATCCCATGGATCCTGTAGTCTCTTTTCGTTGAATTGTGTTTTCCTATTCTAGTCTTGTTCTCTGGTATTATATATACCACTTAATCAATAATAATCTATGATGCGACTGGGTAAAATGGGTGCGAGATGTTTGGGCAATTTCACCGGATCGAGTCGTGAAAATGATGAGGAATAAGAGCCTAGTAAGATGTGCACCAGAGACTTCTTCTTCCAAGAAAGACCAATAGTGACTTGTCAATACGAATATAACCATGTGAATGGGCGTCAGCGGACCATTCCGATGCTAAAATCAGCAAATGAGTGGGTAAAAAACTACATAGCAAAGAGAGATGATGTAGAAACAAGGGATATTCTCTTTTAGCAAAATGATGGGGACATGCTATATATGTGGGAATGAATCTTAAAATTTGAGTAAACTTCATATATATATATATATATATATATATATATATATATATATATATATAGTAAGAAAGTCAATGATACATTGTTTTAAATGTCAACTTATTAATTATGGCAGGATGGTTGTTCATACCCTACTTTCTGATACGCCAAATCCATGTGATTTTGACAGTATTGATTGCCAAGGTAAGATATCCCACATTTGTGCACTTGAGTGCGGTGTTACTATCGAGGTAACCTAGGTAGAAAGCCATCATCCGAAAATTTGTCTGGAAGCCCGGGTTTTTGGTAGCACGAGGTATATACCCGGTTGCTAGTAGCCCGAGAAAATGATGTCTCGGGCATATATTTGCACGGTTATCTGTTGAATTGGTCCAAAACTTGTCATAAACTAATCCACGACTCGAGATCATCTAATATCCATGACTCAAGCCTCCCCGAGGGTATCACCAATCTAGGTTACTGTTTCGCAACAATATCGATTCAAAATTAATATTTTTATAGAGCGAGAATATAAAATTTGCTGCAAATGCCATGCAGTGTGCCCGGGCATGATAAGTAAAACCAAACAGGGGAAAAAATCCGATTCTGTCTTAATTTGGATAGTCAAGGTCAAAATTATTAATATTATTATTTTAGTAATATCATTTGGAAAATATGTACCATAGATCTGGAAGATGATGGACGACGTTTTTTTTCAATTTTTAAAAATAGTAATAAAAACATTTAAGACAGGGGAAAAAATCCGATTTTGGAAAATATTAGAAAATAAATTATATCGTCAAATTTTCTTCTTTATTTTCTACATTTGTCTCTATTATATAGGTATATTTCTTTTAACGTTGAAAAATTAATTGAAAATATCAATTATATAAACGACTTTATAATTTCACGTGCTTATATATAAATGGTTAGTTTTAATTTTTCTTAATATATACTTAATTACAATACCTCAAATTAAATAGAAGTATATTAAAAATAATAATAGAATTAAAATATTACTAAATATAAATACATATATAAACTTGGAACAAATAAAAAATAATAATAGATTATATAATTGGGATCAATGAAATATATTGTGGGACAACAATTAACAACTTCTCATGAGCATTGGAGTTGACGAACTCAGTGTTTAACCGATGGTTAGGAGTTCAGTTTCTAGTGTTATATATCTTTTTGGGTGAACTCGTCACACAAAATATTATCAGTGCAATTAACCTTACTAATATGGTTTGTATTCTACTGTGTTAATAATAAGTTTTACCCATTATGCATCGAAAGATAGCAATAACGAGTTCTATCATAATAGTAATATATATATATATATATATATATATATATATATATATATATATATATATATATATATATATATATATATATTTTCACGTTTATGTATTATGATTATGATTATGATTATGATTATGATTACTATTTTCAGTCATCAAGAATTTGAAAATAATAAAAAAAAACCGTTATATATAAAAATTTTATACTAAAATTACTTAATATAAAATATTTTGTACGTGAAATTATTAATTCACACACAATATGTGTAACAATTACTAAGTATATACAATACAAATACATATTTTTATTTTATATATAGTTCTTGGTTGTATCACCTAAACGGGAATCCACATATTTTCTCGCGTGGATGTCATCGATGACATGTTTAGGGTAATTTGTAATTTAAATTAGTATCTTCTGCAGTTTTATTTATTCGAATTTCACTTTTGTTGGGTGCAATAACTGTCTCTGCTTGGTAGAGCGATCGAACTGTGGTGTTTGAGCTGCTGTGCGGTTTAAAAAATTTGAGTTGCACCATTACCACTAGCTGCAGCTTTTGGTAAAGCGGAAAGCGCTCGGTCCTACAACTTCTATTCCCTCTAATAGATAAAAAAAAATTACTATTCTTTTTGTTGGATAATACTATAAATTTATATTGATTTAACACGTAATTCTAATTTCGACCTCGATCTATAACCTAAAAATCCCAGAAAAAATAAATAAATTTAGAATCATCCTGTGAATTAGATTCAGAGATAATCTTCACATGTGTGCCGAGTGAATTTTGAATAATCAGAATTCAATTCAAAACTTGGCCAAAATTTTCTGAGAAAAGCGACTTAATTAATCTAACGTGTTTCCCCTTATTTTTACTTCTTCATCAGAACAGTTGTCGAGATTTCACATTCAGACAGCAGTCAAGCTTAGGGATGTAATCGAGTTGAGTAAATCTTTGAATGTTTGAGTTTCACTCGTTTGTACTCGAGTCGAGCTCGAGTTTTATTAACGAATATATTCATGAGCTTATTCTAAATTTTATCGAGTCTAAACGGGCTAGATAATTATAAATTACAAATTAAATTTCATTATTCATTAAGAAAATAAATTATATATTTATAGAAAAATATAACATTCTTATTAAAATTTGTAAATTTATTCTAATAAATAAGTAATAGTTTTTCCTATATATTTCTTAAGCAATATGTAAAATTAATAAATCAAATATAAAAAAAAACTATTATTTTGACTTATAAACTTATCAACGAACATATTCACGAGTTAACGAGCCGAATGTTGTAAATTTTGAGCTTCGTTCGTTCATTTTAACGAGCCTCAATAAACGAGTTTTTATCGAATCAAGTTTCAAATAACTCAAAAATAGTTTAGTTCAGTTATATCCCTAGTCAAGCCTCCCAAAAATTAAATTATTAAACCTTCATATTTGAATTTTGATAGGATTTATTAAATTTAAAATAACTAAATTTATTTACAGCCAAAGTCAGATGTCAACTTCTAGAATATTTCATCTAAATTCGTAATTTAAACAAATTAATCTAATGGAAGAGTTGAATTATAGGCTAAAATATCTTTAATCTATATCTATTATTGATTTAATAAACTATATTTCTGAATATTGTTTAGAAGAAAATATTAATTAATTTCTTGATAATTTGGAGAATTTTTTAAATAAAACATACTAGATATGATTTTAATTATATGTTGTGCAAAAATAGATTTAAAAACATAAAAGCTAGAGTTAATTTTCTTCATGGAAGAACTAAAAATAAAAAAATTCAACTACATAATATTACTCATACAACAACTCAAATATCAAGTATCAATCATTGTTCTTCCAGCTAGAAGTGTAAACGAATCGAGCCAGCTAGAAAAATAATTGATTCGTATTAGAAATATTGAAAGCAAACATGGGAAAACTTTTTTCCGAACCGAATTCAAGCCTGTATTATTTTGTTCAACAGTTTATTAGCCGTCCACAATCTTTAATAATTTACTAATATAATATAATAATATATCAAATAAATATATTTCAGACATTTATTTTCCACTAACTTACAAAATATTCAAATACTTCGATTCGAACTGGATTCTTGGTTCGAACTCGAATTCGAATATAAAATATTAAAATTTTCGAGCTTCGAATCGAAGTCAAACTCATATATGAATAATGTGTGCCTTCAAATTTTCTTTATATTCGATTTTACTCGGTTCGTTTATGTTCCTAACACGTAATTATTGTACCAACACAATAATCGTTGTAGTAATTTAATTTTAATATTAGTTGAATATTTATTCTGGGTTATTTTTAAGGGCTCCCGCTCGTGTATTAAGTAAGTTCATTAATAATTAGAAGGTTCTAACATTATTACCAGGTCAAGTCGTTGTCCGCATACACGTATTTTGTGGAGACAGAGAAACAAACGACTGTATATTTTTGACACATACATAATCTAATCTTTTCATCTATAAATTTCTCCGTCGTCATTTCCAAATTATAAAATTCAAATCCGACAATCCAAAACAGATTGGAATTCCAAATATGGAGGCGACAGGCGATCTGAGATCTATTGACTCAGTCAATGATTTATGTTCAGAGACAAAGATAATCCAAGATTTCATAACACAGATGAAGCTTAGTGATGATTCACATCAAGAACAAGAAGAAGAAGATCGTGATTCTGTAGATAATCATGAAGAAGATGATGATGAAGAAGAGGAAGATGACGATGATGCTGACGATGAGGAAGAAGAAGAGTTTACTTTCATGTTCGAAGGAGCAAATACACCATCAATGGAAGCGGAGGATATGAAGCAGGTCTTCCCCTTATTCAACCGAGATGTATTCTTTTCCGGTGAAGGATTAAAGCCTTCGAAAGAGAACTTGCCGACGAAGCTCCCGGTGAAGAAAGTGTTTGTGGAAACAGACAAAATATCAGACGAAGAACATCTTGTGACGTCAGTTTCAACCGGAAGTGACGAAGTAGCCGGACCCTTCTGCGAGTGGTCGGGGTCGAAGGCCGTGGTGGCGTCGTCGGTGGCATGTAAGAAGAGTAACTCAACCGGGTTTTCGAAGTTCTGGCGGTTCAAGGATTTGGTCGGGAGGAGCTGTAGCGATGGGAAAGACACATTCGTCTTCTTGAACAAGAGCCCTGCACCGCCGCGCGCGGTCGTGAAGAGGAGGACTAGGGAGGTCGGGCCACCGTCTCCTAAGACGGAGATAGGAAAGGTGAGGAGGATAGGGAGGGGTAAGACGGCGCCGTTGTCCGCCCACGCGGTGTACCTGAAGAACAAGGCCAAGCAGGAGGACAGACGGCGGTCGTATCTGCCGTACCGGCCGGAGCTGATGGGCTTTTTCACGAATAGTAACGTTGGATTAACGAGAAATGTCCATCCTTATTAATCTTTTTTATTTAATTTTTTTGTTGATTCTTTTCCTTTGTTTCATACATATAAGTGAAATACAAGATTTTACTATAATTTTACATTTATACATTTATTATTATGATTGATGTCGTAAGTATAATGAGCTCATATAACAACTATGGTAAAAACTTGTGTGAGACGGTCTCAAAGATCGTATTTGTGAGACGGATCTCTTATTTGGTCATCCATGAAAAAATATTACTTTTTATGCTAAGAGTATTACTTTTTGCTGTGAATATGAGTAGAATTGACCCGTCTCACAGATTATGCCCCGCTAGACGGTCTCACATGAGACTCTATTAACAACTGTTTGAAACAAATTCAAATACTCCATATAATTTGATATACGGAATATATCATACCAAATAAGTAAAAAAATATCAAAAGATAGCGATTCCGGATTTTCACGGTTTAAAAAATTTAGAAATTTAAAAGAGCTGATGAGAAGAGATGATTTAACATATTTCAAGGATGAAATTATGTTTTAATAATATTATATAAAATTTGAGGTTTAAGGACCATTCTTCAAAGGTTGTCATCATTATTTGTAAATTTGTATTTTGGATTGTGTGGGAATTCTCATTATATTAATTTGTCAAATGTGCTGGTCAAAGAGAGCAGCATGAAGTCTTTAACGAGTTAGTTTTCATCACTTCACACGAAAAGCAAATAAATTTCGTGAGAATGTTTTTTCTTTAAATCTAGAAGTATATTATAATATTCCATTATAAAATTTAAAAGTCATTGAATAATATATATATATATATAAGGAAAATTATGGTTAATTTAATCACAAAATCGTAATTTACATGGAATCCATTTCGAACTTAATATATGTTGAAAGCTCCTATTTAGTATTTTTGGATGCAAGATTAGTCATATCAACGTTACGTAGAAAAATTCGGTCGAGTTCTTAAAATCCGGAGTTTAGCTAGGGTGAGCTCCGTCCCAGCTTAGTCCTCGGCTTAATGTGTATGCGTAGTTATCGGGTTTATATACGCAGATGTCTATATGTAACGATCTTAATTTATGTATTTATGTTCATTCCAATTCTACAAATCTAGTTCTATATTTAGTGTTGTATAAGTAGATTTGGTTTATTCTTTATATACATGTAATTAAGCGAGAATTTATTTAAAAAATGTATAACTAAAATATTTGATTAATAATATATGCTTTGAATTATTCTAATTTATCTAAAAAGTTCATTACATATTTATATATTTACTTATGTATTATGTATCATGATAAATTATATTTCTTAAGATTTTTTTTTTTTCAAGTACGAGTGTTATTGATATTTAGAAGTTATAATTTTCATATTATAAGAAATATAACATAAAAATCAAAAACAACATCAGGTTGCTTTTGGATTGATAGATTTGAATTTGTCAGGGAATTTTAAAATAAATGGATTTGAAATGACTATGTTGAAGAGTGAATTTAAAATTGAAAAAAAAAATACCTAGCTAACATAAGATTTTAAATTTTTCATTCTAATTTTGAATAAAAGAGATACAGTGGAGGTAAGAACTCAATTCTTTTAATCCAAAGGCAACCTTAGAAAACATTTAAATTTTTAATGTCCAGCACTTTGTTAAGAAATCCAAGCTAAGCCCACATAAGGGAGACTCGATTTCAATTTTCCAAGTCCAAGAGCAGCTGATTTTTTTATGTACTTTTCTGCATGAGATCGTAGATCTTCGAAATCTTGCAACTTCTTTACCAGGGACCGGAAGAAATCCCCTTCCCAAAGCCCCTGAGTGAAAGCTGTGGTTTTTGGTTTCGAGGGCACAAGATAGCACCTCCAGGACTGCTTTGTTGAACTTGAGGATATACGCCTGCAATGATTCATCCCCACTTTTCTATACCTGGAACATGTTAAAATCAGTTTTCTTATATTTCTTGCTGTTACTGAAATGATTTAAAAAGCTGCCCTTGAAATCTTTGAAAGAATGGATACTCTAAGGCTCAAGCTTCTCGAACCAACGATGGGTTGAGTCCATAAAGTGCTCAGGAAAGATTTACACTCGATTATGTCTTCGAAACAATGCAACATGGCCATGTTCTTGAAACGGGTCAGATGTTCTTTTGGATCAGTGTTTCCATCATATTCTCTGATTTTGACAGACTTGTAATGATCAGGTATGGGCTCATTTTCTATTTGGATGGATAAAGGACATCCACTCGGCTAAGTCTAGGGAGCTCGGGATGACCTGGTTTGTCCTTCCAGTCTCTTTACCTTCCTCTTCAGGTCTTCTAACTCCTCGACCACGGTAAGATCTTTAGAACCCTCCTGGGAACTCTCTCACTTCTTACTCTTGTCTTGAGGATGAAATTCATCCTCGAACTCTTCTTCTCGGTGCACATGACTATCACTAGGAGGCAATTTCTCCGTTGTTGCATTTTGCACAGCCACTACTATTCACTGGATCGACTGTTATGGAGTAATATTAAAAGTCTGTGGGGGTGGATCTCCTTGGGGAACCTATGAATTTGTGGTCTTCCTTCTGGAATTTTCCCTCAGATTTGATTTTCGAATGGAAACTATATCTATGTCTATAGATCTTCTTTTCACATACGGCGCCAACAAGCTAGCCCGATAAATTGCCCACCAGCTCTATCAGTTTACCCGGGCCGCATCAATAGTGTATAGTTAAAACACTGAGTATGCTTACAAAAAACTGACAAGTTTAATGTCATCTCAAGTCATATATTTCCAACCTCATATTTGGATTAAAAAAGATATTCAAACAATATTTCAATGATTTAGAAATAATCTGGGAGAAAAACTCGTTACCAGGAGACATTGGTAATAGAAACAACAGTAAAATATAAGAGAAGCCATATTTGGAAACCTTGATGTCTCAATTGGAGCCATGACAATGCCTACAACTTCTGGTGCCATCACTTTGAAGCCAAGATTTAAGGAGAGATTGAAAAACTTGCTGGTCAGGAAATTGAATGAAGATCAGAAAATGTTCTTATTTCTCATGCAAATAGTCAAACTTACAGGTAGATGTAGTGATCAAGTTATTTCGTGTTGATCATAATATTGATCAGTAAGTTACTAATATTATGAAATGATAACATAATAAAACTAGATGCAATGTGTAATAATGTTAGTCGAAGATTCCGAGAAATGGAGACGAGAGTGATCACCTGGTAGGTGATTGGGTGTGCAGATCAACTGAAGACATGAAGCAGCTCTAGGAAGGATGCGTCTACAAAATCTATCTGAAAAATGTAAATTATCATATGTGCATCAATTTTTTGCCCTCTCTAGTAGCAATTCAACTTTCAATTGAACCTTTTTCCGACAAATGATGGAAAGTTCAAGAAAGAGAAGGAGCAAAAAGCTTAAATTGATCCATCCGACAGCGAGAAGAGACTCTTCATTTTGTATAGAATAAATATCTACCTTGTTTACAGTCTAAAAAATTTGAGAAGGCAACACACTGTGTTTCACCAAGCAACCAAGAAATAGTTTCACTCTTGAATAGGGACCACTTGGAAAAAAATGCGGAAACCATGAAAAGTATCGAGTTCTTACAAAATTGGAGGAAGGCTCTTGTTTCGAAATTATTAGATTTGTTACATAAAAATTTCCGGATTCCTAAATCGTCCATGGCAGTTGTTATAGGCGCCAAGAACTCCATATGTTTCAAGATTCTTGCGGATGTTTTCACTTGAAAGGTCAAGAAAATCCTCCATCAACCGTGCTTACTGACAACCGTTTACATATAACAAGCATTTGTAGAATCATCGAGTCTTTGATTATGATTTTCCTGTCAAGTAAGGTGGCCCAAAATATTTTTCAAATGTGGCAGCTAGAAATACTTTTCAAACGTTGCAGGTAGCAGATGCGTATGTCAAAGAATGGTTGGTGGCCGCTAGAAAATGCATTTGGTTTCACATGGACCGGAAGCTCCCCCATCCCAATTTAAGATATCCCAAATCAAGAGTTTTCAAAGCTTAGTATAATAGATGAGCATTTTAAGTGTTGAATGCTCTCTTGTGGGAGTTGGAGAAATTATTTTTTCTTGGTTATACTAGGGTTGGGAGTGTGAGATATTTAGTGTAATATTATATACACTTTTTGTAATATTTCTCATGTTATAAAAGATTTTCAGTAGCTCCCTGGACATAGCCTATCTTGGGTGAACCACGTATATTCTTGTGTTCTTGTTGATTATATTTCCTCAATTTTTTTATCATCACGATCATTATCACTTCGATGTAATTACCCAACAACTAGTATCAGAGCCTTGTTGTAAAATTTATTAGAATTCTTAGTATGCTCTTTGGTTGCAACTTTGTTTGATATTCCACATCATAAAAGATTTTTTAAATTTTTCGATAAGGCTAGAGAAGCGATGGCTGGAGATGATGGATCGGGACCAGAAATCAACAAGTTCGATGGAACATATTTTTCGTTCTGGAGGTTATAGATTAGAGATTTCTATACAGTAAGAAGCTACATTAAACTTTATCAGGAAATAAACCGGAAAATATAGAGGATGATGACTGGGAGCTCCTTGACCGACATGTGTTACGTGTGATATGATTGACCTTAACGAAGAATGTGGCACATAATGTGGCAGAGGCACACACCACATAAGATAAGATGTCTATTTTATATGACATGTACGAGAAGCCTAAGCAAACAACAAAGTACATCTCATGAAAAAGTTAATCAACTTGAAAATGGGAGAAGGTGCTTCGGTGGCTAAACCCATTAATGAGTTCAACACGATTGTTTCTCAATTAAAATTGGTTGAAATTAATTTTGATGAGGAAATTCATGCACTTATTCTTGGGCGTCTTTACCAAATGTTTCGTAACCAATGCGGGCAACGGTTAGCAACTCTGTTGGAAAAATAAAACTACAATTCAATGATGTCAGAGATAAAATTCTTGTTGAAGCAGTTCGCAGGATGGATTCTGGTGAAGGAACATCATCAAGATCTGCTCTAAATCTCGAGAACAGAGAAAGGGGAAAGAGTGGCCAAAAAAGTTCTAATCGATGGCGTGGTAGGTCCAAGTCAAGAAATGGAAAAGACAAAAGCATCTTTGAAAATAATTTGAAGTGCTGAACTTGTGGTGAAAGTGGTCACTTGAAAAAGAAATGCAAATCATCAAAGAATAATGCAAATGCTGTTACTGAGGAGGTACATGATGCTCTACTACTATTCATGTAAAGCCCGTTTGATTCTTGGGTTATGGACTCAGGAGCTTCGTTTCATACCACTAGTAATCATGATGTATTCGTGACTTACATCGCTGGTGATTACGAAAAAAATTTCCTAGCTGATGGAAAACTTTTGGAAATAGTTGGTATGAGTGATGTTCATATGATGATGTCAAATGGATCTGTCTAGAAAATCAACAAAGTCAGACATGTACCAAAATTGCCAGGCAATATGATCTCAGTAGGACAGCTCGATGACAAAGGCCGTAACGTAACCTTCTGTGATGGCTCCTAGAAAGTAAACAAATGAGCCATGATTGTTATTCGAGGAAAGAAAACTGTACACTTTATATGACTTCTAGTTGCAGAGATACATTAGCAGCCGTGGATGCTGGAGCTAATTCAAGTCTATGGCATTGTAGGCTTTGGCATATGAGTGAGAAGGAAATGAAGATGCTTGTATCAAACGGGAAGCTACAAGAATTAAATACCGTTGAACACATACTCTGTGAAAACTGTATCTTTGGAAAGCAGAAAAAAGTGAGATTTTCAAAAGCCGGTAGAGAACCGAAAGCAGCAAAGTTGGAGCTGGTTCATACTGATGTATGAGGACCATCTCCTGAGAAATCCCTTGGAGGCTCAAGATATTATGTCACATTTATCGACGATTCAAGCCGAAATGTTTGGGTTTATTTTCTGAAAAATAAATCTGATGATTATGAGACCTTTAAAATGTGGAAAGCCATGGTTGAGAATGAGACCAACTTGAAGGTGAAGTGCTTGCGGTCTGATAACGGTGGTGAATATAAAGATGATGAGTTCAAGAAATATTGACAGAACGAGATCAAGATGGAGAAAATCATTCCTGGTACACCTCAACAGAATGGTGTAGTCGAAAGGATGAACATAACCCTGAATGAACGTGCAAGGAGCATGAGACTGCATTCTGAATTACAAAAATCATTCTGGGCTGATGCTGTTAACACTGCAGCATATATGATCAACAGAGGACCTTCATACCGCTTGAATCCAAAATACCCGAAGAGGTATGGAGTGGCAAAGAAGTAAACATTTCTTTATTGAAAATGTTTGGATGTTTATCCTATGTTCATATTGACTCAGCTAGCAGAACAATGCTTGATCTGAAATCAAAGAAGTGTTTCTTTATTGGTTATAGAAATAATGAGTTTGGTTATCATTTATGGGATGACCAAAACCAGAAAATCATTCGGAGCAGAAATGTAATCTTCAATGAGTAAGTTCTTTACAAGGACATATCAGACATTGGAACTAAAGATGAAAATTCTGAAGTCGAGAATAAAGATGAAGTACCATTGACAGATATTCATGTGAATGAATCAAAAAACAATAACCAGAAAAATGAAGAATCAACTGCACAAGATGATGACCCACAAACTTCGGTGATTGAACTCAGGAGATCTTCGAGAACAATTAGACAACCTGAGAGATACTCTCCTGCAGTTCAGTATATTTTACTGACAGACAAAGGTGAACCAGAGACCTATGAAGAGGCTATGAGAAATGGTGATTCAATCAAGTGAGATTTAGCCATTGAAGATGAGATGGATTCACTATCATCCAATCAGACGTGGGAGTTGACAGAAACTCCGCAAGGCAAAAAGTTACTACATAAAAAGTCGGCGTACTAGTTAAAAGAAGACATTGATGGTAGTAAGAGGTACAAGGCAACACTTGTTGTAAAAGGTTTTCAACAAAAGAAAGGCATTGATTATACTGAGATTTTCTCTCCAATGGTTAACCACAAATATGACTGTACTATGATTAGTGGCAAAATAAGATTTACATCTTGAGTAGTTAGATGTAAAGAAATCGTTTCTTCATGATGATCTAGATGAAGAAATTTATATGCAACAGCCACAGGGCTTTGAAGTACGGGGAAAAGAGAAAATGGTGTGCAAACTTCAGAAGAGCTTGTGGTCTCAAACAAGTTCCAATGACAGTGGTACAAGAAGTTTGATGGATTCATGAGTAATAATGGTTTCCTGATGTGTCAGGCTATCACTGTTGTTATGTGAAGAAGTTTGACGGTTCTTATATTATTCTAATGCTATATGTAGATGATATGCTGATAGCAGGATCTTGTCTGGAAGAGATTGATAAACTCAAAAAAGAGTTCAAAAGAATTTTGTATGAAGAATTTGGATGCTGCAAAGCAAATTCTTGGAATGAGGATATTAAGAGATCGGGTGAATGGAATCTTGAAGTTATCTCAAGAAGAGTATGTGAAAAAGGTGGTTAGCAGATCTAATATGGATGAAGCTAAATATTTGAGTACTCCTTTGGCTAGTCATTTTAAACTAACCAAAGCACAATCACCTTCGACGGAGTAGGAGCAGGTTTATATGAACAAGGTTCCTTATGCTTCTGCTATCGGAAGCCTCATATATGCAATGTTATGCACTAGACCAGACATAGCACATGTTGTGGGAGTTGTGAGCATGTTTATGAACAATCCAGGAAAACAGAACTTGGAAGCAGTTAAATAGATTCTGACGTATTTGAAAGGTACTGCTAGTTTCTATATATGCTTCAGAAGGTCAAATTTGGGCTTACAATGTTTTGTCGATGCCGACATGGGTGGTGACCTAGATGGCAAAAAAAGTACCACTGGATATGTGTTCACATTAGGTGGTACGACAGTAAGCTGAGTATCTAAGTTGCAAAAGATAATTGCGCTTTCAACTACTTAAGCTGAGTACGCAGCAGTTACAGAAGCTAGCAAAGAGATTATATGGCTGAGATTTTTTTTTGGAAGAATTGGGTAAGAAGCTTGAAGGCAGCACATTACAGCAAAAAAATCCTATTTATCATGCTAGGACAAAGCATACACATGTTAGGTACCATTTCATCATATCAGTACTGGAAGATGGAGTCTTGATGCTTGAGAAGATCCATGGAAGTAAAAATCCAACCGATATGCTCATGAAGACGATAACCATTGACAAACTGAAGTTGTGTTGAACTTTGGTCGGACTGCAAGTATAAGAAAGAAGATATGAGCTGCTGCATTGGTGGTATGAAGACATGATCGAAATCAAGTCTTCAAGTGGGAGAAATGTTAAGTAAAGTGGCCCAAAGTATTTTACAAATGTGGCAGCTAGCAATATTTTTCAAATGTGGCAGGTAGGAGATGCATATGTCAAAGAATGGTTGGTGGCCGTTAGAAAATGCATTTGGTTTCACATGCACGAGATTATAGAGCTCCCCCATCTCAATTTAAGATATCCCAAAATTAAGAGCTTTCAAAGCTTAGTATAATAGAGAGAGCATTTGAGTGTTGAGTGTTCTCTTGTGCGACTTGGAGAAATTATTTTTCCTCGGTTATACTCGGGTTGGGAGTGTGAGATATTTAGTGTATTATTGTATACACTTGTTGTAATATTTCTCATGTTATAAAATTTGCAGTAGCTCCATGGACATAGCCTATCTTGGGTGAACCACGTAAATTCTCGTGTTCTTGCTGATTATTTTATTCTGCAATTTTTTTTATCATCATGATCGTTTGCTTCGATGTAATTTCCCAAGATCTCCAATTCCTGGATTTGATGTAAAAGTGTGATCAAGAAAGTTAAGAAAGACCCACCATTTCCATCTAAAAAAATAAGATTCAGAATCCTTATGTCACATTGAGGAATATTTGAGCTTACATTTGTTTTATATATATATATATATATATATATATATATATATAGAGTGAGCTTTCATTTGTTATTAAGTTGGACAAATTCATTCAGCACGTCATTTGTATGATACTTAAACTTTATTAAATCACGATCCCTTTTTCCTAGTATATATTTCTCGTTTTCTTTTTGTTGGTTTACTGTTTTCTTGTACTTGAGGAGCAGCGGAAATTTAAAATTTTTGTTTAGACATTCAAAATGTTCTTTGGGTGTCGTATGATTTAATCTTGTTAGAGTAGGTGCACGTCGAGCCAAGTGTTGGCCCAGTGTTCACAATGAAACTCTATGTATAAACGATCTTTATTTTAATAATATTCGAATTTATTGTTTTGGCACTTCTTTATCTATATATCCATGCTAGTTGCATAGATAAAGCCCTTGAATATACAAATAGTAGAAAGAATATGAGATGCTCATATGATGAGTATCATGAAACTCATATTTGTAATACTGTATATTCTAAAAGGTTCCTAGTCGATTCAGCCGCCACTAAGAAGGATATAGGCCGCTAGATCTCGAGACTAGTATCTGCGATGTGAGTACCATCTTTCATTGGTATGGGACATTGTGATGTCCGAGCATGCAGATAGGTGCTCCTGGTAGAGTGCACTGAACAACCCTCTATAAAGGACTTTCCAAGTGGTTCACAATAATCGAGTGGAAAAGTTCTAGTTTATGGTTGTACACGATTAGTCCTTATGACCCGAGACAACAATGAGACTCTATATGCTAGCGTTTCACTTTAACTTGTTTACCGACTCTCATGGGGTCATCAGGTGGCAAGGTTGGGTGTTATATCGAAACATATAGGAGTCGATGCATTGTAGTCGGGGATTCACCGCTTACCTACGGGTATGGATATCCTATGTGTTTTCATGTATGTGTAGTTTGAAATCTCTGATCAGAGTATGGTGGTAATTATGAGAGGGGTTTCATAGATTACACCATCGATGCAACTACAACATGACACATAGTATCGATTCATTGACAACTCTTGATAAACCAATGGTTGTCGAATCGATCGGGATATATGAGTTGAAGGGACCGTACTGTACGCTAACCATAATTGAATGGTTCTTGCAGGCACTATCATTTGATACATAGGGAATCATGTAAGCGATGCTGCTAGGCGTTTAACATGATTGGTTGGGTACTATCAGACTTGAGTTCTGACGTTCTTATTGTCAAGGAGTTGATAAATAAGAATGGAGCAATTGGGGTATGCTCATATAAGGACATGTTTAGTCCGAATCACATGGAGATGTGAACCCACAGCTAGTTGTATCAGTGAACCATTGAGGGCCACACAAGTATTTGCTTTCTAGATCCCGTTGAGAAGTAAAATAGTTCAATGTGTTGAACGACTTATAAATGAGTTTATAAGTGTAAGGAAAAATAGAAGTATGACCTCTATGAGAGAAATGTAAATTTAATTTATGAATGTGTTCCTAAATTAAAAGTTGGCCAAGCGAATAATGTATTTGAAAATTGTGATTTTCATAAACATTATTATGGACTAAATTAAATTAATTCAAGTGTTGAATTAATTAAACACTAGTGGACCTAGTAGAGTCCAAATAATTAAATTAATTCAAGTGCTGAATTAATTAAATTATATTGAGTCTTGTAGAGCTCAATTTAAAGAAATTATTTAACTAGTGGACTTGAGTAAATTCAAGTAATGTTTAATTAGTCTCAAATATGTTTGAGATAATTAAATTTAGTCCATGGTTTTTTAATTTGTTAAAAACCATATAATATATGCATGCATGGGAGGTGAAGGGTTGGAGACAACTTTTTGTGTCTCCAAGGCTTGGCATGCTAAAAGTAGTTTTAGCTTTTTACACTACCAAGACTTATCATCCCTCTCCCCTTGACAACCCCTTGGCCGAAATTCTTGGTGCCATTCTCTCCAAGTTTTTCTCTTCTTTTCTTCTTCAAGTGTTGAGGAAGAAATATTCTTCTCCTTGAAAAATCCTCTTGATTTTCTAGTGCAAATTAGGAGGGGATTTACCAAGCAAGTGGTGGGCCTAATTTTGAAGGAAGGAGGAAGCTTGTAGATCTTCTTGCCATTCAAGAGCTTTATTGTTTAACAACAAAGTTGAAGCCACAATCAATCTTTTAATGATTGATAGGTATATCTCTCAAACACTCTATGAATGTCATTTTTGTGTTTTATTGTATTTGCTACACAAAATAATGAGGTGGCCGAAATTTCTTGTAAAAAATCAAAATTTTTAAACTTCCGTTGTGCTTCCGGTCACCGTAACCGATCTCATTTCAAGTGGTATCCGAGCTATGGTTACGATTTTGTGTAGCATTTACAAGATATTATATTGAGATTGATTTCTAAACGCATGAGAATGAAATTTGCAACAAAAATCAAGGCACGACAAAGGGGCATTTCGGGAAGCATGTTGCTGCCCGTGTCGGGCAGCTCGGGCTGCCCGTTTCGGGCAGCAAGGGCAGCCCGAGTGGCTGCCCGAACACCTCTATCGAAATAACAAAAAAAATTTGCCAAGTTGGCCGGAATCCGGCGACGGCGATGACGACTAGGGTTTTCCAAAAGTGTTTTGGATTATCAAAGTGTCATGGGCCTTGAATTGTTGGGTCATTAGATGGCTAACATATTTGTGAATTTTAAATTGGCCAAAATGTTTTTGGTGAAAAATAAGTTTTTGGGCCCTTAAGTTTAAAATTACAAAAGTTGCAAATTTTTCTCATAAATAAATATTTTAAGTTGTACTTTAAATATTTATAGTAAATGGTGATTTACAAGAAATTCGGTTATAAATAAATTAATTTGAAAGTAGACAAAGGTGTTTGCATACTCTGTTAATTTAGTTTATAATCGTGGCGGATAGTGATTGGATCAAGATATATAATATTGGATCAATTAATTGTTGTGATAATTAATTGATGGTGTATGATATGTGATATTATGCATGAAAGATGATCAAAAGCCCAAGCCCAATTTGCTAGGTGTATGCTAGGATATTTTGTGTTGAATGATTGTAATAATTATCAATTTATAAAGTGGTCTTGGTTTATGGTCCGTTCCCACCCCATGAGATGTATCCCTATTTGCCATGGATATTTATTTGTAAATATTAGTATAGTGGATGATCAAGATTGGAAGATGGTGGACATGATGATTATGAAGATCGAAGACGTGTAAATATTGGTAGCTAATGTAATAGTTGTATTTGCATCCCTTGCATTTGCCTAGGATTGGACCTAGGCCCGTGTTTAGCTCACACGGTCCGTTAGTATTGGAGCGATTGATCATCCTTGTTTTGTTTACTGTTTATAACATATGCATGATATGTTATAAATAATGAGTATGTGCGTTATTATTATGATAATAACAAAGTTGCATGAATCCGGCAAACATACGATCAAACATGGCGAGCTTTTAAATAAAATTAATGATGAGACCTTTCAAATTTGAAAAAACCCTCATTTTGAATAAGATTCAAAAATTAATATCAAGCCCGAAAATGGGAATTATAAATTTTTTTATAATTTCCATGTCTTCCATCGACAATGGGTACATGATGAACGCTACCCGTACTCGGGGCTCGGCTCATTATTGGGGGAGCTTTGGGTGCCGGAAAGCTGTGACATCCATTGACATGGTGATGTGAACTACGTGGAACTCCCATGATTTCGGCTCATATTATTTGGGGAACTTATGGCGACCGTCCATTAAGGTTCAACATCGATGGGTAAGGCTTGACACGTGAAGATGAACGACGTCATATTATTGGGTCCTAATCAAACGTGAGACAAAAGTTTACGTATAGGATTGCATGGCGATGCAATTGAAAACTACCTTTTAGGAATTATGATTGGCTGATATTATTCGGGATCATAATTCGCTAACTGGACCTTACGTACCTACTGAGGAAAGGAGTTTCCCGTTTTGACTAGAGGGTAGTGAAAATGTCAAAACAGTGGGAGCGAAAATTTATAAAGTAATAGTCCATACTTTATATCTTAGTAAATATTTTAAAATAGTCATTAACATTTATTTGTTTTACTTTTCAGTACAAAATTTGACAATGTCTTCAATTCGCAATCCGCTTTCTACCATACTCGAAAAACATGTATTAACCGGACCTAACTATCTCACTTGGCTAAGAAATTTGAAAATCGTCCTCAACTCGGAAAGGATTGCATATACACTGACTGAGTCGCCCCCTGCTGAGGCTCCGACTAGCTGCACTCCTGAGGAATTGCAGACCTACAAGGATTGGTGTGACCATGACTTGAAGGCTAGGTGTTATATGCAGGCTTCTATGAACGATGAGCTGCAGAGGCGTTTTGAGGATACAAAGAATGCTGCTGACATTCATATGCACCTCAAGGAGCTCTTTGGTGAGCAGACTCGGCCTCTGAGGCATGATACAGTCAAGGAGATCATCACTTTACGCATGCGAGATGGGGGATCGGTCCATGAGCATGGCCTAAAGTTGATTGGGCTCGTGGACAAGCTCGTTGGCATGGATTTGATGTTGCCTTCGGAGTTGACCACTGATGTGTTGCTGTTGTCGTTGCCTAGCTCATTTGATCCTTTTGTGGTGAACTTCAATATGAACAAGCTTGAGCCGAGCCTTGAAGAGTTGGTGAACATGCTTGTGACTTTTGAGTCCACCATCAAGAAAGAGAAGCCGGTTCTTTTTGTGGGCTCTTCATCTGGTTCGGAGACCGGTCCACCTGGGAAGGGAAAGAAGCGTTCTTTCCAACGTCCCAAGAAGAGCGTGCCCTCGAAGAGGCAAACTCTGAGTCCCGTAGTGGCAGCCACACCAGTGAAGTCTGACAAGACTGTTGACATCTGTCACCACTGCAAGAAACCTGGACATTGGAGGCGTAACTGCAGGGAATATCTTGCCCAGAAGGGTTCTGGAAAGGGTATGTTCTATATTGAAGTAAACATTTCGATTAACTCTACTTCTTGGGTATTGGATACCGGCTGTGGCTCACATCTCTGTAATGATTTGCAGGTAATGGGAAGAAGTAGGAGGCTCAGGGAAGGTGAGACCTTCTTGAGGATGGGCAATGGAGCAAGGGTTGCTGCCAAGGCCATAGGAGATGTTTGTTTACTTTTGAACAATGATTTTAAGTTGTTATTGAGAGATGTTTTGTTTGTACCAGATTTGGTGAAAAACATTATTTCCATTTCTATGTTAGACAAAGATGGATTTTCTTGTTTATTTAGCAAAGGTGTTTGCAATATTTACAAGAATGAATGTTTAATTGGTACTGGAGAACTTGAAAACGATCTCTACACCTTAAAATTGAAAGATATTCCACTTAACAATGTCCAAGCAATAACAACAACAAACAAGCGAAAACAAGATACTCTAAATTCGGCACAATTATGGCATGCTCGATTAAGACATATTTCCCTAAGAAGGATGAACAAGTTAGTGGGAGTAGGCATGTTTGATATGTCTGATATTAATGCTCTCACGACTTGTGAATCCTGTCTAAAAGGAAAGATGACCAAGATTCCCTTTAAGGGCCATGTGGAGCGAGCCAAAGGGTTATTGGATTTGATCCATACCGATGTGTGCGGTCCGCTTAGCATCACCACTAAGCATGGACATGCCTACTTCATCACCTTTACCGATGACTTTTCGAGGTATGGGTATGTGTATTTGATGAAATACAAGTATGAAGCCTTTAAAAGGTTCAAAGAATTCAGAAGTGAAGTAGAGAAGCAATTGGGACGAAGCATCAAGACACTTCGATCGGATCAAGGTGGTGAATACTTGAGTGCCGAGTTCCAAGAGTATCTTAGGGAGAATGGGATTCTCTTGCAGTGGACTCTGCCCGCTACACCGCAGTTGAATGGAGTTTCGGAGCGTCGTAACCGGACTTTGATGGACATGGTTCGGTCTATGATGGGGTTCACGGAATTGCCGCCATCCTTTTGGGGATATGCGCTTGAGACAGCGGCACTGTTGTTGAACAATGTCCATTCCAAGGCAGTTGACAAAACTCCATATGAGATATGGATGGGTAAACCTCCCAAGTATTCTTATCTTAGAATATGGGGGTGCCCTGCTTATGTGAAGCAGGCAGTGGGAGATAAATTGGATAGTCGATCCATTTTATGCTACTTTGTGGGATATCCAAGGAATTCCGTTGGATATTATTTCTATCATCCCCAAGAAACAAAGGTGTTTGTTTCTAGGAATGCAACCTTTTTGGAAAGGGAATTTCTATTGTATAGAAAAGGCGAGATGATAGAACTCGAAGAGGTTCGAGAGACACCCACAGTTGTAGAACCCACACCCAATGAGCCAAGTGAGGAGATACAAGCTCCTAGAAGATCCGAGAGTGTCTCGAGACCACCTATGAGGTATGGTCTGCTTCTTGAAGAGGGCCATGATGAGCCTAACCTTGGATGTGATCCAAGGACCTTCAAGGAAGCGTTATCTGATGCCGATTCATCCAAGTGGCTTGAAGCAATGGAATCTGAGATGAATTCCATGCATTCGAACCAAGTGTGGAATCTCGTGGATCCACCTGAGGGAATTGTTCCCATAGGGTGTAAATGGATTTACAAGAGGAAACTTGGGGCGGATGGGAAGGTATTGACCTTCAAGGCGCGATTGGTGGCAAAAGGATATACTCAAAGACAAGGAATTGACTTTGAGGAAACCTTTTCTCCAGTTGCAATGTTCAAGCCCATAAGGATTTTGCTAGCCATAGCTGCATGGTATGACTATGAGATATGGCAGATGGATGTTAAGACAGCCTTTCTTAATAGGGATATTAAGGAAGAAATTTACATGTCTCAACCCGAAGGGTTTACATCTATCGGAAGTGAGCATATGGTATGCAAACTTCAAAGATCTATTTATGGTCTAAAGCAGGCATCTAGGAGTTGGAACCTCAGATTCGACAGTACAATCAAAGAGTTTGGTTTTACTAAGAATCCTGAGGAAGCCTGTGTGTATAAGAAGGTCAGTGGGAGTGCTGTGACATTCCTGGTGTTGTATGTTGATGACATTCTACTCATTGGGAATGATGTAGGAATGTTGCAATCAACTAAGATATGGTTAGCAAGTAAGTTCTCGATGTAGGACTTGGGTGAAGCATCTTTTGTATTAGGAATACAGATCTATAGAGATAGATCAAAAGGATTGCTTGGTCTCACCCAATCCACATACATTGATACCATCGTGAAGCGGTTCTCGATGGATGAGTCCAAGAGAGGACATCTATCAATGTGTCATGGTGTGTCCCTATCTAAGTCTATGTCTCTCAAGACTGATGCAGAGATAGCGGCGATGACAAGCATTCCTTATGCATCTGCAATTGGTAGCATCATGTATGGGATGATATCTACACGTCCTGACGTGGCTTTTGCACTAAGTGTAGTGAGTAGATATCAATCTAACCCTGGTCTTCCACACTGGAAAGATGTGAAAGACATCCTCAAGTATTTGAGAAGGACCAATAAGTTGTTCTTGGTCTATGGGGGTGGAGAACTGAAATTGGAAGGCTATACCGACTCTAGCTTCCAAAGCGATATCGATTACTCGAAGTCAACCTCTGGATTCGTATTCATGCTCCATGGTGGTGCTATCTCTTGGAAGAGTTCCAAGCAAGACAGCACTGCGGATTCCACCACTGAGGCCGAATACATTGCTGCATCGGCTGCAGCAAAGGAGGCTGTTTGGATTAGGAATTTCGTCCAAGAGTTGGGCGTCATTCCTAATGGAGTTGCTCCTATCCCCGTGATGTGTGACAACACGGGAGCCATAGCTCAGGCGAAGGAGCCAAGGTCTCATCAGAAGTCCAAACATATACTGAGAAAGTACCACATCCTCCGAGAGATCGTGGAAAGAGGAGATGTCACGATTGACAAAGTCGGCTCCGCAGATAATGTTGCTGATCCGCTGACTAAGCCTTTACCTGGACCATTATTTGAGAAGCATCGCGAATCGATGGGTTTAAAGCATATGGGTAGTTGGCTCTAGTGCAAGTGGGAGATTGTTAAAGTAGGTGCACGTCGAGCCAAGTGTTGGCCCAGTGTTCACAATGAAACTCTATGTATAAACGATCTTTATTTTAATAATATTTGAATTTATTTTTTTGGCACTTCTTTATCTATATACACATGCTAGTTGCATAGATAAAGCACTTGAATACACAAATAGTAGAAAAAATATGAGATGCTCATATGTTGAGTATCATGAAACTCATATTTGTAATACTGTATATTCTAAAAGGTTCCTAGTCGATTCAACCGCCACTAAGAATGATATAGGCCGCTAGAGCTCGAGACTAGTATCTGCGATGTGAGTACCATGTTTCATTGGTAGGGGACATTGTGATGTCCGAGCATGCAGATAGGTGCTCCTGATAGAGTGCACTGAACAACCCTCTATAAAAGACTTTCCAAGTGGTTCTCACTTATCGAGTGGAAACGTCCTAGTTTATGGTTGTACACCATTAGTCCTTATGACCCGAGACAACATTGAGACTCTATATGCTAGCGTTTCACTTTGACTTGTTTACCGACTCTCATGGGGTCATCAGGTGGCAAGGTTGGGTGTTATGTCGAAACATATAGGAGTCGATGCATTGTAGTCGGGGATTCACCGCTTACCTACGGGTATGGATATCCTATGTGTTTTCATGTATGTGTAGTTTGAAATCTCTGATCAGAGTATGGTGGTAATTATGAGAAGGGTTTCATAGATTACACCATCGATGCAACTACAACATGAAACATAGTATCGATTCATTGACAACTCTCGATAACAATGGTTGTCGAATCGATCGGGATATATGAGTTGAAGGAACCGTACTGTACGCTAACCATAATTGAATGGTTCTTGCAGACACTATCATTTGATACCTAGGGAATCATGTAAGCGATGCTGCTAGGCGTTTAACATGATTGGTTGGGTACTATCAGACTTGAGTTCTGACGTTCTTATTGTCAAGGAGTTGATAAATAAGAATGGAGCAATTGGGGTATGCTCATATAAGGACATGTTTAGTCCGAATCACATGGAGATGTGAACCCACGGCTAGATGTATCAGTGAACCATTGAGGACCACACAAGTACTTGCTTTCTAGATCCCGTTGAGAAGTAAAATAGTTCATTGTGTTGAACGACTTATAAATGAGTTTATAAGTGTAAGGAAAAATAGAAGTATGACTTCTATGAGAGAAATGTAAATTTTAATTTATGAATGTGTTCCTAAATTAAAAGTTGGCCAAGTGAATAATGTATTTGAAAATTGTGATTTTCATAAACATTATTATGGACTAAATTAAATTAATTCAAGTGTTGAATTAATTAAACGCTAGTGGACCTAGTAGAGTCCAAGTAATTAAATTAATTCAAGTGTTGAATTAATTAAATTATATTGAGTCTTGTAGAGCTCAATTTAAATAAATTATTTAACTAGTGGACTTAAGTAAATTCAAGTAATGTTTAATTAGTCTCAAATATGTTTGAGATAATTAAATTTAGTCCATGGTTTTTTAATTTGTTAAAAACCATATAATATATGCATGCATGGGAGGTGAAGGGTTGGAGACAACTTTTTGTGTCTCCAAGGCTTGGCATGCTAAAAGTAGTTTTAGCTTTTTACACTACCAAGACTTATCATCCCTCTCCCCTTGACAACCCCTTGGCCGAAATTCTTGGTGCCATTCTCTCCAAGTTTTTCTCTTCTTTTCTTCTTCAAGTATTGAGGAAGAAATATTCTTCTTCTTGAAAAATCCTCTTGATTTTCTAGTGCAAATTAGGAGGGGATTTACCAAGCAAGTGGTGGGCCGAATTTTGAAGGAAGGAGGAAGCTTGTAGATCTTCTTGCCATTCAAGAGCTTTGTTGTTTAACAACAAAGTTGGAGCCACAATCAATCTTTTAAAGATTGATAGGTATATCTCTCAAACACTCTATGAATGTCATTTTTGTGTTTTATTGTATTTGCTGCACAAAATAATGGGGTGGCCGAAATTTCTTGTAAAAAATAAAAATTTTTAAACTTCTGTTGTGCTTCCGGTCACCGTAACCGATCCACTTTCAAATCTATCATAGGGTGTTTTAAAATAGTTTACCGTTGCATATATAATGATGGTTCTAACTATTTCGGATTTTAAACTGAGGTAGCCAATTTTGTAAATCTGTACAAACAGATTTTTCTTCTTCTTTGATCTTCTAATCGGGTCAACGATCAGAAATTGAATTTATCGTATAGATAGCACTAGAAATCTAAACGAAATTTGCGTCGAGAGTTGTCTACCGGAATTTCAAAAATCTGGCGGCAGTGCTGTGGAGGAGCGGTCGTGAGCTTCCAAGAGAGAGGTGACCGATTTCTTGTGTGAGGGAGAGAGACAAAAAATTTTGGTAGACAAAAATTTGTGTGTAAAAGTTATGTGTGTAATTCAACTATTGATTACACATATACTGAAGCCTTTTCTCGCTCTAATCATGACACTTCTTTTATCATGATATTGTTTTTCATTATTCAAAAACTCTTATGTATATATTTTTCACTCTTAAAAATATCACACATAATTAAATTATTATGAACTTTTGACCCACAATACTGAAATCTGATTGCATCCATCGAATCATGGTAAGGACATTGGATCATGGTAAGAGCTTCTATTAGCATCACCCATGATCCCTTGCAAATGAATTCGATAACGATGTAATGTATTTTTGAGTAATAATACTGACATTGTATGTGCAACTGAGGAAACGTATTTCCAAAATGCTCATGTCTTACTCTTTCCAGAGATTTCTTTTACTATTAACACGTCAGATCACATAAAATATCTTCACTCGTAGATGAGCGGTGAATCCCCAACTACAACGCATTCTCCTACATATTTCTAAACTACACTCAACATCGCCACCTGATGACCCTCAATGGAGTTGGTAAATGGATCAAAGTGCATGCTAGTACGTAGAGCCTCCACGTTTTCTCGGGTCAAATGACTAATGGTGTATAACCATAATCATAGACTATTCGACTCGATAAGTGATAACCACTTGGAAAGCCGATGGAGGGTTGTTCAGTCCATCATCAAATGATCATCCATATGTATGAATGGGCATCTCTATGCTCTTACCAATGAAAAAAATGACGTTTACATCATAGATACTAGTTTCAAGCTCTAGTGACCTTTAACTTTATTTTAGGCAGGTGAATCGACGTTTGAACCAATTTAGAGTATACAATATGCTTCCTTATGAATTTCATGATCTTACGTTGAAGAGCAGACCTCATTATACACATTTTATATTCAAAAACTTTATCTATGCACCTTCCATGTGTATATAGGTAAAATAAATTTAATAATTGAATAAAGTCTTAAAATATTATTAAAATAAATATTTTTTTTATATAAGAGTCAATAAAGTTCAAGTTATAAGTTGGTTAACTGGACACTTTTTTTTACGAGAGCTGGACAGTTACTATAACACTTTTATCGTTTTTGGATAGAAATTTTTGAATTTGTGAGAATACTTGATATCAAAATTTTTTAAATGGATGGATTACAAATGACTAAGTATATGTACAAAAATAGATACAATAGATATGAATTGTGTATAAAAATCTCCCTATGGAAAAATTCATATTGCATATGGTACGAAAAGATATGATATTAAAAATATATATTTATGTCGTATCGAAAATTTCGTTATAATATAATTAACATATCGTTTATACCAAAATGATACAGTATACATAAATTTAGATATATTATGAAAACATATCATTTTATAACAAAAAAAAATCTTATATTTTTTTAAATTTTAGCTTTATCATTTAAAAATATTATATATTTTTAAAATTTATATATATTATTTTGATATTTCAATATACACAGAAAATTTTCAAATTTCATATAACCAATATTTAATGTAACAATTCAAATAACATAACTCAAAATTCAAAACTAAACAAAATGTTTGCAAATGTATAAGACAAGCCATTTAGTTATACAGCCAATTTGAAAGTTCCTAAACAATTTCCAACAGTTGAAAAGTAAAATATACCGAGCCACACGGAAACCAGAGACGTAAAACATAGAAATCCAGAACCGGACAAAACAGCACTATCAAGATTTATGCCTTGTTAGCAATGTTGTTAGAGAGCCAATCGAGTCCCTCGTAAAGCCCCTCCCCAGAGGTAGCACAGGTGCTCTGAATATACCTGGACACAAAGATAACATAATTTTAAAGAAAACGCTGTCGGTATCTTAGAATAACAGATGATCGAAGCAACTAGATCGAGAGTGTTTTACCAGTGGCGCTGCCTGAGAGAGTGCAAGCCAAGCTTGTCAGTTATTTCAGCAGCATTCATTGCATTAGGAAGATCTTGTTTGTTAGCAAATACAAGTAAGACTGCATCTCTCAGCTCGTCCTGAAAAAATGGGGCCAAAATTCGAGCAAAATGATCAGAAGTTGCTTTGATTATTAACTTGAAGGCAGAGTAATAAAAGTATAAAACTCAGAAATCTTATTGGCTAAGATGAAACCGCTTCATGGAAAGAGTCCCACAAAAGGCAGGATTTTTTTGTACCCACCCACCTACCCCTAGGTAAAACATTACTATTGCAAGGAAACAAAAATTGATATGTTCGTTAAAATGACTCATAAAACATTACTATTGCAAGGAAACAAAAATAGGAATGTCCATTAAAATGGCGCATTTATGGGCTTCATTTTTGTCACTTAACTCTACCAAAGGAAGTTAATACACAGTAAATTCATTGTCATTGAAGTGCATCATAACAGGGGAAAGCCTTCTAGATCAGGATGCTAAGCAGTTAAACTAGTTAATCATGCACTTTATGCAGTATTGTTTTTAAAGGCCAAGATCATAATGGCATTTGCAGTGATATATTTAAATAAATAGTTCAAGTTTTATCCATGAATGTAAGTGTAACATTGTTTAAACAAACAAAAACTATAAATCTCTTGTTTATTACCTAGAGTATTTAACATAGTAGACGATACAATTACAAATAACCAGCAGTCCAGCACTGATCTTAGCCCTTAAGAAGCAGAAATGTTGAAAAGATCAGCCTTTAATTTCTATTCCAACCAATCACCATGACCATGAAGCATGAAATACAGCCATAAGATTTAACATAAAATTCTGGTCAAGCAAACTGCAGGAAAACAAATCCCCCAAATGTTCATCTACTTCCCTAATAGAATGCTGAAAAGCAAGAATGTTGAGCCTCAACGATTGTTTGATGTTTTACTTATTGAAACAGACTGGAAAAAGAAAAAGATTGTCACCTCATTCAACATCCTATGCAGTTCATCCCTTGCCTCCACAACACGGTCTCTGTCATTGCTATCTACCACAAATATGAGACCCTGAGTGTTTTGGAAGTAGTGCCTCCACAGTGGACGAATCTGTCAAAGAAATTAAACAAAACAAGGACTCTTTTGTCACTTGATGCACAAATAATCAATCATTATGTGAAATAAAAATGGCCCACAAAAGGACAGTAAGTGTTGAAGTTTCTTTACTTAAATAAAAAATAAACAAATAGAGTGGTAAACAAAAAACTAAACATAAGGCTCACCTTGTCCTGACCTCCAACATCCCAAACTGTGAAGCTGATGTTCTTGTACTCAACAGTCTCCACGTTGAAACCTGAAAATAGAACGTGAGCCCCATAACGTTAACAACAAATAGAAGTTGAGCTTAAAAGCAAAAGATAAAATGGGGATAAACCGGATAGGATGCTAAAGAAGGTCATGATAACTGAAAGATACAGCAACATTCAAATTGCAGAATCAAGGGCCATACCAATTGTAGGAATAGTAGTCACAATCTCCCCGAGCTTGAGCTTGTACAGAATGGTTGTCTTACCAGCAGCATCAAGACCAACCATCAGAATTCGCATCTCCTTCTTGGCAAAAAGCCGACTAAAGAGCTTAGTGAATGTCAGCCCCATTTTTCTTTCTTGCCTTTGATCCCTAAAACCATTATTGCACAAATAGATTCAAAAAATAATAATATAAAAAGATAGATATGCAAATGCACGAATCAGGACAGCAAAAATAATGTGCAATGGAAACATGTTGATGTCTTCACACAAATTCCAAAGATGAAATCCTGATTAGATGCATTGAGATGACTGAAGAACGATTTACAGCAACCTTACTCTTTGTGTTCAATTAAACATCTTGGTAATATGAAAACTTTTTATGCCTAACAGATTTATCCATACCTAAAGGAAATCAACACACAAAGACCAAAATAAACTTCTTACTAATTGGCCATGCATTAAAATTCACGTAAATTTTCAATAATTGAAAATACTTTGCGTCTTACATGTTGTCATTGAATCAATCATATATCATATTAATTATCAAGCATTAAGTAACAATGAAAAAATTACAAACTAGAAATGCGCATCGAGCACCTATCATTTTGATTTTAGGCTCCATGAAATTAAAGGCCCACATCACGCATAAAATCATATTCGAAAACAGATTAAAACTAAGAAAACAGAAATTAAAAATTCAAGAAACTGGCCGAGCTAGAGCTCACAAAATCGAAAATTTCACCATAATTTTTAGCGGATCAACAGATCCACAAGCAAAATCAGATATTTTCCACAATCTCCTCTGTAAAAAAAGGATTTCAACTTCACAAAACAATTTACCGAGATCCTCAAGGTAAAATCTTCAGATCAGACCAGATCAGACCACAACAAAACCAAAATCTAACACCACCAACCGCACATTCTCAAAATCCACAAAAAAATTCAGTGGATCCATACGAAAAAATGCTTCATTTCAATCAAATCCTCCACGTCAGAACAAAAAACACCAAAATTCCACACCGTATACCACAAATCTAAACATGAAATCAACAAAAAATACATCAAACAGCGAATCCATGAAAATCAATCATAAATTCGCATGCGATTCAGATTTCTCCTCACCGGAAAGTACAGATCTGGCGAAGTGCTGGAGAGAGAACGTGGAGAAAGATAAATGGAGCTGCCTAAGGACAACGCGAAGAGATTAATAACTTCTTTTTCTGAGAGAGATTGAGAATCTGTAGCCATTGGTTATTTATATTAATCCCGTGCATTATTTTTTATATTGTCCGAATTGCCCCTCAATGTTTCGTAAAATAACGGCGTTGCCCTTTTGAGAAAGTGGCCGTTGTGACATCACTTCAGGGAATGTATACCGTTGGATATTCACATGCTGGCGGGCGAGTTAGATCTCGCCACGTCATTTATTTAATTTACTAATATTTGTTTTTACCAAATTTTAATTTAATTTACTAATTTCGGCCCCGATTTAGATTTTTTGGAGGAGAAATTGTGCACCGTAGATCTCCACGGATTAAGATCGATTGCATGATTCGATAGACGGCTCATTGAAATAAATAGATGTAGATGAACAATATGTAAATTAGTGGATCTTTGACACACTACGCATATTAAATTTTAATATTAATTATAATTTATACTTTATATATACTTTTGATTAAAATGTAAACGGATCGAATCGAGTTGAATATTTAAAAAAGATTTAAGTATCGAATCCGAACTTGACTTGTTGAATACTTCAGCTCAATTCAGGACATACTCACTAGAAAAAAATTCGAAATTTAACTATTTAATATCTAATTAACATATTAAAGTTCAGCTAAATGAGTGGCACTAACTCGCTCGAAAAAATTATAAGCTTTTTGAATTTGAAAATTTCAAAATACAAATAAAATGTTTTGAATTTGGAAAGTTCACGGACCAGTTCTATTTTTTACACTATTTAATCTGTTGTGTATTGTCCTCTCGCAAAGTTCAATTCGATGATAATATTCTTAATCATCGATATATAAACGCTGATTGATTATTCTGATGGACCCGTGAGATAGATATTTCAATTCTTTCATGGTGACACTGTTGTTAGTCCCACGTGCGGAATTTGAGATAATAAAACCCGAAAAGAAAGAATAAACTGGACACCAAGATTTACGTGGAAAACCCCTAAAAATTATTCGGGTAAAAACCACGTGCAAGATGAAAATAATTCCACTATAATATTTTGTGGTGTACAACTCACTCACTGTGTTTCCAAAGAGAACACACACTCTCTTAATACAGGAGAACAAACACCTCACAAATATTATAGAACTAAGCACTCAAATGCTTATAAGATGAGAGAAAACTAGAAGAAGGGATGATTTCAGAATGAAGGGGGGAGCTCTATTTATAGAACCTCTGTCAGTGTGAAAACGCGTATGAAACGCTTCTTCTGAAATTTCCTCGCTATTTCGTTGCGCGTTTTCTCATTTATTCCCACGTGACTTTGCCTTTCTTCATTTTGCTGCCAGCAGCCTAACTTGACTGGCCCCACCGACATTTCTCCCACTTGGAGATTTGATTGAGAATCAAACACATCTCCACACATCCTTTCAATCTTGACATTCCCTGCTGCTTACGTTTTCGCTAGACCACTTGAGGATCTACACCACTCAAACTTATCAGTGTTCAATGGCTTGGTCAGAAATCAGCTATGTTTTCTTTCATATGGATCTTCTGCATATCCACGCTTCCTTCTTCTACCATTTCTCGCACAAAATGAAATTGTACTCCAATGTGTTTCGTCCTGGAATGAAAGGCTGGATTCCTTGCGATGTGCAAGGCACTCTGACTGTCACAAAACAAAGGAACATTTTCTTGTTTGTGACCGATCTCTTCCAATAACATTTTAATCCATATTGCCTCCTTGCAAGCTTGAGTAGCTGCCATATATTCTGCCTCTGTTGTAGATAATGCCACAACTGTCTGCAGTTTTGAAACCCCGCTTACTGCTCCCCTCGCAAGTGTAAACACATAACAAGTAGTAGATTTCCTCTTATCAAAATCACCTGCATAATCTGAATCGACATAGCCCCTGAGTGTAAAATCTGATCTTCCATAACATAATGCAGCATTCGAGATACTCTTAATGTATCTAAGGATCCTCTTAACAGTGCTCCAATCCTCTCGTCCAGGATTCACCATATACCGACTAACTGCTCTCACTGCTCGAGCAATTTCCGGTCTAGTATAGATCATGACGAACATCAAACTTCCCACTGCTGATGCATATGGTACTCGAGACATCTCTATCCTCTCTGCTTCACTGCTAGGACACATCTCGGAGGATAACTTGAAGTTAACAGAAAGAGGGGTCGAGATTGGCTTACTATCTTGCATGTTGAAGCGTTGCAAGACTTTCTTCAAATAATTTCTCTGTGAAATCCAAATCTTTCTGTTACTTCTATCTCAGGTGAACTTGCATCCCTAGAATCTTGTTTGCTGGTCCCAAGTCCTTTATATCAAATTCCCTAGCCAACTGTGCTTTCAATCCTTGGACCTGATCTTTGTTCGGGCCTGCTACCAACATGTCGTCCACATACAACAGTAAAATAATATAATCATCACCAGACCTCTTGAAATATGTACAAGGGTCTGCACTCAGTCTGTTGTATACAAGGCTCATGATATAAGAATCAAATCTCTTGTACCAACACATCGGCGCCTGTTTGAGACCGTACAGAGATTTCTTCAACCTGCAAACTAAGTTCTCTTTGCCTATTTCCGCAAAACCTTCTGGCTGGAGCATATAGATTTCTTCTTCAAGATCTCAATGAAGAAATGATGTTTTCACATCTAGCTGTTCTAGATGTAGGTCAAACACCGCACACAATGCCAGAACCACTCTGACTGTTGTAAGCCGAACCACAGGAGAAAATATCTCATTGAAGTCAATTCCTTCTTTCTGAGCATACCCTTTTACCATCAATCTAGCACGATACCGCTCCACTTGGTTATTGCCATCACGCTTGATCTTATAGGCCCATCTGTTTCCAATGGCTTTCATCCCTCGTGGTAGTGTAACAAGATCCCAAGTTTTATTCCTGTCTAATGCCTTCAATTCTTCTTGCATTGTTATCATCCACAAAGATACATCCGAGCTTTGAGTAGCCTCGTGGAAACTCGATGGCTTACCATCCTCTGATAATAGACAATATGTAATGTTGCTTTCAGTGACATAATCTGAAAGCCAACATGGTGGTCTTCTGTCTCGAGTTGACTGCCTCACATTGGAAATCTCAGACTCAACATGTTCTTGTTCTTCGTGCTCTGGTACTGCTTCAAAACAAACTTGACCTTCGTCCGTCTTATTTTCCACATGAAAAATAGTAGTTTCTGAATTCGGTGTGCCTTTGTCTCCCTTTACTTTATCTTCCTCGAAGATAACATTCTTGCTGATGACAAGCTTGTGAACAGTAGGATCCCACAAGTGAAACCTCTTTACTCCATCAGCATAACTCAAGAAGATACATTTTCTGGATTTCGAATCCAACTTTAATCTTTCTTGCTCATTGTACAGAACGTACACCGGACTTCCAAATGTATGTAAATGAGAATAATATGTCGGCTTCCCGGTACACAGCTCCATCGGAGTCTTCAGATCAATCGCCACTGAAAGAGAACGATTGATAATATAACAAGCGGTTTTGACTGCTTCCGCCCAAAATTACTTTTCTAGACCCGCAGTCCTCAACATAGCTCTTGTTCTGTCCAACAAGGTCCTGTTCATCCGCTCCGCTCCGCCACTCCATTCTGTTGAGGTGTGTAAGCCGTCGTGAACTGTATCTTGATGCCTTCATGTTGACAATATGCATCAAACTCGTCACTGGTATATTCTTCTCTATTGTCAGTCCTCAGACACTTGATTTTCTTTTCAGAATCAAGTTCAAACCGCGCTTTGAAATCTTTGAAGATCTGGAAAACATCTGATTTCTTCTTGATTGGATACACCAAACATCTCCTAGAGAAATCGTCTATGAACGAGACAAAGTATCTCGCTCCACCTAGGGATACAACCGGTGCTTGCCAAACGTCCGAATGAATCAGCTCCAATATAGTTTTGCTCCTGGCAGTAGAAGTGCCAAACTTTAATCTGTGCTGTTTACTGGTAACACAGTGCTCACAAAAAGGTAGTGACACTTTTGTAAGTCCCGGCAGCAGCTTCCATTTTGAGAGAATTTTCAACCCTCGTTCTGACATATGCCCGAGCTTTTTATGCTATAACAATGTTAATTCTTCTTCTGAACCAATTGATGCAACAGCTAGTTCTGCCTCTTTGTGTGTTTCTCCCATAAGTACATACAGATTTGCAGCAACTTTTTCCGCTTTCATAACCACAAGCACGCCCTTCACAATTTTTATGATCCTATTTCGATACGAGTTTTGCACCCGATGTCATCCAATTGCCCCAAGGAAAAAAGATTTTTCGTCAGTCCTTTCACATGTCGTACCTCATGTATGGTGCGAATGGTGCCATCAAACATTTTAATTTTGACAGTACCGATCCCCAGCGATTTCCAAAGCATGATCATTTCCCATGAATACAAATCCTCCTGAGACTGGTTCATAATGATCAAATCATTCTCTCCGAGACGTCATGTGCTACGTCGCTCCTGAATCCATAATCCATGTGTCACAAAATTTGTATCTGTCTTCTGCAACAGTTGTTGCTTCGCTAAATAATATTTCACCACTTCCTGAAGTACTGGCCACATTTTCTTGAGAACTCTTCTCGATACTCATACACTCTTTCTTGAAGTGCACTTTACCGCCACATTTAAAGCAGTAAATATTTTTCTTCTTACTTCTCTACTTTGATCTACCTCGCCTTTGGCTCCCACTGTAGTCACGGTCCATAAATCTTCCTCTTATCATCGGCAAAGCCTCTGCCTGCTTCGAACTAACCAACATGTCTTCCTTATTTGTGCCTGCTTTCTTCTCCGAGAACCGCAGTTAAGACATCGTCGAATCTTAGAAAGCCCATAAGAATATTGTTGGTAATGTTGATGATAAGTTGATCATATGAATCTGGTAGACTTTGAAGTAGAAGCTTCGCACGTTCATTTTCCCCTATTTTATTCCCCATGGAAGTGAGTTGGGCAAATTATGGTATTTAGTGTGTTGATACGGTCGGTCATCGATGAGGATTCCGCCATCCGAAGAGTATAAAGCCTTCTCTTTAGGAAAATCATGTTGTGTAACGACTTGACCTCGTACATCTTTGTCAGAGTATCCCAGATAACTTTGGCTGTTTTTATCTCAGAGATACTTGACAAAACTTCGTCTGCTATTGCCAAGTGTAAATTGGCAACAACATTATTATTCATCTCGTTCCACTTTCCATCATCTGTAATCTCCACTGGTCTATCTCCAATAGCCGCCAAGAAATTTTCTTTTCTTAAAAATGTTTCTATCTTTATTTTCCATAGCATAAAATTGCTTCCGTTGAACTTTGATATCTCGTACCTTCCCGCCATTATGTCTACACAATTTTAGTAGACCGGACAAAATAATCCCGCCTTAAATAAAAAATCTCAAAAAATCTTTTCTGATGTGGAAGATCAGTCTAGGCTGCAACCACAGAGCATACTCAGAATTTTAAGAAATTTTAAACCAAGGCTCTGATACCACTTGTTGGTCCCCGTGCGGAATTTGAGATAATAAAACCCGAAAATAAAGAATAAACTGGACACCAAAATTTACGTAGAAAACCCCTAAAAATTATTCGGGTAAAAACCACGGGCAAGATGAAAAGAATTCCACTATAATATTTCGTGGTGTACAACTCACTCACTGTGTTTCCATAGAGAACACACACTCTCTTAATATAGGAGAACAAACACCTCACAAATATTATAGAACTAAGCACTCAAATGCTTATAAGATGAGAGATAACTCGAAGAAGGGATGATTTCAGAATGAAGGGGGAGCTCTATTTATAGAGCCTCTGTCAGTGTGAAGACGCGTATAAAACGCGTCTTCTGAAATTTCCTCGCAATTTCCTTACGCGTTTTCTCATTTATTCCCACGTGACTTTGCCTTTCTTCATTTTGCTGCCAGCAGCCTTACTTGACTGGCCCCACCGACAACTGTGACTAGTTAGGTTTGTTCATCAACCATAAATTGAACCCTTTGGTATGCTTTAATCGTATTCAATTTAATTGGTGGACGAATATTTTTATACAAGGTGAAGGAAAGTGACCATTACATATTCTTCTATTTTAGGAGGAGAAAAAAAATTAAGGCGTACACTAACACGAAGCTTGGCAACTTGAATCTTGATTCTTGAAACGGATAGAATTGTGTTATTAGTTATTGGAGAGACTAAAATTCTAACCAGGCATCGTGCTTGACTCATGTGATATGACGATGAAATGATATGGATGTATATGAGTAATAAGAAAATAATATATTTGTATAATGTTGGATGTGAGGGTTGATTGTCAGTTGAACAATTCATACTTATCTTATCAAACACATCAAACAGTGCCAAAATCATGATTTTCTACACTTCTTATTTCTCAAATTGCACACAAAACTCATAACCCATAAGCTTAAATTTTGTTGTATCCAAGTATATTAAGATCATGTCAGAAGTGGGAATCTTGAGAAATCTCATTTTTGTGTTGCAAGTATCAGTTTTTCCCCTCTGAACCTTCCTCAGTGCCGTAAAATAGAAATTTGCTACAAGAAATTAAAGTATGAATTAAGAATGATTATTGAACAAAGCAGGAAATTTCATATATCACAATGTTAATTCATCGGTTACAACTTTTCTTGAAAATAAAAGGATCGTATCTTGATAATCTAGGTTAAAACTATACATCAAACTCCTACGAGCGCAACCCAGTTTGTACTCATGCAACAGTGTTTTTGGTGCACTTGAGCAAAGACACCTGAAATCTTCTGCAAAAGGTTCATCAGTAGAGTAGGGATAAGAGTATTTGATAGCTTAAACTATTGATAGAGCTTCGGTTTCGACAATCCAATCGCTCTTTCGATGGCCCTATTGCATTCTATAGCCAAGTTTTGGCGCTGCAACACCGTAAATTACCCGCAAATGAAAAAGAGTTGATTGGTTTGTGTTGGGGATCGATATCGAGTTTAGAGGGAGGGGTGAATAAACTCGTTCTTTTGTTGGTCGTTTTTGCATAGGGTGCTAGAATTCTGTTACAAATTATAGTTTTTCTTGTTTGAATAAATATCCAGCAGATCACAATAATGAATGCGGAAACGGTCTGATGATATGGGGTGAAAACAATAAAACAGTAGGTAGTAGACAGTGGTTGTTTCTGGAAGTTCGAAGATAGAATCTTCTACGTCTCATTTTCTTCTGTTTTCAGAAGGTATAACTAAAAGACTTTGGCTATTACAGTACAATTTTTGTACACACCCAATTCAGTAGGACTTACCCTTAGCCTACTGAAACTTTTAGCTTTACAACACTGTAAAATGAATACAACAAAGTTCTGGAAAAGACTCTTTCCCAGATTACAGACTCTTCTCAACAAGATGTAGTAAAGTGTATAGCTTTGGAAGAGATCACGAAACAGAGCACAATATGATGTCAGAAGATCAGATATCTACTATAAACTGTGTGCTGCTTTTCTGTATGTTGAACTTGAAGATAAGTAGTAGTTGATGATAGCTCAAACTAGCGTTGGAATAATCGTTGCGTTGATAATGATAATAATGTTCTTTTCTATGAAAGATTGACCCTTATAAATAGGAAGCTTTTAATCCAATTAGGGCTTCTGTGACTTCTGAAAAGAATCAGCTTTATCACATAAAAAAGGGCCCTGCAGAAAGTTTCAGAATAATCAGTCTTGTTTCATACCAAAAATAGTAAGTAGCGTTAAATGTCTTTCTACAACATTAACGGTGTAACTAATACTAGTATTAGGTAAAGTAACGATAATATTTAAGACTGTAACGACCAAGCAAAAGACGTTAAGTTCTGATAAGTTATACTTCTACTTTTATAAGTTGAATTCTTAGAATCTTACCATATTTGTGTGTACATATAATGGTTAATGTAATGATATGGTATATACGGTTGAATACTTTAGTCGCGAACTGTTAAATCCAACCACCCCAATGTATCAACGTAATAGTTCGAAATAGAACAAAAATGGCTAGAAATAAAAAGAAGAGTGGATAAAGGGATTGTGATGAAAATTACACAGAATGGTTTGAACACCTTATTTCTCAAATTGTCACACAAAATTCATAACCCATAAGCTTAAATCTTGTTGTATCTAAGTAAATTAAGATCATGGCAGACGTGGGAATCTTGAGAAATCTGGTTTTCTGCGTTCCAAGTACGAGTTCTTCCCCTCTGAACCTTCCTCAGTGCCGTAAAACAAAAGGGTGCCATCTCCAGCAATTTGCTACAAGAAATCAAAGGATATACATATATATTTAATCAGCATTGGTGATAAAAAGCACATTTTAGTTCGACTCGAGTTCGATTAATTATATGGATCTTGATTATTCAAGAAAAAGGAGATACCTGAAGTCCAGAATGACCGTCATCTACTGCATTAAGAGCTGATTTCAGGACGCGAATCGCCATCGGGCTGTTCCTCATTATCTCTCTGCACCATTTAACTGTTTCCTCCTCCAACTTCTCTAGCTGCAACAAATTTGTTTGAATCATTTCCTAACTCAAGTTGTAGGGTAGGCATAACTCGATTCGAGTTTGCATAACCATATATAATCTATTTGTAATTTTCGAAATAACGATAAATGCTCGATCTTATAATTAATTTTGGTGCGTTTAGTCTAGAGAACTCACTGGCACAACAATGTTGACAAGTCCCATTTTTTCTGCCTCTTCAGCTTTGTAGAACCTACACATGAACCACATTTCACGAGCTCTCTTTGGTCCTATCTGCCAAAATACATGTAAATTAGCATTAATACAAAAGTTCATTTCAAAAATCATATCATAATATATATATATATATATACACGAACTGATGTTCACATAAAGTTTGATCTCGTGAACTCCTATATATATATATATATATATATATGTGTGTGTGTGTGTGTGTGTGTGTGTGTGTGTGTGTGAACATCAGTTTGATCTCATGAACACCTACTGTTGACACCTATGTGAGCATCAGTTTGATAACGTCTATATATTGGATGTATAATTTCGTCACATCAAATATTATTTATGAAGTCTAAAACTCACCAAACGGTCCATTATGGAAGCACCATACCCAGCATCAAAACTTCCAACCTACAAAATTACATTTATCATTTATGATTCTTGAAATTGAAATATAATCCGTAAAAAATGCATATTAAATAAGTTTGATAAAGGTATAAATTATGATTATGACATTTATTTATACTTCTAAATATTTAATAGTTTTTTTAATTTTGATTTGAAAGTAAGAATACCTTGGGCCCTGTTTGGCCAAAAACTGCATTATCAGCTGCGATTGTTATGTCACACACCATATGCAGCACATGTCCACCCCCAACTGCATAACCCGCAACCTGGTTTTCATAGAATAATTATATATATATATATAAAAAAACCCTTTATTTTTCAAAGCAAAATAACATTTTATGAGACTGAAATATCATCAAAAACCCAAAAATTAATCAAAAAATCATACCATTGCGATCACGGGTTTCGGAAGGCGACGAATTTGCACCTACGTAACGAAATAAAGTTTCGAAAAATCAGCACGGATTCGCAATTTATATAACAAAAAAGGCATGTTCAAACCGAGTAACATGTGAGACGATAACAATAAATGTAACCTGTAAATCTAAAACATTCAAACGACCAAAATCGTCATAATCGGCATAGCCATTCTTGCCTCTGAATGACTGGTCTCCCCCACTGCAAAATGCTTGGCTTCCCTGTAAGATTATCATAATAAACCATAATTAATTAGGATCTACTTTATTTTTTAATATATATATATAATTAATATTTACTAATTGATGCTCACATTAGTGTTTACGGTGAGTGTATAACATGTCAAGATTATATATATATATATATATATATATATATATATATATATATATATATATATATACGTGTATGTGCGTGCGCGTGTGTGTTAAAGAAATAAAAATGTTTCTTAAATACAAGCAAGGGTGGAACATTTTTTGGGGGAAAATATACTAAATTGTCTAATTAATCTATTAGAAAATAATTAGTCAACCATTTAATAATCTCACCCATTTTCACTATCAAGCCTCCAGTTATTAAAATATTATTATATAAAGGAATAATGTTTAAGATAATAATTACAAACTACCGCAAATTTTTAGAAAAAAATTAAATTACCCAACTTAAATAATTATTCTATCACAAAATAAACTGCAATTTTTTTTAAAAAAAGAAAAACAAAAGTTACCCTACTTCAATAATTATTCCAACTAATTATCAAGACTAATTACTATGCTAATTAATCAAAATAATAATAATAAATGGGCTAATGGATATTGGATCCTCTATATTAACTAGTACAACGACGCACGCGTTGCGTGCTTGTACGATATGTTTTTATAATTTATTTGATTTATATTTAAATGAGGATCAAAATATATTTATAAGAAATAATGAGTGGCTAAATTATAATTTTGATATATGAACTAAAAAATAACTTAAAAAAGAATAAAAAAGACCCAAGCAAAAATTGAACCTACAACCTCATGAATAAGAAACATAGACTTTATCCACTAAACTACATGTGACTTGCTTTTAATTTTTAACACTTTATTAATATATATAATTAGTAATGTAGAGAGTGGGGTGAAGGGTATTTTAGGTATTTTAAAAAACAGACCAAGGAAGTTACTCTAACCTACTCAGCCTTAATAAATAGTAAGAGATATGCTAATATTATTTTCTATTTTTTAAAAAAAAATCGTGCATATTTAATCCATACTAACACATAAATAGTAATAGTTAGTAAAATAACTTCGATCAAATATTTTATTTTAAAAAAATGATATTCTAATGTATATTATGAAAATTCTCAAATATACTTGAATATAATATTTTAAAAATAAAATAAAATTTGACCAAGATAATTTTCTCGAATATCCCACATTACTTAACCACCGATGACTTTGACTTGTTGGACCCTGTTTGGTGCCTTCAAATGAGTAAATGAGGTGGAATTTGCGTCAAGCCACCGCCAAAATTTATATATCATTATTTAAAAATTATTTTATCTCATTATTTCTAGTCTATATGATACTAGAGTAAGTCTCATGTGAGACCATCTCACGGATCATAATCTGTGAGACGGGTCAACCCTATCCATATTTACAATAAAAGTAATATCTCTAGCATTAAAAGTAATACTTTTTCATGGGTGACTCAAATAAGAGATCCGTCTCACAAATACGACCCGTGAGACCTTCTCAAACTGTCTGAGACGATATCTCATGTTCGATATCCCATTATAACAAATTTCTCTCTCGACTGGATAAAAAAATATTTATTGATTTCTTAGAAAATGAAATTGATGGGTACCTTTCCGGTGAATATGATGACTCCAATAGAGTTATCATCCCTTGCATCATTGAAAGCACGCATTAGTTCCTTCACGGTTTGGGGCCTAAACGAGTTCCTCCTCTCTGGCCTGTTGATCGTTATCTAATTCCACCAAAATATTATTAAAATCTCTTTAATTAAATAAAAATGAAAAAAAAATATAATAATAATAATAATAATGAATAAATAAATAATAATAAGAAGATGATAAAATTTGAGTGCAATAGGGCTCTATATAAATGTTACAAAAATTTTGGGAAAAAAAAACTAGCCATTTCCCTCTAAATTTGTGTAAATCGGATTTTTTTTGGTAAGATGATTAGTTAAAATCGTTTTCAGTTCAATAACTTGATTTTTTTTCCATACGACATACATAACATCGATCATGTCAGTAATATTATGCGTCATTCGGCAATATCTGGTGAGAATACGGACTAAAATTACAAAAGAAGCCAAAACATGAAAGAATACCAAAATTCAATTTAGATCATAAAAGAAGAAGTAAGCTAAAGATAACAAAAACCGGTGGTGGTGGAGTAAGAAATACTAGGCTGACGGGACGAGTTTTAAATAAAAATATCCTAACTAATATCAAATTAGTCCAAAAATTTTAAAATTAATATATATAAAAAGCGTGTGTTTCATGTGAGACGGATCAACCTTATCCTATATTCACAATAAAAAGTAATACTTTTATCATAAAAAATAATACTTTTTCATGGGTAACCCAAATAAGATATCCGTCTCTCAAATACGACTCGTGAAACCGTCTCACACAAGTCTTTACCATATAAAAATTTGGACAAACCGAGTCGAACTCTAGTAAAGTTTCAACTCAATTAAAATAATAATAAATCAAGATCAAATTCGAGCTCCATTAACATATATAATAACCATGTTTCGAGCTCGAAGTGAACTCAAACTCGACGTTAATTCGAGATGGTCGGAGAAGCTCGGGTAGATTGCACCTCATATGAGAACACGCACCTTAGCGATGCCTTCTCCGACAGCTTTCTCGTAAATGATATCGGTGAACTCTTTCTCCGAATCGTTGCACTTCTTCCACTGCGGGGCGTGGGTGGGAACCTCGCCGTGCACCCTGTGGTACGAATCATCCAGCCGGGAGCTGCAATTCGACAGCGCTATGACGTTACCTGGCTGGGTCTGGTCCGGAATCAGGTGGCCCGCGACGGAGGCCATTCTCCTGTTCACTACGTTAAGATCACTCCCTGTGAATCCAGCCATTGAAATTTTCTTCGAGTGTTTGATTCGAAGATTTTGGAGGATTTCTGAACTCTTGGGGAATCGAGGAGTTTTGGTGCTTCAATGGGAGGAGCGATGGAGGAGGAGTATTTATAGTGGAGAAGATGATGAAGATAGGATAAGCTATTATGGATGATAATGGATTTAGAATTGGAATTTCGTAGGCTTTGGATTCCGATAATACCCTTCTCAATTTCTTGTTTGATTTATTATTTAAGGTTTAAACTATAAACTAATTTGTAATTGGGAGTTATAAGTTTTAAAATGTATAAGATTAAAATATAAATTTTTATATTAACAAGCATGTCTCTGGGAACCATGAGACATTTTGACTCGGTCTATACCAATATTTTTTATCAGGTCGAGTTGTGTCGTAAAATCTATGTCATGAAATTGATTGGTGAAGAAATCTCATATTAGTTTTTATGTATACCAACAAATATGAAAATTACAAGTGTAGGATGTGTTACGATCATAAATAAATTTAGAGGCGCGGAGGTGAATAAATATTTCTCAACAATGTTGCTAATATTTCGATTGAATTAGCAACATTGAAATAAAATTCTTGTCAGTTGGGTTCTCAATAAATCAATAGTGAATACTATGCAAAAAGAGATTGACTGAAACTACTTGAACAAAATGACGTATCAAAACTCAGTTGAGTTATCAAATGTGAGGTAAAGAAGGTAAGATGAAAAGTAAATTGGTACGATTTTGTTTTTGGATGTTCGGAGATTTTAATACTCTTATGTCACGCATTCTTCCTCAAGGAAGGATTGCACTAAATGACTTTGGTAATTACAAGCAAATTGAAATCACTCACTTCAATATGATTTAACAATGTCTAACTGAAACTTATAGTAAACTTCAATCATATTCAAAATGAGTATTAAGACTTCTTACTCTCGGTTACATATTTTCAGAGAAATTACAAGCACGAATTGATCTTTAAATGATCAGATAATAACATATCATTGTATGCTTACTTTTATCAGTTTCCCTCGCATAAAGCTTTTTTTAAGAAGATACAATAAATTAGTTAATTCAGACAGTTGGAGATCTTTAAAAGCTTGTCAAAAAAAATCTATTTATAGACTTCATCTGCAATAATAATCTTTTTAAATCATATATCTATTCCAAATACAGATGTCGTTGTTGCCATGTTATCGTCTTTTTGGGAATTTTCTGGTTGTGCTCATAAATTCTGACATCTCTTGTGAATTAATGACTTTTGATACAGAAAATTTTATCCGATATTTCAGTTGAACTTTGATTTTTAATAACTGAGTATACTGATCATATTCTTCAAAAAAAATTTGATTTGTGCTGACTGGTCGACTGAAATAAAATATCACTTAGGCTCCATCATTTGTCCTTAGATCAGTTTGTTGATCAGTATCCCTCTTATACTATCAGTTTGGTTCGGTAGTAAGTTGGACTCTTAGATAACTTTTGCTTGTGCTTATTCAGTTTTCTTTTTGAAATTCAGTTAAATTAGGTTATATAATTATCCGTTAGATCAACAACCTATTTAAATTACCAAAGATTAAATAGTTCTATTTTTTTTTCCTTTTTGATGTTTGAAAAATTATGTCACTTGAGACAAAATATTGAATTCATTAATCTCAATAGAATATACGACTTGAGTTGTCTTGTTGACGATAAAAGGTATGTACTCTAAGCATTATCTTTTATAGTGACTGGAATGTTTGTCAGTTGGCTTCTTCTACGGATCAGTTGGCTTCTTCGGTTCTTTCTTATGAGTATGACTGGAAGATCTAGTTCTTCCTCTTTTTTTCAACAACAAAAAATGGCCACTTCAATTAGGAAATAACATATGCTATAATAATTATCAAGGATTTCATCGAAAACTTACATCAGCCTAAGGGTCATATTCTTCCCCAATTTGAGTTTTCTTCCAATGCGCGCTTCATTCGTTCCGCTCGCAACAACCCAATTAGTTCTCCGGGTGAAGAACATTAGACAGCCCGTCTTCTGAAACCAACACCTTTGATGTTATTTGACGTACAATAATTTCTATATGTCTATTATGAATCTGCACCCCTTGGGAGCGATAAACCTTTTGAGCCAAGTGGAGCATGAATAAAGTAGTCAGATGCTTCTTCTATTTTTATTCTTTTCCCTCGCACATAAACTACTTTTCAAAAAGAATCTTCTTCCATCTAGAGGTGATACTCGTTTATTCAGTATCGGGCCATCCATAGTGGGGAGAGTGGTCAAGTGGTCAAAAGTGACCGACGTAAATCTGTTGAAGTTTTTCTACGTAGGTTCGAATCCTGCCTCTCCTTTATCTCCGGTTCGGCATTCAGCTTTATGAAGTTATTCCATTCCATGGCGTGAAGCTTAAACTCCCCTTTTGGCAAGATTATACCTCTGATTCTTAATCACTAAGTATATTGATATTCTTCATAGAATGTTTGATTTGGACTGACTCATCCACTAAAATAAACTATAGTTAGGCACCATCAATTTTCCGGAGATCAGTTTGCTTATCAGTATCCCTCTTACAATATCAGTTTGGCTCGAGAGTCAGTTAGACTCTGAAAAAACGTTTTCTTGTGAATATTCAATTTTCTTCTTAAATTCGGTTAAATTAGGCCCTTTAATTATCCGTTGGATCAACAGTCTTATTAAATCACCAAAACTTAAATAGTTCTAACAGGATGCTTGCTGATTTTTCAGAATTTATGGATCTCACTCCTAGTCGGACAATTATTTCACGCCAAAAATATATCTCCAAATAACTGTAATACATGTATTCCACGAGAATTGAACGAAATAACTTGGTTCTTATACCAATTGTAAGATTGATCGTTTGTTGTTTTACCAAATGTTATAATTAGTGGAAGCTGTGCAGTGCAACTCAAATATTTTAAGGCGTACTATAGTTCAAGCGTTACATTCTCCCAATAGAAACATTTACTGTACTCCAACTAAGTGTATAAAATATAGTAAAGTAAAGACTACTAAATAAATAGTATTTATAACTAAACATTTAAGAGAAATATGGGAACTTGAAATGTATTGATTACTTATATTAATATTATAACATTTTTTTATTAAAAAATATAGGTTCCTAACATATAAGGGTGTCAATTTGGGTCGGGTGAGTTGAGTTAGGGATGTAAACAATCCAAACCAAACCAAACAATATCAGGCTTGAGCTTGGTTCGTTTAAGATTGTTTGAGGCTCGAGTTCGAGCTCTATTCGAGCTTCTATTATCAGGCTCGAGCTCGGTTTGTATTGAAGTTACTAAGCTCGAAAAAGCTCGAGCTCGGCTCGTTAAAAGCTCGTTTATCATGTTAATCAAGCCGGGCTTGAGCTTGATTCATTAATAGCTCGTTTATCATGTTTAACAAGTCTGGCTTGAGCTCGGCTCGTTAAAAGCTCGTTTATTATGTTAATCAAGCTGGGCTTGAGTTTGATTCATTCATAGCTCGTTTATCATGTTTAACAAGTCTGGCTTGAGCTCAGCTTGTTTTCGAGCTCGCAAAGCTTAGAATTGAGCTTGAGTTTGAGCTTGTTAAAAGTTAAATCTATCTATGAACTTATTTTAAATCAGATATAAAAATATAAATTCATTCATAAATAACAAAAACGACAAAAATAACAACTAAAAAAAATATAAACTCATTATATTATTGAACATCTCAAAATAATATATCCAGTATCCAGATAACAAATATTTGTTATACCATTGATATCACCATATAAATAACATTGCAATAATTTCACTTCTTTAATACTTCATTCGATGTGTTCCAATATTTTTTAATTAATATAAATTCATTATATTCTATTTAATATAATATTTTAGGATAATAATTGGTAAAGTTACTCAATGTGTATATGACTTGGTGATGTAAATTTTTTGGAGAAAAAAGAATAAGTTGATGTATTTCTGTTAATTTATTATGTTTTAAAGAACATTTTAGTATAATGATATGCAAGTAAGATAAAAAAATATAATTGTGATTATGTGGTGTAAATTCATCTTTTTTTCAACTATATTTTGTATTCAATTCCTTCCATTGAAATTAAACTAATATTTTATTTGTCAACTCAACAAATGAGCCAAATACGTACTAATATTTTTATTTGTCAACTCTTAACAAATGGGCCAAATTCGAGCCGACGAGCCACCTAAACGAGTCGATCTCGAGCTCGAGCTTACGAGCCACCTAAACAAGCCGAGCTCGAGCTCGAGTTTATCAAACATGTTTGCGAGTCTATTATCAAACATGTTTGCGAGCTCATGAACCAAATATCCTTAAGCTGGAGCTTGGTTTGATTAAATTTTCGAGCTTGAAATCGAGCTTGAGTTTGGCTTGATATGATTAACAAACGAACTCAAACGAGCTTTTTATCGAGGCGAGCTTCGAATAGCTCGCAAACGGTATGATTCATTTACATCCTTAAGTTGGGTGGGTTGGATCAGGTTGAGCAATAGTACTATTCAAAAATTGCTCAACCCGAATCCAACCCGAACCCGAGCCAACCTGAAAACTCTCAACCCGAAACCGAACCCGAATCAAAATCAACCCGATCAAGATTTCGAATTTTTTTAATTTTTTTTAAAGAAAATTAAATAAAATTAAAAATAATAATAATAACTTTATTTTAATTTAAACGTATAATAATAAAATCTCTCTTATATATATGATTTAAATTTGAAAGTCTAATTGTAGAAAAAGAAAATATATTTACTAAATCAAATAAACAATTGTTTAAAAAATAAAAAAATATTCAAAATAAATATTAAATTATGAAAAATCATGATATAAATATAAAATAAATATTCTTTCAGACATACAATATATAAAATTAGACAATATTTATTAATTATATTTTATAAAAAAAATTAAAATTTTCGTGTTGACCCAAACCCAACGCAACCCGATTATTTTTTCGGGTCAGCTATCGGGTCCAACCCGATCTGACCCGAGCCCAAAAATCTCAAACCCAAACATGATTTTTTTCGGGTTGAACCTTGTCGGGTTGGTGAGTTTCTGATTTTGACACCCTGCTAATTAACATAACCAAACAATGTAATATTATTTTATTTAAAAAGGAAAATAGATTAACTAAACATAGTACATGACTCTTAACCTGTTTATTTTTTTGAAAACACAAAAAATAAAGACAAGACAAAAAACAACCAAAGAGGAGTAACATATGTTGTGTATTTATTAAATTTGAAATTATTAGTTTAATTTATAATTTTTTATGCAACAAAAATTTATGGGTTTCTCGAGATTCCGGTTGTGAGTATTATTGTTTTTTCGATAATTATGTGAAATCTAATACTTTTATTTCATTCGTAATATTGACAATAATTTAACACCAAGAAGAGGTTTCCCTTCACAAAATCAGCTTGTATCCAACCTATTTTTTATTATTGGGTTAAGCATGTATGAATGAGAGTTGTATTGAGAAAGATGACTTCTTGAGAAGTTCTCATATGTCAAGATGCTGACGTTGTGCCGCTTGATCTGGTTGATTAAGTAAATCATAAAAGAGTGAAGACAAATCTTAGTAGTTAATATTGTTTATGGTGGTGACAAAATCGGTGGTAGAAAAAAGGTAAAACTGATTTCTAAAAGATACGAGACATCACCAATAGATAGAAACGCATCTCTCGCACTAATGGATCTAACAGCTTGACCCATTAGCACCAGGTGCATTCTACGCGACTAATAGTATAAGGAAAATAAAGTTGGACTTTGGCTAACAAATATAATTTTTGGCCTAGTCGTAAGCGTTTGATCTTAACAATTAGTATCAGAGAGAGGTCATGTAATGCCCGAGATTTTACGTCGTGTTAAATTATGATTATAGATTATTAATCGAGACGATTATGAAAGGGCTAACCGAAACACGAAATGAGATCACGTGTGAAAATTGATGTGCGAGAACAGAAGGATTAGCGCACATGCGCGACTATATGCGCGCACATGCGCGGGGGTTCCAGTAGGGTTGGCGCACATGCGCGACCTAAACTCGCGCACATGCGCGAGACAACCCGAGAGGGGGCTATTTTGGAGCAGAAGCCTCGCGCATATGCGTCGAATAGGGCGCGCATATGCGCGGAATGTGGCCGTGCATATGCGCGAGACGTGTGCTACAAAGAGTAAGCCACTCGTCCTTTGCATGTACGTGGTGTGTATATATATATATATATATATATATATATATATATATATATATATATATTCCTCAGAACCTCAGAGGAAAAGAACAAGAGCTTCCGGGGAGAAATCACGTGCAATTTGATTTTACGATCAATCCGTCCGTTAGATTTTAAATCCGACTTCGATACTGTGCTCCTATCGACGCAGGCTACTACGGGACGTAAGTTTTACTACGTTTTGACATGTTTTGGAATTATGATGTTGTTGGAATTGAATACACGTCATATATGTTATTCTGGACATGTTAGGTAGTGTAGAATCGAAGTCAGATAAAGAAACGGACTGAATATGGAATTGTTATGAATTTCAGAATGAAATTGACTAGAATTGATATCAGATTTTTACAGTGGTTGATTGTAAATTATTGGAATTGGTATAGACTGATATAGTATTATCAGTATCGCAAGATTGTACTGTTGTACTGTCAGAATTTGATAAAACAGAGATGTTGTGATTTGATTAGAATATTGATACAGAATATTGGTATTGTCATTGCCAGATTGATCAGTGACAGATTTTGAATCAAGACTTTGATTGTATCAGATCGACAGCAAGAAAGGTATAAATAAATGTTGATTCAGGATTGCACAACTCAAGTTAGGTTTGACTTGAGTTTCCCTAAATCACATACTTTATTTTATTGCATTGATATTTGCAGATTATCAGATTGATATGTTAATCTATTGACTTAGAACAGAGTCAGAGTCCGAGTCTAGGGCAGATCAGCCTAACTAGGGCAGAACCGCCGAGTCTTTCTCAGAACCGATAAGACTCTAGACTTACGGTGTATCGATGAGCTTTAGATGTAGATCGACGTCTATCGTAGACACTCGATACAGCATACCAAAGTCTAAATTAGATTGGGATCCCTAGATGTGAGATAAGATAAGATTAGATCACGAGTCATTAATTCATGTAATCAGATTAGATACATGTTTTAATGTTTGTTTATGCTTTTATATATGTGTTATATGATTGCATTTAATACATTGTTTATACTGGGATATTTATATCTCACCGGAGTTATCCGGTTGTTGTCTTGTTTGTATGTGTGCATGACAACAGGTGGGACAGGTACATGGTCACAGAGGTGAAGACAGATCGAGGTTAGAGTGGTGATTCCGGACTTGGACTAGAGATAGGGTTTAAACACTTGATAGTTAGGTGTTGAACCTGAGATGTAAATTATTGTATGATGTTTGAGATTTATACTTTTATACTGATATGTATAGGAGTTTGATTCCATTACTTTCCGTATTTTAAAAAAACAAATTTTAGACCCTGTTTATTATAATTGGTTTAGTCCCCAATGACGATTAAGAACATGATTAGCGTCCGGGTCCCCATAGGTCATGAGTTCAAATCTCCCAAAAAGCATATTTATATATTTCTCGGGGGATGTGGGGTTAAGCGTGCATGAGTGAGAGTAGAAACAAGATGAGTGACGACCTAAAAAGTTCTCATGATATTGTTGTTAGCAATGTCCCGCTCGATCTCGTTGGCTAGATGAGCCGTAAAAGATTGACACCAGATCTTAATGAGTAATATTGTTCTGTTGGAGAAAGGGCCAACGGTAGGTAAAACGTAAGACTAATATCTAAAATATAGAGACAACACCACAAATAGACATGCACCTCCCCGTAATCTTAGGCCTAACAACATGACTAATTAGCACCTAAGTAGGTACACTTTACGATGTCACAAGTGCAAAGAAATAAATTTGCGCCTTGACTAACAATTATAACTTTTGGCGTAACAGTAAACGCTACATCTGAACACTTATTATAATTTATTATTCAAATTAAATCGGTTAAAAATTCCTATTTGGTTTTAAATACCTTTTCAGTCTAAAATCGCAAGCGAACTAAAATCCAAATCCCAAATAACTTCAAATGGAATAATAAAATATTTCTTTAGTTAGTCCAATGGGACGGCTAAAATATGTATTTCCTTGGCCCCTTTTTATGGTCAGTCACCCAACGCCGTACAAGCTTAGCTGTTGGTTATTTTATCTTTATTAAAAAATTCGTAGCCTTCTTTTCTTGACTCAAAGAAGAAGCATGAATCTTGGAACTTCCAATTATATATTTAATGTATTGGAAGAATCGATATTTCCATTTTTACTCACACCTTTTAAACTTCTGATCAATTGTTAAAATAAAAGTTTTAGTTTCACATTTTTTCAGTTTGAGGTAATTTTAAGTTTCTATTCGTTTTTCATCGAGAGTTACTAATATGTCGGTGTATATGTGGGTTTCATGTTGTTGTCAACTCAACGTCAGATCGAAAAAATTACAAAAGTTTCGATATAACAAAAATAACAAGCTAAAACTAAAATTTAACAATATAGATGACCAAAATCGAAAAAAACAAATATACATGGGCAATCATGGTTATGGATAAAATTTCCTTTGATATCTTCATATATGGTTATGAAGTAAAAAACAAAAGTTTCAAAAATTATATATAAATTTTTAATAAACTTATCCACAAATTATATAAAAATTCTTATTAGATCGTCTTAATGATCAATTTTATAAGATATATCATTGAACTGACCCGAACCATAAAAAATATGATTTTTTATGTCAAAAGTATTAGTTTTCACTTAAAATATAGATCGAATCAATTCGTTTTACGAATATATATTCATAAAATCGTCCCCCATGAAACATACTCTATCAACAAAGTTTCACTTCAGTTGATGAAAGATACTGAAGCCTACAGTTTTGACTTTGAAGCAGCATGCATGAATCTTGGGGTTTACCAACTGGACTAATATATAAGGCAAAAACTTGTGTGAGACGATCTCACGGGTCGTATTTGTGAGACGGATCTCTTATTTGGGTCACCCATGAAAAAGTATTATTTTTTATGCGGAGAGTATTACTTTTTATTGTGAATATGGGTAGGGTTGACCCGTCTCACAGATTATGACCCGTGAGACGGTCTCACATGATAATCACTCAATATATAATTAGTAACCGTCTTTATTTTGAAGGCTGCCCCGAAAAGTGGGGAAAGACAAAAGAGTGGCAGTAAATTTATATTTATTTAAAAATTAACATGTATATAATATATGTATTATATATATTTAATTTGATAAGTGTGTCGATTTTCTTAACTCGGTCTTTTGTTCCTAAAGAAATATTGGAATAATAATGGGGTTTCTTAATTTTTTATATTTCTTACGGTTAAATATTTTAAAATTTTAAGTTTTTTTAATGATATAGTTTTGGTTTCCGCTAAGTTTGGTTTGAAAGATAAAATAAACTAATGATTAGTATGTAAATGATAAAAAAAATGATTGTGATAGAAATGTAATCTATAATGTAAAATTGTATTATGTTTGGTATGATTTGTAAGTATGAGATAATTTTGAATTTTTTCATGAAATGACAAAATTGCCCTTTTGTCAAGTTTCAAGCAACAATTTTTTGACTATTTTTCATTTTTTAATTTCTGTTTGAGAACTGAAGGGTGATACGATTGATTAGGAGAAAATCATTGAGTTACAATAGCTCGATTATTGAAATATTGAATATCGATAAATTAAATCGAGTTTAATTTTCAGACCAAGCGGAAGACACTAAAAATAATTTTTCGTACAAACCGATTAAATATTTTGGTAAAACATTTAAAAAATATGCAAGTTGAATGTAAAAAATCTTTGGTTGAAAATTTTTATCAAACACTTGGTATGCAATATTTTGGTTTTTTAACACATAAAATATTTCAATAATGCATCTTAAAAATAGTATCAAAAAAATAAATGCAATAAATAAATATACACAAATTTGTTTATGGAAGTTTGGATATAAACAACTCCTAGGCCACCATTTCTTCCCCTTAGGAAAGGTTCACTAAAAAACTTTGATTATACAACTACTTGTACAAACTCATTTTCAATTTAGGACTTATCTGTACTCTAAATGAACGCTTGGCACACTCTCGATTGTAAGCCGCAACATCACAATCTGCATAATGTTTAATGTCTCTGCCAAGACAACAAATACAATCTTTAAATGTCTTTATATGAAAACTCACTCAACTAAACTCTGAAGCTCAGCTCTCATATATATATGTGAGTGATGTGTGTCAGAAATTAATCCATTACAATGTGTATCTCTCAAATGTATCCTCACATTTGGGCTTACTCTCATTTTAGCTATTTTGTTTATGTGAGCCATACATACTTTAAATCTCATTTCAAAGCTTGTATTTGATCTTCAAGATGTTTTATTTTTAGGTTTTACGAATTATATGTACGTTAAATACAAGAATAACATATTTAATTCATTAATTTGGCTTAGGTTTAATTAGTCAACTTTATATTCAAGACTGCCGGCACCCTGATAAATTTTTTCCCTTTAATATTTAACTAGCAAACTAGCAAGAAGTTGCAAGAATAATTTAATATCCCTTTTAATTGACTTTAATTATCAATTTTTTTTCTATTTTAATTATTAAAGCTCAATAATTACTCAGTATTTGATGGATCATCTATATATATATATATATTTGCTAGAATAATTTAATATCCCTTTTAATTGACTTTAATTATCAATTTTGTTTTTCTATTTTAATTATTAAAGCTCAATAATTACTCAGTATTTGATGGATCATATATATATATATATATATATATAGTTTTTTATATATAGTTTCTCAGAAACTAAAAAAAATATTTTTTTATTTATTTTTTAAAATATTATTTTCCCAATTAGCTCCTCATTATATATATATATAATGAGGAGCTAATTGGGAAAATAATATATATATAATGAGGAGCTAATTGGGAAAATAATATTATATATATATAGATAGTTATATGTATATGGTTTTTTATATATAGTTTCTCAGAAACTAAAAAAATATATTTTTTATTTTTTTAAACTATTTTTTTCCCAATTAGCTCCTCATTATATACTTGGCCGCCACTCAAATATTAATTTATTTACATTTATATATTCTTATTTAAATATTCTAAAGAGCCGCCACTTCATATCCATATTCAATTCGTTCCCACTTCTTCCCCACACTAGGAGTGAAAAGGAAAATCCCCTGGATATGCTTCGCAACCAGGTGGTCTTTGTATATTGGGATGAGATACATACACCTAACAAATAAGTCATGATTTCGTAAAATAATATAAAACAAAATTTTCTAATAATAAAAACGGAATTCAAAACCCAATCGTGATATATATCACGATTAGATTATATCGAGAGCAAGAGCGTAAATATCTTCTTTAAATTGAATCTGCATCTATATAGTTGAAAAGTTCCAATGACATGATATCTTTTTCAACGATCATTTGTACCAATTCCCAACAGAATAAAAAGGTTGGAAAACATTTATCCACTTTTCTCCGTGCGTTTCTGACCGACGGTTGGATAGTAATGGTCTACATTGAATGCTTAATTAAAAGCTTGTTTCAATCATAACTTTGAGTTAAATAATATTAATTTTCACTTCAAATATAGATCGAATCAACATGTTTCATGTAAATATATTCATAAAATCGTCTTACATATAACATACACCATCAATAATGTTTCTCTTCAGTTGATGAAAGATACCGAAGCCTCCAGTTTTGACTTTGAAGCAGCATGCATGAATCTTGGGGTTTACCAACTGGACTAGACTAATATATAATTAGTACTCGTATTTATTTTGAAGGCTGCCCCAAAAAGTGGGGAAAGGCAAAAGAATGGCAGTAAATTTATATTTATTTAAAAATTAACATTTCTATAATATATGTATTTTACATATTTAATTTGAGAGTAGGTCTCATGTGAGACCGTCTCACGGATCACAATCTGTGAGACGGGTCAATCCTACTCATATTCATAATAAAAAGTAATACTTTTCGCATAAAAAGTAATACTTTTTCATGGATTATCCAAATAAAGATCCGTCTCACAAAATACGACCCGTGAGACCGTCTCACACAAGTTTTTGCCTTAATTTGATACGTGTGTCGATTTTTTTTAACTCAGTCTTTTCTTCCTAAATAAATATTGGAATAATAATGGGTTTTCTTAATTTTTTAAAATTTTAAAAAATTTATTAAGTTTTTCTTAATTTTTTAAAATTTTAAAATATTATTAAGGTTTTCTTCATTTTTTTTATATTTCTTAAGGTTAAATATTTTAAAATTTTAAGTTTTTTTTAATAATATAGTTTTTGTTTCCCTTTACGATACATGTACTGATAGTGATGACTGTGGGAGAAGAGGTTAGCTCTTTGATATTATTGTTGTTGTTATTATTATTATTATTATTATTATTATTATTATTCTCAGTCAAGTTTCAAGCAACAATTTTTTGACTTTTTTGCATTTTTTAATTTCTGATGGAGAATTGGAGGGAAAATATCTAGTTAAAACATAGATGCCTAAAAATTTGGTCAACTTTGCATCAATGTTTTTATTGGGGGTGATTGTCATTTCTTAGCAAGTAATCGACACATATTTGGACTACTGTACTGGACTGACTGATCTATTACTAATATGGACAAGACAAAAACTTATTTGAGACAGTCTCATCGATTGTATTTTGTGAGACGGATATCTTTTTTGGGTTATTCATGAAAAAATAATACTTTTTATGCTAAAAGTATTATTTTTTATTGTGAAAATCGTTAGGGTTGACCCGTCTCACAGATAAAGATTCGTGAGACCGTCTCACAAGACAGTTACTCGATTGACAAATATTTCATCCTACAACTAATGTTATATTCAACATCACTTATTCGACTTTCATAAGTTACAATGAACTTAATTATCGGTATTATTGTTGGGGTATGATAATTCCCTCTTGCTAAGAAAACAATTGATATATGTCGTTTAAGTTGTTGTCTCTTTAAAATATTGGAATTGCAAGAATGATTTAAAAATTCATTTTAATTGACTTTAATTATCAATAAATATATATTTTTGTTTTTACTATGGGTGAGCAAAATCTCGGTTAAACCGAAATAACCGATCGAACCGAGCCAATTTGGTTCGGTTATTTCGGAAATTCAGTTTTGAAAGTTTAAAAAAATCGGTTAATTCGGTTCGGTTTCGGTTTTTGTTAAAAAAAAAATCGGTTAACCGAATTAACCGAATAAGAAATTAATTTTTTTAAAAAAAATAGATTTATTATATAATTTATAATATTTTAAATGTTTTTATATTTAATTTTATTTTTTTTAAAAAAAATCGGTTAATTCGGTCACTGACCGAATTAAGCGATTTTAATTCGGTTAATTTATGATCGGTTATTAAAACTAGTTCGGTCAGTGCGGTTAGCAAAATAAAATTTGGTTCGGTTCGGTTCGGTTATTGGACCGGACCAACCGAATGCACACCCCTAGTTTTTACCATTTGAATTATTAAGAATAAAAGTTTAATAAATACTCCATATGTAATGCCCAAGATTTTATATCATGTTAATATGAGATTATTGATTATTAGTGGACACGATTATAACCCGGACCATTTTGAGATTAATTTGAGAAGACTAAATTGTTGGGCGAAGATGGCGCGCCCGGGCGGAAGTTTTTAACCGCCCGAGCGCGAGTGCCTAGTGCAAGAGGGCCGAAAGTGTCTCGCCCGGGCGGAAGTTTTTGTCCGCCCGAGCGAGACTGAATCGCGCAGAAGGGCCGAGAGTTGCTTGCCCGGGTGGAAATTTATGTCCGCCCGAGCGAGAGACGCGTTTTGAAAAGGAAGAGGCCACGTTTCTTTTTCATGCAATTGGATATATATATAAGCGTTGTTCCTTCAGATTTCTTCAAAGGAAAGAAAAATAAATCGAGAAAGGCTCCTGTGATAGTGTTGAAAATCCTTACGCCTTTATATTTCAATCCGTCCGTTAGATTTTAAATCCGACTTCGGTACCGAGTTCCTATCGACGTAGGCTACAACTGGACGTAAGTTTTACTACGTTTTGACATGTTTTGAAATTATGATGTTGTTAGAATTGAATACACGTCATATATGTTATTCTTGACATGTTAGACAGCGTAGAATCGAAGTCAGATTAAGAAACGGACTGAATATGGAATTGTTATGAATTTCAGAAGGAAATTGACTAGAATTGATATCAGATTTATATGGTGGTTGATTGTAAATGATTGGAATCGATATAGACTGATATAGTATTATCGGTATCGCAAGATTGTGCTGTTGTACCGCCAGAATTTGATAAAACAGATGTGTTGTGATTTGATTAGATTATTGATACAGAATATATTGATATTGTCATTGCCAGATTGAACAGTGACAGACTTTGAATCGAGACTTCGATTGTATCAGAGCGACAACAAGAAAGGTATAAATAAATGTTGATTCGGGATTGCACAACTCGAGTTAGGTTTGACTTGAGTTTCCCTAAATCACATACTTTACTTTATTGCATTGATATTTGCAGATTATCAGACTGATATGTTAATGTATTGACTTAGAACAAAGTCAGAGTCCGAGTCTAGGGCAGACAGCCTAGCTAGGGCAGTACCGCCGAGTCTTTCTCAGAACCGATAAGACTCTAGACTTACGGTGTATCGACGAGCTTCAGATGTAGATCGACATCTGTCTCAGACACACTCGATACAGCATACCAAAGTCTAAATTAGATTGGGATCCCTAGATTTGAGATAAGATAAGATTAGATCACGAGTCATTGATTCATGTAGTCAGATTAGATACATGCTTCGATGTTTGTTTATGCTTTTATATATGTTTTATATGATTGCATTTAATACATTGTTTATACTGGGATATTTATATCTCACCGGAGTTATCCGGCTGTTGTCTTGTTTGTATGTGTGCATGACAACAGGTGGGACAGGTACAGGGTCACAGAGATGAAGACAGACTGAGATTAGAGTGGTGATACCGGACTTGGACTAGAGCTAGGGTTTGAACACTTGATAGTAGTTGTTGAACCTGAGTATGTATGATTGTATATTTTATCAGATTTATACTTTTATACTGAGATGTATAGGAGTTTGATTTCATTACCTTCCGCATTTTAAAAAAAAAAAATTTTAGACCCTGTTCATTATAATTGATTAATTAGTCCCAATCACGATTAACGAAGATGATTAGCGTCCGGGTCCCCACAACAGGTGGTATCAGAGCCAAGTTCCTTTAGATTGAGATAGAAGAGGCTAGTGAGCGGGGTAGATTGAGGTTTTCTTTCATGCTTTTGAATGCTAGCATGTCTTACTGCTTTATTACATGTTACTTCTTTATCTGATTTGATATAGTAATATGTTTTATTGAGATTGGATCAGTATTGATTCTAGATCAGCAGTAAGATGAGCAGAGGAGGATTGCAACAGAATTGTTGTATCTGTTACTAATCTATTTGATTATTAGATATGCCTCCGAGACGAGTACCAGAACAGGGAAGTACATCAAATCCTCCAATGGATGTCACTCCAACTCCAATGGAAACGTTATTGAAACGATTTCAATCATTTCATCCGCCGACCTTGAAAGGCACAGAGAACGCTGTAGAGTGCGAGAGTTGGCTCGATGATATAGAGATGTTGTTCGAATCCTTGGAGTATACGGATGAGAAGAGAGTGAAATTGATTGGACACCAGTTACACGACGTTGCCAAGGACCGGTGGATTACGAGGAAGAGAGCCATGGAGCATAGAGGTACGAATATTACCTGGAATATATTTAGAACTGAATTTTATCAACGATTCTTTCCAGTGTCGTACCGGAAGGATAAGGGGGCGGAGTTTGCCAATCTAAAGCAAGGACCGATGAACATAGAAGAATACGTGTCAAAGTTCTCCTCCTTGCTGAAATTTGCTCCACATGTGGCTGACAGCGAAGAAGCTACTGCTGACCAGTTCATCAATGGCCTGAACCCCGACATTTTCACATTGGTGAACACAGGGCGACCGGATAATTTTACTGATGCCCTGAACAGAGCCAAGGGAGCAGAAGCCGGTCTGATGAGACAGAAAGGGGCTTTATTTGTGCCTCCAGCACCGAGACCACAGCAGACACCTCCCAGGTTTGAGAGCGGCAGCAGTAGTGGAGGAAAGAAGGAATTTTTGAAAGCCAAAGGGAAGCAATTCAAGAAATCTGGCAGTAGTTCTTCCAGCTCTGGTGGTTCCAGACCGAGCCAGAGTTACACTGGAGTTTATTGCAAGACTTGCGGAGGAAGACATGCTACTGAGCAATGCCAGGGAGTGACTGATAGTTGCAATTTCTGTAAACAGCCGGGACACTTTGCTAAAGTGTGTCCACAGAAAGGTTTGCAGAGAGCTCAGGGGGCCGAGTCATCGGGATCAGCAGCACAGACTGAGAGACGATCAGCTGCTGTTCACACGTTCCAGCCAGCGCCAGCTCAGTCACAGCAGAGGCCAGGAGGAAGCCAGACAGTTGGGCAGCCTCCGAGACAGCAGGCTAGAGTCTTCGCTTTGACAGAAGAGCAGGCCCAGGAAGCACCAGATGACGTTGTGGCAGGTAACTGTTCTTTATGTGGTTATCCTGCTTACGTATTAATTGATACCGGTGCTTCACACACATTTATTTCTGAGCGATTTGCATTGAGTCATGCATTGCCTGTAGAGTCTTTAGCTACTGTAGTGTCTGTTTCTTCTCCGTTGGGGATGGGTTTGATATCCGTAAATTCGGTTAACCATTGTGTACTACAGTATGACGGGCATGAAATTGAATTAGATTGCATCGTACTTGGATTGTCCGATTTTGATTGTATTATCGGTATAGACATGCTAACCAAGTACAGAGCAACAGTTGATTGTTTCCACAAGATAGTAAGATTCAGACCAGATATGGCTGACGAATGGAAATTTTACGGTAAGGGTTCTAGATCGAGAATTCCTTTAATATCCGTATTATCTATGACTCGATTGCTACAAAAAAGAGCAGAAGGATTCCTTGTATATTCAGTAGATTTGCTGAAGTCGAGTCCAGCATTGGCAGATCTGCCAGTGGTACGTGAGTTTGCTGACGTTTTCCCAGATGAGATCCCGGGATTACCTCCAGTTAGAGAGATAGACTTCAGCATTGAACTGATGCCAGGTACAGTACCGATTTCTAGAGCTCCGTACAGAATGGCACCAGTTGAACTGAAAGAGTTGAAGGATCAGCTGGAAGATTTACTGGCCAAGGGGTACATCAAACCGAATGTGTCTCCTTGGGGTGCTCCAGTATTGTTTGTAAGGAAGAAAGATGGTTCGATGAGACTCTGCATCGACTATCGGCAACTGAACAAGGCAACGATAAAGAATAAATATCCTTTGCCTCGTATAGATGATTTATTCGATCAGTTGCAGGGTTCTTCAGTATATTCCAAGATCGATTTGAGATCGGGATATCATCAGCTGAGAGTCAGAGATTCTGATATCTCAAAGACAGCATTCAGAACCAGATATGGACACTATGAATTTATTGTCATGCCGTTTGGTCTGACGAATGCTCCAGCTGTGTTTATGGGGTTGATGAACCGTGTGTTCCAGAAATATCTCGATGATTTTGTGATTATTTTCATCGATGATATTTTGATCTATTCAAAAAATATGAGTGAGCATGCTGAGCATCTAAGAACTGTGTTGCGAATTCTAAGGGCTGAGAAGTTATATGCTAAACTGTTGAAATGTGAGTTTTGGCTAAGACATGTAGTATTTCTAGGTCATATTATATCTGGAGATGGTATATCAGTTGATCCCAGTAAAGTGGAAGCCGTGATTTCTTGGCCAAGACCGACATCAGTACCTGAAATTCGCAGTTTTATGGGTTTAGCGGGATACTACTGTCGTTTCATTAAAGATTTCTCGAGTATAGCTAAACCAATTACTCAGCTGACTCAGAAGAATGCTCCATTTGTTTGGTCTGAAGAATGTGAGACCAGTTTTCTGGAGTTGAAGAAGAGGTTGACCAGTGCACCGGTGTTGACTATTCCATCCGGTACTGGTGATTTTGTGGTTTATTGCGACGCTTCTCACAGAGGGTTGGGATGTGTGCTGATGCAACGAGGGCATGTTATTGCTTATGCCTCAAGACAACTTAAACCACATGAGACCCGTTATCCAATTCATGACCTAGAATTGGCAGCCATTGTCTTTGCATTAAAGATATGGCGACACTACCTTTATGGGGAAAGGTTTGAGATATATTCTGATCATAAGAGTTTGAAATATCTGTTTTCACAATCTGAATTGAATATGAGACAACGAAGATGGCTTGATTTGCTTAAAGATTTTGATTGTGAAATCAAATACTATCTAGGAAAGTCTAATGCAGCAGCTGATGCACTAAGTCGGAAGGTATGTTCTTTATCCCTATCTACGATGGGTGTTTCAAATTTGATCAAAGACTGCTGTTTGTCTGGATTAGAATTTGAAACAGATTATAGACCGTTGAGACTTTATACGGTACAAGTAGAACCAGAGCTGATTATGAGAATTAAGGCAGCTCAGAAAGTTGATCAGAATGTACAGAAATCAATATCGATGGTTAGAGCAGGACATCGATCAGAGTATCAGGTACGTGATAACGTTTTATACGTGAATAATCGTCTAGTTGTGCCGAATGTTTCAGATTTGAGACGACGGATATTGTCAGAAGCGCACAACAGTCGATTTAGTATTCATCCTGGCGGCAGAAAGATGTACAATGATTTGAAAAGACAGTTTTGGTGGAAACAAATGAAGACTGATATTGCAGAGTTTGTTTCCAAATGTCTGAATTGCCAGCAGGTAAAGGCAGAAAGGAAGAAACCAGGAGGATTATTACAGAGTTTGTCCATTCCTGAATGGAAATGGGATCACATTTCCATGGACTTTGTGACGCAACTGCCGCGTTCCTCCAAGGGTTGTGATGCGATTTGGGTCGTGATTGACAGATTGACCAAATCAGCATGTTTTATCCCGTACAAGATGACGTACAGATTTGACCAGATGGCAGAGATCTATGTCAGAGAAGTGGTCAGATTGCATGGAGTGCCGAAGTCGATTGTATCAGATCGTGATCCTCGATTTACTTCGCACTTCTGGCAGAGTTTACAGCAGGCTCTCGGTACGAAGTTACATCTGAGTACCGCATATCATCCACAGACCGACGGACAGTCAGAGCGGACTATCCAGACACTGGAAGATATGCTGAGAGCAGTAGTGCTAGATTTCAGGACTAATTGGCAAGATGCATTGCCGCTTTGTGAGTTTTCGTACAACAACAGCTATCAGACGAGCATTGAGATGGCACCATTTGAAGCGTTGTACGGAAAGAAGTGTAGATCCCCTCTATATTGGGATGATATCTCTGAAGTTCCTGCAATTGGACCAGATATGATCAGAGATATGACAGAAAAAGTGAAGCTAATTCGAAAGAAAATGAAGGCAGCACAAGACAGACAGGCCAAATATGCCAATGTTCGACGTAGACCATTGGTATTTGACGTAGGAGACCGAGTATTTTTGAAAATTTCACCTTTCAGAGGAGTTGTCAGATTTGGCAAGAAAGGGAAATTGTCTCCACGATATATTGGGCCTTACGAGATTCTCGAAAAGATAGGAGATCGTGCCTATCGACAAGCCCTACCGCCTTCATTATCTGGGATACATGATGTCTTTCATGTATCGTTACTAAGGAAGTATCTTCCTGATGCTTCACATGCTATTCAACCAGACGAGGCCGAAATAGATGAAACGTTGAGCTATATTGAAAAACCGATTCAGATTATCGATCGTAAAGAAAAACAGCTCAGAACGAAGACTATTCCACTTGTAAAAGTTCAATGGACTCGTCATGGTGTTGAAGAAGCAACTTGGGAGACTGAATCAGATATGAGACAAGAATTCCCAGAGTTGTTTAAATGATATAAATTTCTTATACAGTCTTGTATATATACTCCTTAGTGATACGAATGAAATGCCTGTGATTTCGAGGACGAAATCGTATCTTAGGGGGGGAGAAATGTAATGCCCAAGATTTTATATCATGTTAATATGAGATTATTGATTATTAGTGGACACGATTATAACCCGGACCATTTTGAGATTAATTTGAGAAGACTAAATTGTTGGGCGAAGATGGCGCGCCCGGGCGGAAGTTTTTAACCGCCCGAGCGCGAGTGCCTAGTGCAAGAGGGCCGAAAGTGTCTCGCCCGGGCGGAAGTTTTTGTCCGCCCGAGCGAGACTGAATCGCGCAGAAGGGCCGAGAGTTGCTCGCCCGGGCGGAAATTTATGTCTGCCCGAGCGAGAGACGTGTTTTGAAAAGGAAGAGGCCACGTTTCTTGTTCATGCAATTGGATATATATAAGCGTTGTTCCTTCAGATTTCTTCAAAGGAAAGAAAAATAAATCGAGAAAGGCTCCTGTGATAGTGTTGAAAATCCTTACGCCTTTATATTTCAATCCGTCCGTTAGATTTTAAATCCGACTTCGGTACCGAGTTCCTATCGACGTAGGCTACAATTGGACGTAAGTTTTACTACGTTTTGACATGTTTTGAAATTATGATGTTGTTAGAATTGAATACACGTCATATATGTTATTCTTGACATGTTAGACAGCGTAGAATCGAAGTCAGATTAAGAAACGGACTGAATATGGAATTGTTATGAATTTCAGAAGGAAATTGACTAGAATTGATATCAGATTTATATGGTGGTTGATTGTAAATGATTGGAATCGATATAGACTGATATAGTATTATCGGTATCGCAAGATTGTGCTGTTGTACCGCCAGAATTTGATAAAACAGATGCGTTGTGATTTGATTAGATTATTGATACAGAATATATTGATATTGTCATTGCCAGATTGAACAGTGACAGACTTTGAATCGAGACTTCGATTGTATCAGAGCGACAGCAAGAAAGGTATAAATAAATGTTGATTCGGGATTGCACAACTCGAGTTAGGTTTGACTTGAGTTTCCCTAAATCACATACTTTACTTTATTGCATTGATATTTGCAGATTATCAGACTGATATGTTAATGTATTGACTTAGAACAAAGTCAGAGTCCGAGTCTAGGGCAGACAGCCTAGCTAGGGCAGAACCGCCGAGTCTTTCTCAGAACCGATAAGACTCTAGACTTACGGTGTATCGACGAGCTTCAGATGTAGATCGACATCTGTCTCAGACACACTCGATACAGCATACCAAAGTCTAAATTAGATTGGGATCCCTAGATTTGAGATAAGATAAGATTGATTCATGTAGTCAGATTAGATACATGCTTCGATGTTTGTTTATGCTTTTATATATGTTTTATATGATTGCATTTAATACATTGTTTATACTGGGATATTTATATCTCACCGGAGTTATTCGGCTGTTGTCTTGTTTGTATGTGTGCATGACAACAGGTGGGACAGGTACAGGGTCACAGAGATGAAGACAGACTGAGATTAGAGTGGTGATACCGGACTTGGACTAGAGCTAGGGTTTGAACACTTGATAGTAGTTGTTGAACCTGAGTATGTATGATTGTATATTTTATCAGATTTATACTTTTATACTGAGATGTATAGGAGTTTGATTCCATTACCTTCCGCATTTAAAAAAAAAAAAATTTAGACCCTGTTCATTATAATTGATTAATTAGTCCCAATCACGATTAACGAAGATGATTAGCGTCCGGGTCCCCACACCATATTTGATGGATCATATCAGTGTTTGATAAATTTATTTTAAACAACAACAATACCCAATGTTTATAATTTAGTTTTAGGAGTTTTATAAGCTATAAATTATCATTTCTATAAATTTAAATTAAAAGATATTTGGTCTTTTAAATATTAAATAAGATCTTAAAAATATAAATCAGGGCGACATAATTTTGTAATATGATTATAATTAGTATATAATTTATTTTTAAAATTATAAACTTTTTAAACAGAGGAGTTGGGGCTCGCTTAACTAAAATTTCAATACAATATAAAAATAAAATGCAAATTAGATCTGCTTCACATAGTCATAAATCTGAAAGATCGAACTTTAATTACAAAATAAATAAAAAAGAGAGTACATAAAAAAAGTAAACACTAATTTAATCGCAACGTTCGATTTTTCTAAATATCAAACCTATCAACTATGCACTCTAAAGAAGTTTCATCCTCGAAAAAGCTCTCTTTGTTATTGCAGTAGAAACTGAAAGAATCAATTCCAAACGAATCAACCTATCAATAGCAAAATATATCTTCGGCTTCTTTGTTTCAGCGAGCAAACAACATAGTTTAGGAAGAAAATAAAGATCTTTAAATCATGGGTCGTAAAATATATCAAACTTGTAATGATTCAATTGACTCTTCAAATGTTTAATGTCATCTTTGGAAAAAATCATTGGGATATAATTTTTCGACTAGAGAACAAATAGCACTTTTGGATACCCGAGACCTCGCGTCAAAATCGCTCTCTAACAAAACCATCACAATTCACATATCGCAAAACAATAGCCATCTATGATTTATGAGATTCATCAATTGCTTTGTCAACAAGAACAAAAAATTTGGCATCTCCAACTTCATCACGAATTTTACTTCGATCAAGATCGTCAATAATTTTTAGTATCTCTTGTTGAATTGATGGTGATATATATTTGGCTTTAATAGCTGCTTTATCTAAAATAATATCACCTGCATAATTCTCCTTGAATTTTGATCAATATCATCCTCCAATCAATATGTTGTGATACATTTTTCAAACCTTCCAATTTTTGCATAGAAATACTATGTAATGACTTGAAATCCCTTCATGCCTTTTCGATGGACAAGTTTTGCAATTAACCCCTTTTCCAGTTCTGGAGTTCTTCAATTATAAATTTCTTATGATGTGCATGTCAAAAAAATAACATGGAAACAAAAGGAACTTTCCCTCATTTTAGAGAACTCAAACCAAGGAAATTTTATAAACCAAGAAGATTGAAAACTCCGTCATTTTAGGCACTTTGACATCTTAATGCACCTATATAAAAATTCCTAACCCATCATTTTATTTTACTAATAAACATAATATTTAATGATAAAAAATTAGTTAACAAAGACATAATAAGAGCAATGTGTAAAGTGAAAAAACTCCAAATCCACATTACAAACAATACAATGCATAAAGTTAAAAACCCCAAAAAAAAGTGAAAGAGTGTTCATCGATTTTTAATGAGAAGTGACAGATGCGAGAAGGTTTTTCCAATACAGGTAATGTGGATTTGGTGAAGTTATGTAATATATTTACTTCATCATAGTCTATAACAACGAAGTTGTTCGCATCAATTACTTTACCAAAATATAAAAACTGTGAAGTTATATAAAACATTTACTTCGTCAATCAATGTAAACTATGAAGTTATAAATAAGCTATTACTTCCGCATTTTACGAAAACGATGAAGTAAAAGATGTTTTACTTCGACATCAGTCTAATTCCGGATCGGTTTTTGATCCCTCATTAAATCGGCAAAGACTTCGCTAATTTCTTGGATATGACTTCAGTTATAATGCGAAGTGAAATGATACCCTATTACTTAACGTGCGTCTACTTCAGCAATTATTTACCTATGACTTCATTGAATATGCGAAGTAAATCAAGGAAATTATACTAGTGTCAGTAATTTTTTTTATGGGGAATTTGGTGATAAGTATCTAAGAAAAAAAATAACTTTATGTTCAATCCTCAATACAAAGAAATCTTTTTTTTTCCACTCTCCAACTAACATATTTACTCGTTTTTCTTTTATTTTATTTCTACCAGTATTTAACTCTAATTGATTTCATATCCATCGATTTTATATGGGTTTTAAATCAATAGTAGGATCCATTAATTATTTCATCGTCTTCCCGATTTCCCTCCTCTCATCTTCGTCGACACCAAAAAATCACCGACTGACTTAGTCACTTATTGGAGAAACCAAACGAAGAATTATTTTTAGGCGGACAAGGAAACAAGCCGAAGCAAGTGATGAAGTTAGTGAGTTTCTCCAAGTTTTTTTTGTTTGATTTCCGATAAATTTTGTGCTGATTTTAAGATTTTGCCATAGTTTCTTGTCGATTTATTCTAGTTTATTAATCTTTACTTCAATTTTAGCAGCATATGATGTATGTTTCTGCTTTTCTTTGTTGTTGGTTTGTATTCCAATTACATATTTTTCTTCAGCAGCATATGCATTGTGTCTAGTATAAACAAATTTGTCTTTGTATGTTAGGATTAGTAGTTCATTCTCGCGAATAAAAAATTCGAGGATATGTGTTGTATCACATTATATTAGTGAAGTTAAAAGGCGGAGGAAAATGTTTTTACATTGGATAGAGCTTTTTGACCTCAAAAGAATTAAGTGAAAGTTTCAATGTCAAAACAAAGCGTACGTATAAATGAATGTTTTAAGAAATAGGCTGATTTTTGTATTGTTTTGCATGAACCTAGATGGTTCCATCGAGTCGTGATAACCAAAAAAGATGCAAATCATAGCTCGCAAATCATGAACTTTGACAAAGGGTATTCATTTTTTCATGTCTTTGGCATTTGTTGTCATTTGTATGGTGGAAAAAATGTATGGTCATGTACGAAATTAGGATTTCCAAAAATAAATTTGATTGTATTTTCAGAATCAGCGATTTCAATCGGTTGTGCAATCATCCATTCGATCAGTCATGTGTAGCCATTTTCTTGTTTTTTCCTCTTTGTAATGGCAAGAAAGTGTTTGACGATAATTTTAGTATGCTTTGCATTGTTTTTTATGTCTTGTTTTTTTATGTGACTAATTTTGATGGTATGCGGTGTTTGGACTAATTTTAGAAGTTTAGGTTGTTTTTAATTGGTTATATTTATACTTTTTATTATTTTTTCTTTTACAGAGGTAGAGAAGATTTTTGTGGTAGTTGTGAAGAAGTCTCGGACAAGAATCGCAATACCATAATGAATTATCTTACAAAGAAATAATTAAGGTAAAGCTCTTACCCTTATCAATTTTATTTCTTGTTTTTATTTCATTACAGGTAACCATATTCTTTTTCTTGTAGTGGCACTGTATGAGAAGGAGAAATATTCAAAACTTGTGGCTTTAAATCCTGTGATTTGTTGTTTAAGAATGCGTTGAAAGAAAATATCATCAATTGTTATACAAAAATTGTGAGTATAGTGGGAAAAATGATTCTGAAATATTTTGCATGCATACAACACTCCAGATTTGTATTTTTTTTAAAAAAATTGAATGATTGTTTGTATGTGAGAACATGAATTTCCAGCAGCTAAAAATGTTTCGGTAGATATCAAAATTTCAGCAGCAACTCATATTTCAGAAGTTGGTATTTTTCTAGCAGACATGTATTTTTCCAGCAGACATGTATTTTCCAGCAGACAGAATCCAGCAGCAGACTTGTAACTGAAGCATTAACATGGAATAAAGGCCGTTAATGTCAGATTATGGTCATTAATTTGGAGGCTAACAGTCAGAATTTGGCCTATAAATAACACTCTCAAACCTCTGAATTGGGTTACACAAATCTTGAGATTATCACTTGAATTTTCGAGCTAAGAGAGTGCTGATTTTCGAGCAGTAGAACCAGTAGCAAGAACAAGCAGATTTCAGACTTCAACCGAAACACTTTTAGCAAATTACAGTAAGTGGGCTTATGTATAAATATCTTGAAATCCGTTTGATAATCCTGTTTTAAAGTTCAGTTTCTGTATGATTTATGATATATGATTTTGAAGCATTGAAACTCCCTAGTGAACTAATGGTAGGAATATATATTCTGAACATCTCTGAATTCTGATTCTGATTCTGATTCTTGCCTCACCCCTTAGAGGAGAGAACATATAGGGGACTGATATCAGTTTAGCCATGAAATTCAATAACGTGTTCAGTGCTTACTAATTCTGATTTCTGTTCTGAAACCTGTAAATTCTGAATTCTGATTTCTGTTATGAAATACGAGTTTTCTGTATATTATTGTATTACTGTTTCTGTATTAAAATGATTTTCGAAAACTGGGAGTTATTCCCACCCCTGCTTACTGAGTGACAATCATATCACTCACCCACCAAACCCATCTCAGATAAGAGTACTGAAGAAATGTTAGAAGAAGAAGAGCAGATCCAGTTCTGGGGCTGGTGAAGAAGACTGTTGTTCTCAGCTTATGTTTATTTTTATTCCGTTGCATCTGTTAAGATACTGTAATATTTGGTTTTACAATTCCGCTGTAAAACATTAGTGATTCGAGTTGTATCAGACAATGAATTATTTCGTATTATGAATAAAAGACTGGTTTCTGAATTTTGTACTTCTGAGGCTTATTGTTTTCGAATGAAAATTTGAGAGCAACGCCGGTGTCGACCAACCCCCGTCCCGGGGAGTGACATTGTATATATGAAATATAAATATAATAATATTTTTTCATGCTTGGGATGAGATATTGGGTGCGTTACAGAGGTTGAACAAAAAAAGAAAGTTGAAAGATTATGGCTACCATGATTTTCTTTTATCACATTTGACAAATTATTTGAGGGGGAAATTAGAAAAATTAAATGAAAAGTTGATGAATCGTTATTGATTTTTGTTGTTCCCAATTCACACCAGATACCATTCATTCTTGCTTGTATAAAGAACTAAGAAAATAAATTTTGAATTTAAAAACTTGATATACATATCTATGTCACTTGGAATCGCAAGATCTTATGTAAGTTAATATTAACTGAGTGTCTGTTGTCATTTTCTATGCTTTGATATTACCAACAATTTAAAGTAGTTACTTTAGTTTATTAATATAAATATATATATATATATATATATATATATATATATATATATATATATTCAATATTTTGTATAATATTTTATAGTTTAAATTGTATTAAATATTTAAGTTTTATAATAGCTTGTATAAAAAAAATATGAGTTATATAATTGTATTCTTTTTGTTATTTTTACATGTTCAGAAAAACAAGAACAACTTTCGATAGAAAAATGAAAATGAGATGATACTTAAACCTATATGAAGTTGATTTCAATGTCCACAATATTAATGAAAAGCTTGAGATAAAAGTATTCTCACAATTGAGGTCAAATTGAGTAACAAGTGAAAGTGGTAGCAATAGAATTACAGTTTTACCAAGCTTGAGTATATTTACGATATCTGTCAAAATACTTGGTAAAACAATATGAAAATTTATTACAATTCAGTAAACTCAATTATGAATAACATTTTTTTTTTATGTGGAAGAATCAATTCCATTGGCAAAATTGTTAAAGATGGAGTGCAAAATGCAATAAAGACTTGGGTTATTAATGAAGAAAAAAATGCACCAATGATATGTAGAAAAATAATATTTTATTTTCTTTTGTCTCCCCAAATTGACCTATAAATAGGAGAGTTTTGTGATGAAAGAAAGCATCCCTCATTTTATGAATAAAATTTTGAGTTCATAATTTTTCTCTCTTTATTTCTTCACTTTAGTAAAATTATCATATTAAGTATATATTCCAAGTTCTTCATTTCCATCATGAGTAGCTAATCTTCCAAAGTCGATATGAAAAGATAATACTCTTTGTATGATAATAAACTAATAATATTTAATTATTTAATCATTATTTATTATTTATGTTATATTTAGTTTATTTTATTTACGTATTTTTATACACTACTTATAAGTGAGAGTTTTTGATTTATTAATGTTATATATTGCACCAAATTGTTGGTACCACTTAAATATTAGTTTGATATTACCAACAATTTAAAATGGTCACTTTGATTTACTAGATATGAAAATTATCATAATATTTAATTCTTGGTACAATTTAAATGTTAGTTTGGTATTACCAACCATTTAAAGTGGTTATGTAACGTATCATACTTTTTACTATTTAAAATTTGCGGAAAAATTAAAAATTTTCTTAAATAAATCGCGAACCTTCAAAATTTGATAAAACAACGGTTCATCCTCAAAAATTGTTGCAACAAAAAAATCTCAAAATAATGTCTGCCAAAATTATTTACTTGAACCTCAAACAGTAACATAAAATCTGAGTATTTAAACATTTCATAAAACTTAAAACTTGGGCGGTCCTCGGGTCTAGCGGCCTGCTCAGTCCAAGCCTGCTCCTTGGTCCCCACGCCTCGTCTCTTCGAAATCATCCTCACCTGCATTGATCAAGTATAGTGAGTCTAAAGACTCAACACGTATAAACTGGAAGTAACAAGTACTACATAATAAAACCACATTCAACTTCAAAATAGAGCATACATAACTTGAAACTTGAACTTTCACTTAAACTTGAACTTACATACGTACATACGTAGACGTGCCATAAACATAAAACTTTTCTTAAACGTGCTTGCGTATTTGTGCATACATGAACATACATAAACTTCATCATTTTGCGTAGAGGCATGTTTCAAAGCAAGTAACCCGTACATAAATCGCCTGATCAGACCAAACCACAGTACTGGACTGACAGGGAAGAATCCACTGCCACATACATCAGATCTCCGTTCATGCTTTAACGGGTGATTGGTCACCGTTCATGCTTTAATGCTTTCCAATCCTGATCTAAACCCGTTCATGATTTAACGGGGTGGGTTGGTCCTCGTTCATGATTTAACACTTTCGAACCCCATACATAAATTGGTCACAAGCCATTTCTCATACCTCAAAAACTTGAAAATATTTTCTTGCACGTCAACGTACTTACTTGGCGTTGAGGGATTCATTGGATTTCGCCTGGGGCCACTGCTGCACACTAACATGAATTTCAACACTTAACTTGCATAACTTAGACGTAGGTACTCGAGCTCACCACCGAAGTGCATAAATAGCTTATGACATTCTAGATCACTCGGGACTTGACCTAGTTTAATCATACCAACCATGACATCGAACTCCGAACAATATCTAAAGTGTTGTGTGAACATTTCCCAACAATAAAAGACATGAACTCACCATTAGAACTTGAAAAGAAGTGGAAAATCGAACACCCTCACAGAATGGGCTGCGCTCGAGCGGTAATATATTACCACTCGAGCGCAGGTCTACTCGACGCCTTCCTTGGACAGAAAGACTGGCACTCGGGCGGTAAGAAGTTACCGCTCGAGCACCGAGCCTAAAAAAAATATACTCCCGAGAGTGAAGGTGGCGCTCGGGCGGTAAAACTTTACCGCTAGGGCGCCGAGTGCACTGGACTCCACGACTTGAAGCTTAATACTCCTAACTATATCATACGAATTAGTGACCCAATCCATCGAGACTCGTCCTAGGACGTTATGGCACTAACTCGACTCCAAAAAATGTCCCAAACGACGACGCACACCAAACAAGCAACAAATCTGTAAGCACGACGTTTGACACCAAAAGCATTCCTACGACTTCTAATTCAACCCAGTGCCTAATGACACAAAACGAAGCATCAAAACTCATCCCAATCTCATACTCCATATATTTAAACACAGCAGCGATCTCCTTACGGTTCCCAATGAAGCCTGCAACAAATAAACTTCAAGAACGCATCAATATCATAATTTTCAGAAAACGCAATTTGAGCAGTCCCACGAAAAACGTCATAACTCACTCAATTCTAATCCAAATAATTCGAACTTACTGTCAAATTGAAGGTATCAAAAAGTTATACAATTTTTGTGTTGAAAGTTGTCTCAGAATCACGACCGAAAAATCGCAGTATTTAAAAGGACATCAAAAACACGATTTTAGATCTGAAAATGGTTTCAAAAGTGATCTAACCGTAATTGCTCAAACTTCTACGCATCACACATGTATTTTTACGCATAAAGAATAACACAACGCATAATATGACGAGATCGATGCAGAAATAACAGAATATATGTGCCTTTAAATCTTTAACGTTACCGAACGACGACACTGAGACGGGGAAAGATGCAAGGTTGATCTGGAACGAACGTGGCACGTTTTTCTTGCAATAAAATAAACAAACTTGCTGGAAAAATTCAGAAGGAGGTGGCGGCTGCTCTAAGGTATGAGAACCCTAGGTTTTCTCTTTTAAAATCTGAAAATTAAAAGTGTGTTGTGTGTTTAGTGTATAAGTGTGTGTTAGTGGTGCGTGTGTGTTTAGTAATTTAGGGAATAAGAATTTGCTGAATTATAAATTAGCCACTAATTAAATGGTAGTAAATCACTAACTTTACTAATATCCCTTAATTAAAATAAAAACACACTAATTTTATAAAATTCTTCTTTTACCAAATAAAATGCTCAAAGCCAACTTTAAAAGTTTAAAACTCATAAAATCGCTAAATACATAATTTAGGCTTGAAAATAATGAAACCAAATAAATTATTTTAATATGCACCATCCTTAACTTAAAATAAAATATTGCATTAGAATTTTGTCAAAAATTGTCACCGGTTTCCTCCTCGATCCCCCCTCGAATAATCGCCTGAAACATGAAACTCGAAAAATATTTTAACGTGCAGCATGTAAACATATATAACTTAAAATAATGCATTTAAATAAATCATGCATCATTAAGACTCATTTTAAAATTAAATAAATGCTTTAATAATTAAATAAATTCGTGGGTTATACGTGTACTGAATTTGGGCACTACATGTTACCTTGATTTGATGTTTACAAATATATAGCTCCATAAATACTTGATAACATTTATAAGTTTTGGCACATATAATATATGAATAAGGTAATAATAAATAACAATAATATAAATAATGATTATTTAACATATTGAAACCATTTTATTAAGTATATTATAATAACTTTATATAAATTTCAAGAGTGAATCCTCGCATCTCGACTATTTAATTTAAACATATTAAAATCATCATCTAAGGTTAAAATAATTTTTTTAAAAACAAAAACAAAAAAAAAAACATCATAGTAAACTTGTAATTACATTAACTTTTCTATGGATACGACATTCGGACTCACTGAATTGTACTATGGACAACCTGCTCTTAGGAGTACAACAATCAAAGTTGTGGCAGGTTTTTGGTGCTGTTGCCAGGGAATTATATTTTATTTTCAAGTATATTTAATTTTGTTTATAATTTTTATTTCTTTCTTTGAATTTTTATTGTTTTGTGTGATTTTTTTTTTTTTTACATTTGCATGAGCATTTGGTCACGTTCACTTAGCGGTAGACTCATTCAAACAGCCTCTATTTTTATAAAATATGGAGGAACCAACCAACCAATTGGAATATGAAGTAAATAATGATGAAATTCAATTTCAACATGATCAAGATAGATTAAGAACACTTAGAGATCACATGAATCATACACGAACTAATGCACCTTCATGTTTAGTTTTTCTCCCTGATGTATCTCATTTTAATTTTAAGCCAGAAATTATTCAACTTTTACCCAACTTTTATGGTTTAGATTCTGAAAATCCATACTTGCATTTACGAAAGTCTGAAGAAGTGTGCAACAAGTATAATGATCTAAATTGTAGCACGAATATCATTCGACTTAAGCTTTTTTCCTTTTTCTTTAAAAGATAAAACTAAAACTTGGATACAAAATCTTAGATCACGATCCATTCAAACCTTGGATGAATTGCAACAAAAAAATTTTCTGATTCGTCAAATAAAAAAAATTCATTCAAAAGAAAAATCATCACTTTCACTCAAAAACAAGGGGAAATTTTTTTATCAGTGTTGGGATAGATATAAAGAAATGCTTAATATCCACATCATGGTTTTGAAACTTGGAGAGTTTTTTCTCAGTTTTGTGAAGGTCTGACACCTAGAGAAATGCTTGAATGTGTAATGGAACATTTGAAGATAAAGATCCAACTGAGACATTGAGTATCTTGATTCATTAGCTCAAAATTGGGACACTATAAGCACAACTGAACCATCAAACAAGATTCAATCTCCCACATCTGGTGGAGGTATGTACACCCTCAAAGATAAAAATGATTTCCAACCCAGATTTTCATCACTGGCAAGAAAAGTAGGGGGCACTTGAAATGAAAAAAGAGTGGTCAATTAAAATCTGTCCAAAAACTTTCTTGTCACATCTGTGATACAAGTGATAATTTTACAAAAGATTGTGCCACCTTGCCCTCTTTGAAAGAATGTCTCTATGATCAAGCTAATGTTTTAAACACTTTCAAAAAGCAAAATTTTGAAACATAGTCTCAAAATTTTACTCCAGATTGGCAAAATCATCCAAATTTTAGTTGGGAGAACGATAATGTTGCACGATTTTCACAATTGCCTTTACAAAATCAACAAAATTTTCAAAATTCTGCACATTTTGTTCCTCTGCCTAAAAAGAATTTGGAAGATGCATTGCATGCTTACATTACAAAGCAAGAATCTATCAATACTCAAAATTCTCAAACCATGATAGATTTGAAAGATACTGTCACGCCTCGAGTTCGAAGCATCGGCGACATTCGGCATTGTATATCAATTACATTGAAAACAATAAAGCCTCGTATCAAATCAACCAGTCTTTTTCATAAATAAAACATTGTCTTTACATTGACAATAGAATAGAAATTACATCAAATTTTTTGCGGAAACGAAACAGAAGAAAAGAATAAAATTCTCAATTCTTGAAGTTGTCTTTCGATCACCATCCTCAGAACGCTTCTTGCTACTCCTCATTCAGTTGTTTTCATTTTTATCTGAAATTTGTAAGGGGTGAGTGTTTTGGGAAACACTCAGCAAGTGAGGGTCGATCGATTCCAAGATACATATAGAACTTAGTTTTCTTAAAACGTTTCTTTAACAAACTTTCAAAACTTAATATCCTTAACTTAACATGACAGAAACGAATCGAATAAATGACAGAATTTATCAGATGATTCAGAGCAATTCAGAAACAGATCAAATCAAACGGACACAACACTGTTACTCATCTCATTTCCATGGTCAAATTGTCCTCAATATGTTAGTTCTCTAAGGGGTGAGGTTAGAACATGGTTTTATACCCACCAATGGGGATCAGAACAGAACATGGTTTTATACCCACCAATGGGGGCCAGAATAGAATTACAATTCTCGTCCTATTTCAACTTCGAATCGTAACAGTGCAACAGAATTCAGAAATAACAGACAGAACTTTTCTGATTTTCAGATTTCAGAGTTTTCATACGGACACTGCGGAATCAACGAATTTCGAAGCATAGAAGAATAACATAATCGATCGAAATTTTAAATAAAACAGACTGACATTTTCGAAAATGAGGACACACATACATGCATGTCATACTTATATATTCAAGATTTAAAAATACAAACGAATATACATATCAAAAACCCATTTACAAGTTTGGAGGTAGATTCAAAAATGCAGACTTTGGCACGAACTTGTCCCTCGAAATTTCTGCAGCACTTCGACGATTTTTCACAAACACTGTCTTCACTCCGGCAGCATCCCGACACAGGATGGCAAATCTGGACTGCACGAAAAATCCTTCCTTCTTCTTCCTTGAGTTCGGCTGAATGGTTTTGGGTGAGGGGAAAGCCGAAATTTTAAGGCTTTATGGAATTGTTTTCTATCACACCTTTGAGCTCTATTTATAGAGAAATCATTGCCCCTTTGCCTCCCCATGGTCAACCCATTGGAGCCCAAGAAATGAAATAATTGCTATCATAATGATGGTCAAAGATATGCCAAGCACCAAGAGTCATTTCCTGCATCATTAATGTGTCCTGGTCTCCTAGCTTCTCCCTTAGCTCCTTCACGGATTATCTCAAAGGTCATTTCTTGCATACTTAATTTGTCTTAACCTTTAGCTCATCCCTTAGCTTCTTCCTTGGTTATCTCAAAGGTTGCTTCTTGCACATTTAACTTGTCCAAGCCTTTAGCTCCCTTTTTGGTCTTGTTAGGACAAGCTTGGTTGAGCTGCTTTGAGCTGAAAGATTGAGTCCTTGAGCTGGGGTTTTACTCATCCAGTGATAACTCTTTGATGGATGCGATTACTTGTAGCTTGGCCTCACGTTGAGTTAGTCTCCGAGCTTTGAAGCTATTTTCTCGAGTTAAGTTAGCTGAAAATCTAAGTTCATATTTAATTTCTATAGTTAGAATGAAAGTTTTTGAGCTTGGTTTAAGTTAAATTTCGAGTTCGAATTTCTTACACGATTTGCTTCGGATAAAAAATTCTGGGTTCTCACATCCCTCCCTCCTTATTGAAAGTTCCGTCCTCGAAACTTGGATCAGCTTGAGTTTGTGAACAAATAAGGGTATTGTGAACGCATTTTCTCTTCGAGTTCCCAAGTGGCTTCCCTTTCGGTATGATTTGACCACTGCACTTTGACGTATGGAATTGTCCGGTGCCTCAACACTTGGTCTTTTGTGTCCACTATTCGGATAGGGACTTCTTCGTATTTTAGTTCTTCATTGAGATTTCCTTATATTATCAGTGGTATCATCTTGAGTACATGACTCGGGTCTGGAACATATTTCCTCAGCTGTGAGATGTGGAAAACATTGTGAATTCTGGACATATCAGGCGGCAACGCTAGATGATAGGCTGAGGTTCCCACCTTTTCCAATATCTCGAACGGTCCCACATATCTTGGATTTAACTTTCCGGATTTACTGAATCGTGCTACTCCTTTCATTGGCGAGACCTTGACATAAACCTTTTCACCGATTTCTAATTCCAACAGTCTCCTCTTCAAATCGGCCCAGCTCTTTTGTCTATCTTGAGCTGCCTTGAGTCTTTCCTTGATCATGGCTACTTTGTCAACGGTTAATTGAATAAGTTCTGGTCAGGTAACAGCTTTTTCTCCGACTTCGTCCCAGGATAGAGGCGACCTACACTTTCGGCTATACAACGCCTCATATGGAGCCATCTCAATGCTACTGTGGTAGCTTTATTATAAGCAAATTCTATCAACGGTAACTGCTCACTCAAATTCCCATGAAAATCCAATGCACATGCTCTCAACATGTCCCCGAGGGTTTGAATTGTCCTCTAAGTTTGGCCATCAGTCTGAGGATGATAGGCTGTGCTGAGAGTGACTTTGGTTCCCATTGCCTTTTGAAAACCATTCCAGAACCTTGATACAAATGTGGGATCCCTGTCAGATAATATACTTGCTGGAACTCCATGTAGTCTCACTATTTTTCCATATACAAGGTGGCTAACTTATCCAAATTATAGTTCATTCGTACTGGCAAGAAATGGGCAGACTTGGTTAATCTGTCAACAATTACCCAGATTCCATCATGACATTGCCTTGATCTTGGTAGCCCTAAGATGAAATCCATGGAGATGTTATCCCACTTCCACTCCGGCATTTCCAACGGTTGTAAAAGTCCTCCAGGCCTTTGATGTTCCGCCTTGACTTGTTGAAAGACTAAACACTTGGCAACAAAGACAGCTATATCTTTCTTCATCCCGTTCCACCAGTAATTAATTTTCAAATCCCGGTACATCTTGGTGCTTCCTGGATGTACTGAAAATCTCGATTTATGTGCCTCGACCTTTACTTCTTCACGAATTCCATCGATTTCTGGCACATACAACCGTTCTTTCATCCAAAGGATACCATTCTCATCAATTTGAAATTCTGGAACTTTTCCTTACTGGATCTGTTCTTTAATTTTAAGGATGGAGGCGTCTTGACTCTGCTTCAATTTGATGGTCTCTCGGAGACCTGGTTGTACTGATAGTGAAGATAAGTTCACCTTCCCAGGGTTCATTCGGCTCAATGCATCTGCCACCTTATTTGCCTTACCCGGATGGTAATTGATTGACAGGTCATAGTCTTTGAGAAGTTCCATCTACCTTCTTTGCCTCATATTTAATTCTTTTTGAGTGAAAATATACTTGAGGCTCTGGTGATCAGTAAACACCTCACATTTTACTCCATAAAGGTAGTGTCTCCAGATTTTTAGCACAAATACTACTGCGGCTACTCTAGATCATGCGTGGGGTAATTCTGCTCATAGGGTTTCAATTGCCGTGAGGCATAAGCAATTACCTGACCCTCTTGCATAAGCACACACCCTAATCCTCCCTTTGAAGCATCACTGTATACAGTGAAATTCTTACCATCCTCGGGAAGTACTAGTACTGGTGTGGATGCGAGTTTCGTCTTCAGAGTTTCAAAACTTCTTTCACATGCTTCATTCCATATGAATTTCGAATTCTTCTGAGTAAGTTTGGTGAGTGGAATGGCTATTGAAGAAAATCCTTCCACAAATTTTCTATAGTAGCCTGCTAAACCCAGAAAACTCTTTACTTCATTCACTGTCTTTGGTTGTGGCCAATCCTTGATTGCCTCCACCTTCTTAGGGTCTACTGACACCCCTAATTCAGAAATTAAATGACCTAGGAACGCCACATTTTTTAACCAAAATTCACATTCTAGAATTTGGCGTATAGTTCTTTTTTTCCCAGTGTCTGCAAAGTGAAATGCAGATGTTCTCTGTGTTCTTCTTCACTGGGTGAGTACACAAGGATATCATCTATGAAAACAACCACAAATTTGTCGAGGTATGGTTTGAACACTCGATTCATCAGGTCCATAAATGTTGCAGGAGTATTTGTTAGGCCAAAAGGCATTACTGTGAATTCGTAATGTCCATACCTTGTCCTGAAAGCAGTTTTAGGGATATCCTCAGTTTTGGCTTTCAGCTGGTGGTAGCCAGATCTTAGATCGAGTTTTGAGAAAACTTTGGCTCCTTTTAACTGATCAAAAAGATCGTCAATTCTTGGGAGTGGATATTTATTCTTTATGGTTATCTTGTTTAACTCCCGGTAATCAATACATAGCCTCATGCTTCCATCATTTTTCTTTACGAAGAGCACTGGTGCTCCCCACGGGGATGCACTAGGGCGAACCTGCTTTTTATCCAGTAATTCCTGAAGTTTCTCCTTTAATTCAGCTGGAGCCATTCGGTATGGTGCATTTGAGGTTGGTGCAGCACCAGGGACCAAATTGATTTCAAATTCTACTTCCTTATCGGGTATCTCTCCCGGTAATTCTTCGGGGAAAACATTTGGAAATTCTTGAACAATTGGAATATCTTCCAAATTTAGGACTTCTTGACTTCATTGATTACTGCCAGATAAATCTCTTCACCTCCTTTTATGGCCTTCCAGGCTTGTGAGGCAGATAGTAGAAATATTTGTTCTTTGGAATTCCCATGGTATATGACTTCCTCCATAATTGGAGTCTGAAGTCTGATGTCTTTCCTCTGGCCATCTACTATGGCATGGTTTTTAGCTAACCAGTACATTCCATGAATGACGTCAAATTCAATCATGTTGAGTTGGATTAGTTCTGCCTCAAAATCCTGTCTACTGATGCAAATTTGAAAATTTCGATACACTTTGCGGATTTCAATTATTTTACTGGCAGGTGTTGCCACTCTTAACGGTTCACTAAGAATATCATGCTCAAGTTTAAGCTTCTTAGCAAATCTTTTAGACACAAATGAATGTGTGGCACAACAATCAAACAAAGTATATGCATGCATTTTATTGAGTAAGATGGTACCTGCCACCACTTCGTTGGTATTATCAGCTTCCTCTTGGGTTATTGCATAAACCCGAGCATTAGTCTTGTTTTCATGTTGTTTGTTGGGCCCCGCCCCTTTGTCCTTGTTGTTTGGACAATCCTTAATTCTATGGCCCACCGTTCTGCACTTAAAACAAGCGTCTGTCTTCCGATAACATTCTCCAACATGTTTCTGTCGACATGTTTCGCACCACTTTCCTTCGGTGTGAACGGCACTGTTAAAATTTCCTCTTGGAGGTCCACCTGAATGATTCGGCTTCTTAAATTTGGGGCCATTTTGAGTAGTTTGGTTGACCAACAGTCTCTTATTCCTGTTTCCATCTTCTCGGCGCTTAATATATGTTTCCGCACTCATTGTCGTGCCCATCAAATCAGCAAAGTTGTTTGGTTTGAACACCACCAAAGCCGATTGAATCCGGCTGTTCAGTCATCTCCTAAAACGATGCATCTTCAAGGTTTCATCAGACATAATTGTTGGAACCTAGGTTCCCAGATCATTAAACCTTGAGGTACATTCCAGTACTGTCATATCCGGTGTCTGCCTGAAATTTTCAAATTCATTCAGCTTCTGCAGACGAAATTCGGCTGGATAGTATTGTTTCAAAAACTCTCTCTTAAAAATCTGCCAGGTGATATCTTCCACTTCGGTTAGAGATGGTGACACGGTTTCCCACCATTTTCGTGCTCCGTCTTCAATAAACGGTGTTACAACCTCTACTCTCAATTCTTCAGGCACTTCAAGTAGGTGTGTAATTGCGATTCGACATTTTTGAGCCAATTATGACTGACTTCCGGGTCTGAGTTCCCGTCAAAATTTGGAACTCAGTTTCTTCTGAGGGATTCATAATGGTATTTAATCCCACACGATTGTGGTTCTTGAGGTGGTTGGTGTTGGGATCGGTTAGGGGGATCACCGTTGAGCTACAATAGCTCGGTTCTTGAAATATTGAACACTGATGAATTAAATCGAGTTTGCTTAAAAACCAAGTAGAAGATACTCGAAATAATCCTTCGTAGAAACCGATTAAATATTTTGTAAACCATTTAAAATATATGCAAGTTGAATGAGTAAATATATTTTAGTTGAAGCATTTTATCAAACACTTAGTATACAATATTTTGGTATTTGAACAACACATAAAATGCTTCAACAATGCAACTTTAAAACTATGAAAATGATAAGTAAATGAAATAAACAAATAGACACAAATTTGTTTATGGATGTTCGGAGATTTAAATACTCCTACGTCACCCCTTCTTCCCCTTGGGAAGGATTCACTAGAAGACATTGATTTATACAACACTTTGTACAAACTCATTCATCTAGGACTTACCCACTGCCTAAACTGAACTCCTAGCACTCAAGATTGTAGGCAGCACCTCACAATCAGCATATTTAATGTCTCATATGCAAAGACTACATACACAAGTTTTACGTCTTTGTGCAAGATTCACTCAACTAAACTTTGAAGTTCAACTCTCTTGTATAAGTGTGAGTGATCGTGTGTGAAGAATTTTCCTTTACAGTTTACATCTCAAATGTATCCTCACACAAGGGCTTGTTCTCTCAACTAGCTGATTTCATCATGCTAACTGCCCATGCTTTGAATCCTCTTCAAAAGCTCTTGTTTGATCTTCAATATGTTGTATTTATAAGCACCAACAATGATATATACGTTAGACACAAGAATATGACCGTTTGGAAAGTTTCTGTACTGTTTCTGAAATTACAACGGTCAAATTCAGCTTGCTGGGCATTTTCCCGACTGGTCAACTCTGGTCAACTCAACTGGTCGTTCAGTTCAACTGGTCAGCAGCTGGTTCAGTTCAGTTCAGTTCAGTTCAGTTCAGTTGGTCAACTGCTTGTTCAGTTCAGCTCAACCGGTCAGCAGCTGGTTCAGTTTATCTGGTCAGCAGCTGGTTATGGTCAATTGGTTCAATTGGTTCAGTTTCAGCAGGTGTGCTGAAATCAACCTAGCTGATTTCAGTTTGTGCATAACCAGTAGCTTCATCGTCATTTATCAGTATCGTAAGCTTCGATTCAGACTTTGACTTCTGAAGAAGATTTGTAGATCTTCGTCTTATCTTTTCAACGCATACTGAATCGCTTCATTTCAATAATTGAGCTGAGAGATATCACCAAAATACCGCAGCTGCTCAAAACAACTTATTGCTTTTTTCGTGTGATCAGTTCGGTAATTGAGCGATCAATTAGACCATGATAACATCCGATTTTTCCCAACTGACGTGAAATAGGACTTGTTTCAAATTGAGTTTTCTGATCAGTCCAATTGTCCGAATGTCATTTGAATCATCCGGTTAATAGATATCATCAAAACACCGAAACTTGCCAGAAATTTAGTTTGTGCAGAATTCAGTTTTAGCTTGTTTTTTGTGTTTGCAACTTCACACTTGAGTATATATGTTAGAAACACAATAACAAGTTTTGTTAACATCAAAATCAAGATTGCGAACATGAAATATTCCAACAGTTGGATAGCGTTAGCCAATGGGTTCACGAATACTTGCAACGTCGCTGCTACGATAGTAGCTATCGCCATCATATCTTCTTGACTGATATTTACTCTCGGAGGTGTTGGTGGTGGGTTTTCATCTTGGTTGGCGGCACGAGGGTTACGGTTGTTTCGATGTGGTCTGCCTGCTATTTACTATAAACATGTATTTTATTAATTGTTTGCCACAATATTAATCAAAGAAATAATTTCATTAAATTGTAGAGATTTTTCATACAACCGATCTTTTTAAAACAAATGATTAATCAAATATTTCTAGATACAATTGAAGCCTAATCTAGAACTCTCTCTCTACTTGTCTAATACTTCTCCGTCTCCTACTGCTTCATTAATTTCTTCTTCCACATGGTTTTCTTCCAGTTGTTTCACGAGTTCTTCCATATTGATCATCTCATTCTGTAGATGCTAGATGTAATTCTGCAATTGTGTGTTGTGGTGATCGAGGTTGTTTACTTGATCCTGTAGTTCTTGTATTGTTGATTGACTTATCTTCTCATCGATTTCTTGCTCCCCGATTCGTTTTCAAGACGGCGTTGCGTTTTGAGGAGACTATTATCCCGGATTTCGAGCGTAAAAATCCTATCTTGCGCTTTCTTCAACTCTTGCTTGGTGATCTCGTGCTGACGCTCTGAATCTAGATGATAAGCAGCGTAACGTCTAACGTCTTCGCGTAGTTTCTTCTCTTCCACTCTTGCCTCACGAAGATCCTTCATCATGCACACGTTATTCTGGTCTAGCTGGAAGTTATCTCTCTCGAGTTTATCATTTTTTCCTTTCAGTGTTTTAATTTCTGACTCCTTTTCCTGATGTTGTTTCTGAAATTCATTTATAATGCTTTGAAAGTCCATGTTGGTTTCCTATAAGATAAAAACGTTTTTATAAATAAGATACTCATCAATTTTAAATATGCAATAATAGAAAGTTTCAAAATAATTTGGTACACATAATATGTTCTCAGTCACAAGTTTACTACACTCCAGATACTTTATTATAATGCTAATCTAATCGAACATCTCTCCGCCGTCGCCGTCGCTGTCACTGGCGCTGTCGTCTTCGGCCACCTCCATCGGTGCTACCTCATCTTCCTCCATGTTCTCTATCACCAAATGTAGGTAGTTGTTCTGCTCTTGAAGCCTCTCCATTTTGTCGTGAAGCTTGGAAATGTACCTTTCTTGTTTGGTGTTCAACTTTTCCTGACGCTGACGAGCCCTAGTAGCACGTCCTCTTACTGTTTCTACTCTCTCTAGCAATTCTCTGTTCAGCGAAGCCAGACGCGCAATGCGAGCTGAATTGGTTGGTATCTGAAGAATTTGGCTCTCAGCCAAGTCCAGATGATGAGCAAGTCGATGTACGTCGGTCTCGAGTATATGCTTGATCTCGCTAAGCTCCTGTTTTTCCAGTTTCTCCCTCGCCAGTTGCGCCTTCAAAGTCGCAATCTCCCTAGCTTGATTATCTATGGTAAGCTGATGCATACGAAGAGCAGCCTGAGCGCGAGTACATGGAGCAGCCATTTCCTAGGATAAAAATGGAAGTAAGGCATCAGAATCGTATCAAAGATAGAAAGGCACAAAGTGGTCGTGCAAAATTTTTGATACTAAGAGCGGAGCGATTGAAGGGATATATTTTTCAAGTTTATTCGAAATTTTGGAAACAGATGAAAGTTTTATTTCAAGAACAGATGAAAGTTGGACTCAAATTGGGATGCACTAGGCTTTTGCCAAAATTTGACTTCGTCAAATTTTGTCTGTCAAAACCCCAGCAGGATTATGAACCCGGCGGCTCTGATACCACTTAAATATCACGCCCCGAGTTCGAAGCATCGGCGACATCCGGCATTGTTTATCAATTACATTAAAAACAATAAAGCCTCGTATCAAATCAACCAGTCTTTTTCATAAATAAAACATTGTCTTTACAATGACAATAGAATAGAAATTACATCAGAGTTTTTGCGGAAACGAAACAGAAGAAAAGAATAAAATTCTCAATTCTGGAACTTTTCTTTCGATCACCATCCCCAAAACGCTTCCTGCTCCTCCTCATTCAGTTGTTCTTCATTTTTATCTGAAATTTGTAAGGGATGAGTGTTTTGAGAAACACTCAGCAAGTGGGGGTCGATCGATTCCAAGATATATATAGAACTTAGTTTTCTTAAAATGTTTCTTTAACAAACTTTCAAAACTTAATATCCTTAACTTAACATGACAGAAACGAATCGAATAAATGACAGAATTTATTAGATGATTCAGAGCAATTCAGAAACAGATCAAATCAAACGGACACAACACTGTTACTCATCTCATTTCCATGGTCAAATTGTCCCCAATATGTTAGTCCTCTAAGGGGTGAGGCCAGAACATGGTTTTATACCAACCAATGGGGGCCAGAACAGAACATGGTTTTATACCCACCAATGGGGGCCAGAACAGAATTACAATTCTCGTCCCATTTCAACTTCGAATCGTAACAGTGAAACATAATTCAGAAGTAACAGACAGAACTTTTCAAATTTTCAGATTTCAGAGTTTTCATATGGACACAGCGGAATCACCGAATTTCGAAGCATAGAAGAATCACATAATCGATCGAAATTTTAAATAAAACAGACTGACATTTTTGAAAATAAGGACACACATACATGCATGTCATAACTTATATATTCAAGATATAAAAATTCAAACGAACATATATATATATATATATATATATATATATATATATATAAATATTTATATATATAAAACCCACTTACAAGTTTGGAGGTAGATTCGAAAATGCAGACTTTGGCACGAACTTGTCCCTCAAAATTTCTGCAACGCTTCGACGTATTTTTCACAAACACTGTCTTCACTCCGGCAGCACCTCGACACAGGATGGCAAATCTGGACTGCACAAAAAATCCTTCCTTCTTCTTCCTTGAGTTCGGCCGAATGGTTTTGGGTGAGGGGAGAGCTGAAATTTTAAGGCTTTATGGAATGGTTTTCTATCACACCTTTGAGCACTATTTATAGAGAAATCCTTGCCCCTTTGCCTCCCCATGGTCGACCCCTTGGAGCCCAAGAAATGAAATAATTACTATCATAATGGTGGTCAAAGATATGCCAAGCACCAAGAGTCATTTCCTGCATCATTAATGTGTCCTGGTCTCCTAGCTCCTCCCTTAGCTCCTTCATGGATTATCTCAAAGGTCATTTCTTGCATACTTAATTTGTCTTAACCTTTAGCTCATCCCTTAGCTTCTTCCTTGGTTATCTCAAAGGTTGTTTCTTGCACATTTAACTTGTCCAAGCCTTTAGCTCATCTTTTAGCTCCTTTTTTGGTCTTGTTAGGACAAGCTTGGTTGAGCTGCTTTGAGCTGAAAGATCGATTCCTTGAGCTAGGGTTTTACTCCTCCAGTGATAACTCTTTGATGGATGCGATTACTTGCAACTTGGCCTCCCGTTGAGTTAGTCTCCGAGCTTTGAAGCTATGTTCTCGAGTTAAGTTAGCTGAAAATCTAAGTTCATATTTAATTTCTATAGTTAGAATGAAAGTTGTTGAGTTTGGTTTAAGTTAAATTTCGAGTTCGAATTTCTTACACGATTTGCTTCGGATCGGAAATTCTGGGTTCTCACAGATACTCTTGCTAAATTTACTTATGCACTTAATGTTCATGAAAAGGGTAAATGTCATTCACAACCACAACCTAATATCAAAGACCATCATTCACAAACTGAAACTTCTGGAACTCAATAGATGGATCGGGTAAACTATGTTATTACCCTTCTCAGTGGTAAGGTTATTGACAAATCCATTCTTGAACTTTGTGAAGATGATGATAAATCAACTCCAAAGGTTAAGGAAGAACTGAAACTTATACCTTGCGAAGAGGAAGTTTAATAGACAGTGACACCACCATTTCCTCATGCATTGAAAAATACAAAAAAAAAATCAAGTTTGAATTCTGATATATATGAGATTTTTAAACAGTTAAAAGTCAATAAATATTTCATTATTAGATACAATAAAATAAGCATCATCTTACGCTAAATTTTTGAAAGACTTGTGCTTTGTGAAAAAAAATTAATGTGAAGAAGAGAGCATTTTTAGCTGGTAAGTGCAATCATTCAAAATAATAATAATTTGAAATATAAAGACCTTGGTTGTCTTACTATTTCATGTATTATTGGATAAAGAAATATTAAAAAAGCCTTACTGGATATTGGAGCTAGCGTGAATTTACTTCCATATTCAGTTTATCAAGAACTCAATTTAGACGAGTTAAAACCTACATCGGCAACACTTTTACTTGCCGATAGATCTGTTAAAGTGCCACGAGGTATGGTAAAAAATGTTTTGGTCCAAGTTGATAAATTATATCCTATCGATTTCATAGTTTTGGATACACAACTTGTCGAAGCTTGTAATGCAATTCATGTGATTTTGGGTCGTCCATTTTTATCAACTTCTAATGCTTTGATAAATTTCAGGAACATAATAATGAAGTCATCGTTTCGAAACATGACTTTGGAGCTAAATATTTTTAATCTTTGTAAGCAACCACATGACAAAGAAGATGAAAATTTAATGAAACTCTTGTGGAAGAAAACATTAAAGAAGGGAATACTCGTGACTAATCGAATATTTGTTCAATTGATACTCTTAAACCAAATAACGAAATTGATTTTGATATTTTAACAGGTACCACTCTTTTCTATGATCAGAGAAAGAAGAGGATGCAAGAGATGAGAACATAGATGAACCATCCATATTGGAGTTAAAGCCCTTACCAAAATTATGGAATTATGAATTTCTTGGAGAAGATGAAACATATCTGTTGGTAATTTCTTCTAAAATTGCAAGTTATCAAGGAAGTAAATTAGTCAATATGCTTAAAAGGCATAAAAAAGGTATTGGTTGTACACAAAAAGATATCAAGGGAATTAATTTAATAATTTGCACTTGCATAATTCATTTAGAAGAAAATTCTAAGACATCCCAACAACCACAAAGAAGAATAAACCCACATATTAAATATGTTTTGAAAAAAGTTCTCAAAATACTTGATGTTGGAATTATCTACCATATTTTTTTATAGTAAGTGGGTAAGCCTAACACAAGTAATTCCAAAAAAATATGGCATTACAGTGATAAAAATGACAAAGGGGAATTGTAAACAAGTCGATCCCTTATAGTTTAGCGTATGTGAATTTATTATAGAAAATTGAATGATGCCACTAGAAAAAATTATTTTCCTTAAACATTTTTAGATCAAGTTTTAAAAAGAGTTGCACGTCATCCCTACTGCTATTTTCTTGATGGATATTCAGGCTATTATCAAATTCTCCTTACACTTGAATATCAAGAACAAACCACATTTACATGTTCTTTTGGTACACTTGCATTTAGAAGGATACCACTTGATTTATGCAGTGCCCCAACAACATTTCAAATATGTATGCTAAGTATTTTTAGCGACATGGTTGAAAATTGTTTGGAGATTTTTATGGATTGTCTTGAAAATTTAGAAAATGTTGTAAAAAGATGTGTGGAAAAGAGTCCTATTTTATATTGGAAAAATGTCATTACATGATTACTTTTGAAATTGTTTTAACACATGTTGTGTCATCTAATTGAATTGAAGTTGATAATAAAAAATTGATGACATCGCCAATCTACCTTCACCAAAGATCATTAAAGAAATTCTTTCATTTTTAGGACATGCTATATTTTATAAGAGGTTTATAAAGGACTTTAGCTTAATCTCTAAACCTATTTGTAACATCTTAACAAAAGACACTACCTTTGAGTGGACTAAATAATGTCAAAATGCTTTTGATAAAATTATTATATATTTAACAACGGCTCCTATCATGCAACCTCCTGATTGGTCTTTATCATTTGAAATCATGTGTGATGCAAATGATTTTGCAGTCGGTGCAGTATTGAATCAAAGAAAGAATGGCAGCCTTACATAATATATTATGCATGTAGAACTTTAAACAATGCTCAAATGAATTATTTCACAACTGAAAAAGAACTACATGCTGTAATATTTGCATTAAATAAATTTTATTCTTATTTGATTGGATAAACAACAATTGTGTTTACTGATCATTCTGCTGTTATATATTTATTGACCAAACAAGATGCGAAGCCGCGACTAATCCGATGGATTTTGTTGCTCCAAGAATTCGACATTTCTACAAAAAAAAAAAAGAACCGAGAATGTTGTAGTGGATCACTTATCAAGACTAGTAACATGATCATCTTTCGAAATCACATCAGCCAATGATAATTTTCCTGATGAACAATTATTTCTATTACTACTACACATTGGTTTGCTAACATAGTCAATTTTCTTGTGACAGAGAAAATGTAATCGCAATAGAATTCCCTAGATAAAAAAAATTGAATGAAGTAAAAAAACTTTTATTGGGAGGATCTATATTTGTTAAAGTATTGTTCAGATCAAATTTTTCGGTGTTGCATACCCGACAATAAGGTACGTAGTGTCATGAAATTTGGTCATTCAGAAGCATGTGGAGCACATTTTTCTTAAAAAAAATGGCTGTAAAAATATTGTTGTGTGGATTTTATGGGCCCACTTTATTTAAAAAATTAGCAAGATCTATGAAAATTGTCAAAAATTGGGTATGATTTCAAAAGAAACATGATTCCTTTGAATGCTATCATTGAAATTGAAATATTTGACTGTTGGAGAATTGATTTTATGAGACCTTTTCCATCGTCGTTTGGATAATTGCATATTTTAGTTGCAGTTGATTGTGTTTCAAAATGTATAGAGACAATTTCATGTCGAACAAATGATCATAAAATATTCAACAAATTTTTAAAAGAAAACATTTTCAGTAGATTTGAATTATTCGAGCCATGATAAGTGATAGAGGGACTCATTTTGTTAATAAACAATTTGCTTCATTAATAAAAAAATATAGTAGTACTCACAAAGTTACTACTTCTTATCAACCTCAAACAAATATACAAATTGAGCTAGCTAACACAGATAAAGCAAATTTTGGAAAAAAAACTATTAACTCAGATAAAAAATATTGGTCTCTACGACTTAATGATGCACTTTGGGCATATCGAACAGATTTTAATTGAATATGTATCCTTATAGGTTGGTTTATGGAAAACATTGTCACTTGCCTCTGGAATTTGAACATAAAGTTTATTGGACAATCAAAACTTTGAATTCGAGCATGGATGATGCCAACAAATTTCGCAAATTGTAATTTAATGAACTTGATTGACTCAGATATGATACATACGAGAATTCGAAGATTTAAAAAAGAAAAGTCAAATCATTTCATGATAGAACAATCATTAGAAAATCATTTGAGATTGGTCAAAAGGTTTTGCTTTATAATTCTCGACTTCATATTTTTCCTGGAAAATTACGATCGAGGTGGACATGATCATATGTTGTAAAAAATGTGTACTCCTATGGAGATTTGGACATTGAAAATCCTATAAATGATGTTTTAAAAGTAAACGGACAAAGACTTGAACTTTTTCTAGAAAATGAGATCTTTCAAGATGAATTAATTCCACTTTCTGTTCCTTGATATTTTTTGTGATGTGTTGGAACTTTTCAAGTTCGCAATCTTAATTTTGATGTTAACAAAAGTTGTTATTTTGTGTTCCTAATGATTTACCTTAAGTGTGCAGAAGCTAGGATCAGTTTTGAGGAATCTAAACCGCAAACTGAAGACCCAGACCCAACTGTTCGCAGAAACTGAATCAAGCGAACTGATATGTCAATTGAGCAGTTCTGATCGTCCTGTTGATAAGTGGTTCAGCATGAGAACTTCAGAAGCCTGGCCAGCCGAAGGATTGTTCAACTGATGAAGAAGCCCAGTTGATCAGTTCAACTGAACGAGAGTGAAATCAGTCCAACTGACGAGTCAGCTGATTTCACCAGTCCAACTAAAGATCAGTTCAGGTGACTAGTTCGGAGCGTCAGTTAAGAATCTTTCAGTTGTAGAAGAAGAAAACTCATTCAGTGGATTCCAGCTATACACAAAAGTACAAAATATTTGTCCAGTCAAAGGACAATAATGGACGTTGCATCAGAGCATTAAATATAAACGTTTCAAAAGGGCAGTCGAATAGTCAAGACACAAAGTCCAAGAAACGAATTCAAGATGCAACAGATACAATAAATGAGTCTCACTGTACGATCAGTTTCATGCCTATAGAGAGAGGAGGTAGGTGAAGACAAAAAAGAGATAGAGAGAGAGAGAGAGAGAGACCGACACAACCCTAGAAAAGAAAGGGCACGCTAAATGCTTATCAGCTTTCAAGAAGAAAATCAGCCCAGAGGGACACTTCAACGTGTTATCAGCTTAGTTTAAATGCTCATTTCTCTCAGTGTGTGAGAACATCCTTGTTCAGTTCTCACACACGTACTCTCTCACAACCACTCAAATACAGTCTTGCAAAAAGATGTTAAACTTGTGTATGTAATCTTTTACACATAGACGTTCAAGAAGTGTTGGCTGGAAGGTGCTGCCTTCAGTCTAGACTAGGATTTCATTTAGGCAGTGGGTAAGTCCTAATCTGGGTGGGTTTATACAATTAGTTGTATAAATCAACGTCTTCTAGTGGATCCTACCCGAGGTGGTAGAAGGGGTGACGTAAGAGCAGTTGAAGTTTACGAACATCCATAAACATATCTTGTGTATTTAACTGATTAACTACTGTTTTCAAACTGATTTGATCCGTTAGAGCATTCGTCGGTTCAGTTCTTGCCATAACTGAATTGATATATGCGGACAACTGATCTCCTGTTTTTCAGTTATTCAGTTTACATAAGTTAAAATGTTTCCTAATTTAACAGTCTTCTTTACGAAGGATTACTTCGAGTTTATTCCGCTTGATTTTTAACCAAACTCGATTTAATTCACCGCTATTTACATTCTTAGAATACGAGCTATTGCAGCTCATCGGAGAATATTATGTTTGAAGCATCTTCGAAGGTGCTAGAACACACGATCCTTCATATTGTTTTAATTTTGTTTGTTTTCAAGTTTCATTAATTTTTTTCCCCGGTTAAGTGGTGGATAATGGCACTTCGTGGCTCTCACAGTCGGTTAAATAAGTTTCCCACAATAGCTGATACAGAAATTTTTTAAAAAACATTTCTTTCTTTTCAAAATGGATGAAATTCAATAAAAAAAATGAAAATATGTTCCTTATGTTTCTAAACATGTCCTATGAAAAACTTATGAGGACAGGTGTTAAAGATTGAGAATGCTTATGAAAAAAAAGAATTCCGGGAGATATTTATCTTGTAATTGAAGCCAAAGTCCGATTAAGAGAAGAATTTCCACATTCGTTACTCATTCCGTATATTTCTAAATTAGGAAAAAATAACATATGCTAAAAAATGAAGGGCAAAAAGGTTAGAGATATGTCATAAGTGTGCGAGAATGAATTGTGACAAACGTTGTGGATCTTTGGGATTTGTTTCAAAAAACAAAGAAGATACAATTGATTTCATTAAGAATGATCAGTAAAGAAGCTTTAGATGACCTCTTATTGACTCTTGAGACGCATTCTAGTGGATATGTGCATATTGAATTTCTCCGTTTATGGAAACAATTCAAAGACGAGCGTCATCATAATTGTCTTGGGAATCAGACTAAAAAAAACCATGTTTGCCAGTTTATAAGAAAATTGGATGGGAAGCATATCCTCGACTCATAGAAGGCGTTGAAGCCATTTCTGGACGTAAAACCAGAGGAAAATTGTGCGCCACAATCACATCACTGTATACGCTTGTGAGTGTAATTAATTTTTTTACTATTTATTCTATTATCAGGTGGGACCTAAAAATTTTTCATAATAACATCTAATTCCCCCTATAAAAAAATATTTCATCTTTCTCTTTATTTTGACCAAAAAAGAAAGTAAAAACATGGTTGGATCATCTCCACAAATATTGAAAAATATTTGTATATTTATGGTTCTAGTTCTGAAAAAAATGAAGTGTTTGTAGAAGAAGCAATAAATTTTGGCAATGTATTGGCTGAGAGAAAAATCCACTTAGTATATACAGGATGTATTAGTTTAATGAGTAGGGATGGCAATGGGCCGGGGTGGGGGCGGGTTCGCCATTACCATCCCCATCTCCGAATTCCATCCTCACCCTCATACCCGCCCCGATCCCCGCTTTTTCGGGTTCGATGAATCCCCAAACCCGAAACTTCGGGATCAACTTCCCATCCCCGTCCCCATCCTCGTTTCAAAAATATTAATATGGCAAAACGATGACGAATTCGGAGATTTTCTCAAACCAAAAGTTATTATTATTTATTATTATTAGAGATAATATTAATATTAATATCAATATTAATAATAATATTAATAATATTTAAAAATAATAATATTATTATATTATTAATATATTAATAATACTATTATTTTATTATTTATATTATTTTCGAGGCGGGTTCGGGGATTTCGGGGATGGAGATAGTAATCACATACCCGCCGCGAATTACATCGGGGATTTAAAAAAATCACCGAACCCGAACCCGAAAAAATCGAGGATCCCCATCCCCGTTTTGGATTTTCCCCCCGGGGCCCCCAAACTCGTGGGTGAAGTTGCCATCCCTATTAATGAGATCTGTTTCAAGAGCTGCTCATCTTGAAGGTAGTCAAGTTTTGAGCATTATTCATATATCTTTAGCTGAAGGTAATCATAGGAGTTACCATGGGGAAAAATTGAGAGTTTAATCTATGTATGACAGAATCACCAAAATAATTGAAAATTCTGATACTTTTATTGCATTACCAGGTGGTTTTGGTGCTTTAGAAGAAATTTTTCACATTATTTCTTGGGCACAACCTAATATACATAATAAACATGTTGGCTTGTTGAATATAAATAATTATTATTACAGTTTGTTGACATTTCTTGATAAGCTTGTGGAGCAGAATTTTATTTCAGAAGATTCACGACTGATGCTTATATCTGCTTCGACTGCTAACCAGGTAATCGATGATTTGCAATCTTTTGGTCACAATCTTGATCCATTGATAAAAAATATCAATTGGTCGCAATATCAGAATAAGAAAAGAAAGATGGATCATTGATGAAGTCGTGGATTGGTTTATGTTTCCGTTTACAATATTATATATATACAAGGTATATATTTTTTTTTCTCTCAACTATTTATGTTTCCGTTTACAATATTATATATATACAAGGTATATATTTTTTTTTCTCTCAACTAATACCTTGCCAGGTTTATTTTTTTCTTCTACAAATACTACATTTTTTTCCAGAACTAGACCCACAAAATACACAAATATTTATCATGACAAAATTATGAGTCCCAGCTGAGAATAGAATAAATAATAAAAAAATAAAGACGCACACATGCGTATATACGGTGATGTGATTCTGGCTCATAATTTTACTCTGATTTTACGTCCAGAAATGGCTTCAACACCTTCTATGAGTTGAGTATATGCTTCCCATCCAATTTTCTAATAAATTAGCAGACATGCTCATTTTTAGTTTAGATTCCCAAGACTATCACGATGACACTCATCTTGGAATTATTTCCATAAACAGAGAAGTTCAATATGCACACGTTAACTAGAATGTGTCTCAATAGACAATAAGAGGCCATCCAAAGACTCTTCACTCAGCTCAGTGTCAATAAAATCAATTTTATCTTCTCTGTTTTTTTGAAACATATCCCAAAGAACTATAATAGGCCATCTAAAGACTCTTCACTCATCTCAATGTTAATGAAAGCAATTTTATCTTCTATGTTTTTTGAAACAAATCCCAAAGAACTACATCGTTTTTCACAGTTCATTCTCGCACACTTATGACATACCTTTAACTTTTTTGCCCTTTGTTTTTTAGCATAATTGTTTTTTCCTAATCCATACATATACCAAATGAGTAACGACTACGGAAATTCTCCTCTAAATCCGAGTTTGGCTTAAATTACAAGACGAATATATTCTGGAATTCTTTTTTTAATAAGAATTCTCAATCTTTTACACCTGCCCTTATAAATATTTCTCAGAAATGTTGAAACAGAAGGAAAATAATTACTTTTTTTTGAGAATTTCATCCATTTTGAAAAGAAAGAAATGTTTTTTTGTTTTTAAGTTTTGTATCATCTATTGTGGGAAATTTAATAACCGACTGTGAAAACAACAGAGTACCATTAACCGCCACTTAACTGGGAAAAAATTAAGGAAACCTGAAAACAAAAAAAAAATTAAAATTAAAACAACACAAAAAATATTAAGGAACATAAAAGTGGAATAAATTTATCTTAAAAGATCTCATTTTCTAGAAAAAGTTTAAATCTTTGTCTATTTACTTTTAAAACACCATCATTTCTAGGATTTTCAATGTCCGAAGCTCCGTAGGAGTACACATGTTTTACGACATATGGTCTTGTCCACCTCGATTGTAATTTTCTACAAAAAATGTGAAGTCAAGAGTTATAAAGAAAACTTTTTGACCAATCTCAAATGATTGTTCTATCATGAAATGATTTGGTTTTTGATTTATAAATCTTTGAATTCTCATATGTATCATTTCTGAGTTCATCAAGTTCATTAAGTTGCAATTTACGAAATTTGTTGCCATCGTCCATGCTCGAATTCAAAGTTTGATTGCTCAATAAGCTTTTATGTTCCAATTCCACAGTCAATGTTTTCCATAAACTAACTTATAAGAAGACGTATTCAATGACATTTTAAAAGTTATTCAATGACATTTTAAAAGTTGTTCGAAATGCCAAAATTGCATCATTAAGTCGTAAAGACCAATATTTTTTATTTGAGAACTGTTTTTTTCCAAAAAAATTTTTATCTCCCTGTTAGCTAGTTCAACTTTGTCCATTTGTTTGAGGATGATAAGAAGTAGTAACTTTGTAAGTAATACCATATTTTTTCATTAATGAAGCAAATGGTTTATTAACGAAGTGAGTCCCCACACCCCCCCCCCCAACCCCAACCCCCATCACTTACATTGGCTCGAGGAATTTCGAATCTACTGAAAAATTTTCTTTCAAAAATTGATTTCTATTATGATCCTTTGTTCGACATAGAATTATCTCTATCCATTTGGAAACATAATTAACTGTAATTAAAATATACAATTATCCAAACGACGATGGAAAAGATCCCATAAAATCAATTCTTCAATAGTCAAAGATTTCAATTTCAATTATAGGATTCAAAGGCATCAAACATAGGTTGTCCTTCAATGACTATTTCTTGAACTTGATTTTCTTGATTCGGTTGCAGTTGAGTGATTTTATGGGTCAAACCATCAATCTTAAAAGCAATTGTATTCAAAACATCTATCTCAAGAAATCAAGCATTCTTTTCTCGTTTAGTGTCTGGCCAACCTACATTATTTTCAGCCATATTACCAAATCCATTAGTGTCTGAAGGATCAAATCCATTATAAAAATTTGAACTTGTTCGGATAAAGAGAAATCGTGTTGATGACCCCTCATCTACATCTTCCTAAATCTTACCCAAGCTATATTTATTTTCTCCCCATCCTTCCACCGAAAAAATGAAATATCAATGAACAATTTTGCTAGCTTGATAGGCGGAAAATATTGATTTATGAACTTTTCCACTAGATTGTTCCATGTAGTGATAGATCCAGTTGGTGGATCCCTAAGTCATTCGGCTGCTTCTGTGGGGCCCTTAGCTCCTAATCGTTATTACAATGCAATCTGATTAGGGTTAATTAATTACAGCGGAAAACGAGTTTAAATTTTCTTTACAATGAGCCCAAGTAATTTTATTTTAATACTAAAAATAGTATCTCATCTCACGTCATAATCATGCCCACACGTAATCACAACCAATCACATACAAACATCTCATATCCTCGGGACATGCCCTGGTATATAGATACATATACATATATACTGGGAACAAGACATAAACATAAACCTCAGCCCAAGCTGTGGCTCCCACCAGAAGTACCCTCTCCAGTTTCCTGATATCCTGGAGTACCTGCCATTGTCCACACACAAAGACAACAACAACCCCCCTTGGGGGCGAGCAAAGCTCCGTATGGAACAACCAATCATATATACCACAGATATCTAAACAATGATATATAGTATGCAATGCATGTATGTCGTGGAGGTATCAGGTCAAATGCCCATCCACTGAGCACATGTCAGAATCAATCGAATCGCTATCAAATCAAATCAATGCTCGAGCTGGCACACCGGCCGATATGGGAATACATATATGATAGCGTCGACGAAGCGCCATCAATCCCACATCTCATATCCAATCATATGGGGCCACAATTGTCTATGCTTTACGGGTCATATAATACCGGCATAGCGATTGTGTTCACAAACCCCGGAATCCAATCAAATCATATCATGGTATCCAAGGATCATAGCTCAACGTGCATGTCATGTATCGATGTATGCATAAAATGATGTGTGTTAACAAAACATTTATTTTGTACATCGATACTCAAATCTCAATGTCATGTATGCCACATCAAATAATCAAATAGGCACATAGACACGTATTCCAATCCAATCAATCCAATCAAACCGACATATATCATATAATACAGATACATGTCGTATGTTACCCGGTCGCAACATACCTCAATTCTTCGTTTCCCGTTGATGTAGCCTGAAGATATTGATATTACACTTTATCTACATCAATAACATACTCATTCCAATCAATAACATACTCCAAAATCACTAATATGAGTTTCAAATATAATTTGAAACTTCAGAAATTCATATCAAATCAAAATCATATCATAATTCAATTCCGACTTCGAATATGAGTTTCTTGTCGGTTATTCTACTACATATCAGAATTTCAACGTCAAATACACGCGATTCCAGCACTTGAATATTTATAGCTACTGGAACTAGGAGAAAATTACCTCAGTCTGAAGCCCTCGACGCGAGGATCACAAATATATAATTTGTTTCGTGTTTAGACAGCGTTTCGAAGTCGATTTGTAAGAAAGAAATCGGAATTCTCTCGACTCTCTCGAAAGTTATCGCATAAGAAATGAAGAAAGAAAGAGAAGAAAAGTTACTCTTATCCTCATCTCTCTCGCGCTCGGGCGGTAGAATTCTCGCGCCCGAGCGCGAGAAGTTCTGTCCCCGAGTTTGCTTGTACTGCGCTCGGGCGGTCACAAATTACCGCTCGGGCGCGGCATGTTCTGCCCGAACATCACATTTCAGATACCCTGGCGCTCGGGCGGTAATTTTCTACCGCACGGGCGCCACATGTTTCGTACAAATTATTGTTTTTGTACTATATTGGCGTCCGGCCTTTCAAATCAAGTTCGTACAACGTCAATTCATATACAATATTCATTTCTCAATTCATTGTCACGATATACATCGAATACATAATCCATGACAATTTCATTAATTATCGATAATCATATAAGATTTACGATAATACGATACACGGTCCTTACATTTCTCCCCCTCTTAAAAGATTTCGTCCTCGAAATCTCAAACATCATTATATACATAACATGGGCAAACATACATATGTTACCAGTTATAGTACATATCAAAGCTAAAATCAGAATAAGGATCAGAATACATCGAATACAATGGAATAAATGTCGTAGAATCAAACAAATGCGGATACGAATCTCGCATCTTGCTCTCCAATTCCCACATTGATTCTTCAACAACATGTCGTGTCCATTGCACTCGTACTAGAGGAATCGATTTGTTTCTCAATATCTTTTCCTTTCGATCCATAATGCGAACAGGTTGTTCAACATAGGAAAGAGAAGGATCCAGTTCAACCTCATCAGGTGCAAGTACATGTGATGGATCTGGTTCATATTTCCTCAACATAGAAACATGAAATACGTCGTGAATGGCAGATAGAGCTGGTGGCAATGCCAATCGATACGCAAGATCACCAACTCGATCGAGAATCTCATACGGACCAACATATCGAGGAGATAACTTCCCTCGCATGCCGAATCGAACAGTGCCTCTAAAGGGAGATATTTTCAAAAACACTTTGTCAGCTTTCTGGAATTCTAAGGGTCGTCTTCGTTTATTCGCATAACTCGTTTGACGATTCTGAGCAGCTTTCATCCGCTGCCGAATTAATTGAACCTTATCATTCATTTCCTGTATCATTTCGGGTCCAGTCAATTGTCTCTCACCAATCTCATCCCAGAATAACAGTGATCTACATCGTCTCCCATATAGAGCTTCAAACGGTGCCATACCGATACTCGTCTGAAAGCTGTTATTATAAGAAAATTCAACTAATGGTAAGGCATCTTGCCATCCCATTCTGAAGTCCATCACAATCGCACGCAACATATCTTCTAACGTCTGAATCGTACGCTCAGTTTGGCCATCAGTTTGAGGATGATACGAAGTACTCATAGCCAAACGTGTACCCAACGCTTCTTGGAAACTACCCCAGAATTTAGAAGCAAATCTGGGATCACGATAAGATACAATCGAGACTGGCACACCGTGCAGTCTCACAACATTCTCAATGTATAAACGGGCCATTCTCTTATAAGGATAAGTCCGCTCATACGGAATAAAATGCGCAGATTTCGAAATCCGATCAATAATGACCCAAATAGCATCACAGCCCTTGGGCGAACGAGGTAAATGAGTCACAAAATCCATAGCAATATGCTCCCAATTCCATTTCGGAATTTCGAGACTATAGAGCAATCCTCTCGGTTTCATTCTCTCGGCTTTCACTTGCTGGCAGACAAGACATTTAGAAATAAACTCAGCAATGTCCTTCTTCATACGTCTCCACCAGAATTGAGGTCTCAATGTCAAATACATCTTCCGACCTCCAGGGTGAATACTGTATTTGCTACAATGTGCTTCTCGAAGAAGGGCAGATTTTAAGTCAGAGTCATCAGGAACTACCAGCCGACCATTAAGTCGTAAAGAACCATCAGAAGAAATCTGAAATCCAGACTGATGTCCAGCAGATACCAGTTCTTTCGACTTTTGGATCTGAGCATCGCTTCGTTGGGCCTTTCGTATTTTCGATATCAAATTCGGCTCGATTTGCAATGCTGAGACAGTGACAGAATTCCAATTCGAGTGAAAAGTCCAGCCAGAAGTACATATATCCTCATGTACCTTGGCGACACAAACAGAAGCTAGAACACAATCATGAACTTTACGGCTCAGGGCATCCGCAGTAACATTCACCGATCCCGGGTGATATTGAATCTCACAATCAAAATCTTTCAGGAGATCAATCCACCTGCGTTGCCTCATATTCAAATCAGATTTAGAAAAGAGATATTTCAGACTCTTATGGTCCGAATAGATAACAAACTTTTCTCCGTACAAATAATGGCGCCAAATCTTCAAAGCGAACACAATGGCAGCCAATTCGAGATCATGAACAGGATAACGAGTTTCATGAGATTTTAATTGACGAGACGCATAAGCAACCACTTTGCCATGTTGCATCAGAACACAGCCCAACCCTTTTCCAGACGGATCTGTACAAACCACAAATCCTCCGGTACCTGAAAGAATAGTAAGCACAGGTGCTGTGGTCAATCTCATCTTTAATTCAAGAAAACTAGCTTCACATTCATCTGACCAAATGAATATCTGATTCTTCTGTGTCAGTTGAGTAATAGGTTTAGCTATCTTCGAAAATCCTTCAATAAAACGACAATAATATCCAGCTAAACCCATGAAGCTACGGATCTCAGGAACATTCGTAGGTCTTGGCCAATTCAATACAGCTTCGACCTTCGTAGGATCAACAGATATGCCATGTCTCGAAATGACGTGGCCCAGAAATACCACTTTGTCCATCCAGAATTCGCATTTGGACAATTTGGCATACAAATGACTAGTACGAAGAGTTTGAAGTACCAGTCTCAAATGTTCAGCATGCTCCTTTTTCGATTTCGAATATACAAGAATATCATCAATAAAAACAATAACGAATCGGTCCAGATAATCTTGAAAGACCCAATTCATTATATCCATAAAGATAGCAGGATCATTCGTAAGACCAAAAGGCATAACCAGAAATTCATAGTGGCCATACCTCGTACGAAAAGCAGTTTTGGGCACATCTTCGTCTCGAACTCGTACTTGATGATACCCAGAACGAAGATCAATCTTCGAGTATACAGAAGTACCCTGAATCTGATCAAATAAATCATCGATACGCGGAAGTGGGTACTTGTTTTTCACAGTAGCCCGATTTAACTGCCTATAGTCGATACACATTCGCATCGTACCATCTTTCTTCCGAACAAATAAAACTGGAGCTCCCCAAGGTGATACACTCGGTCGAATATATCCCTTATCAAGAAGATCCTGTAATTGTTCTTTCAATTCTTTCAATTCCAAGGGTGCCATACGATAGGGAGCTTTAGATATAGGCGCAGTCCCCGGCACAAGATCAATACCAAATTCAACTTCTCGATGAGGAGGAAAATCAGGAATCTCATCGGGAAATACATCCGGAAACTCTTTCGCAACAGGAATCTCAGATAAAGAAGACTCCTTCTTCGAATATCAATAGCGTAGACAAGATAACCCTCATCTCCGCTAGTCAACAATCGAGACATTTCCAAGGAAGATACCAATGGAATTTTGGCTTGGGAACCCTTACCATAAAAATTCCACTTGGGTCCATCAATCGGTCGAAATCGAACCACTCCATGACAACAATCCACAGTAGCTCGATTTGTCGTCAAGATATCCATGCCAACAATACAATCAAAGTCGTGCATAGGGAGGACAATCAAATTCAGAAATATCACATTATCCTCATATATTAATACACAATTATGCACAACTTTCTCAGACAAAATAATCTTCCCTGCTAGCGTGGCTATCGACAAAGTATCATACAACGGGGTACACTCAATATCGTGAGATGCAACAAATGCATGAGATATGAATGAATGAGATGCTCCTGTATCAAATAAAACACGTGCAGGATAATCGCAAAGCGTGCAAATACCTGCAATCACACCACCAGGAGCTTCTTTCGCATGATCCTCAGTCATGGCATACACTCTCACTTGAGGAGGAACTTGGGCACTCTGACCACCCGGTCCTCGATATCGTGGGACATTCGACTGCTGAAAAGAAGGAGCAGGAACAGCAGGTCTCATCATAGTACTAGGGCCACCTCTAAATCTTGGCTGGGGTTGAGCAGAAGTTGTACCCCTGTTTGGACATACTCGAGAGAAATGGCCATCCTGCCCACATTGATAACAAGTACCAAACATACCTCGACACTGCTCGATAGTATGTTTGCCTCCACAATGACTACAGTAGGGAGCAATCACAGGACTCCCTCTCTGTGATCCACTAGAACTCGAAGAAGACGAAGAAGCAGAACCAGTCTTCTTGAACTTCTTACCCCTCGGCCGCAAAGTAGGCTGCTGAGCTGACACCGGTGGTGGAGGAGTATACTGTGGACCTCCCCACCTAAGTCCAGCCTCGGCTGCCTTAGCTCGTTCAACTGCCTCTGCGTAGCTGGTAGGCAATCCAGAAACAACATAGGTATACAAAGTAGGATGTAAACCATTTACAAACCTATTATATTTTGCCCTCACATTTCCAGCTACGTGAGGTGCATACTTCAGTAACGTAGAAAACTTCGAAGCATACTCTGCAACAGACATCGTTCCCTGCTGCAGATTATTGAATTCATTCTCCTGAGCAGTATAATAAGAAGGAGGGGAATACTGCTCCAAAAACTGGGCCTTGAACACACCCATTGTAACTTCAGTCCCGGCCTCTTTCAATCCAATCTCAGCGGCTTCCCACCAAGATTTAGCTCGGTCTTTCAGCTGATACAAAGCAAGTTTCAGTCGCCGAGCCTTGGAATACTCAACAATATTAAAAAAGTGCTCGATATCCTTCAGCCAAACCTCAGCTCTTTCAGCACTCTCAGTGCCAAAGAACCTCGGTGGTTTCAGATCGTGGAATCGAGCCATCACAACATCCATGGACAATCCTTCAAATTGCCCGACAATCCTCTCAGTACTGCTACTCGCAGTTTCATTTGTGTGATCCATCTACAAATCAAAAGATGAATATCACAATTTCATATCAATTCATAATCTCATCGTCTCATATCATCATCTCATATCATCAATTTCATCAGATACTTACTCAAATCAACTCACATAAGAGCAAGTAATATAAATAAGTCAAACACATACGCACAATTCATTTGTGCCTATTCAAGTGTACACAAGACTCAATAGAGCATTCCCAGCTATGCTCTGATACCATCTAGTGTGGGGCCCTGAGCTCCTAATCGTTATTACAATGCAATCTGATTAGGGTTAATTAATTACAGCGAAAAACGAGTTTAAATTTTCTTTACAATGAGCCCAAGTAATTTTATTTTAATACTAAAAATAGTATCTCATCTCACGTCATAATCATGCCCACAAGTAATCACAACCAATCACATACATACATCTCATATCCTCGGGACATGCCCCGGTATATAGATACATATACATATATACTGGGAACAAGACATAAACATAAACCTCAGCCCAAGCTGTGGCTCCCACCAGAAGTACCCTCTCCGGTCTCCTGATATCCTGGAGTACCTGCCATTGTCCACACACAAAGACAACAACAGGCCCCCTTGGGGGTGAGCAAAGCTCCGTATGGAACAACCAATCATATATACCACAGATATCTAAACAATGATATATGGTATGCAATGCATGTATGTCGTGGAGGTATCAGGTCAAATGCCCATCTACTGAGCACATGTCAGAATCAATCGAATCGCTATCAAATCAAATCAATACTCGAGCTGGCACACCGGCCGATATGGGAATACATATATGATAGCGTCGACGAAGCCATCAATCCCACATCTCATATCCAATCATATGGGGCCACAATTGTCTATGCTTTACGGGTCATATAATACCGGCATAGCGATTGTGTGAGGCCCGGGGCCGAAGAGGGCGGGGGGTGAACGCCGGTGCCATTAGTTGCACGGACAATGAGCGGCTCCTGGCAGGCTTCTAGGTGAAGGGAACATGAATGAACCGACCCACACGGGAATGAGAGGGATTCCGAGACTGGGCAATGTAATGGACTGAACAGTTGAAGAGGGCTTAAAAGATTTGATTGGTACTACTCATATCACGAAGGTGCATCTTCTTTTCGGTAGCTCATCACATAAGAACTCCAAAGTTAAGCGTGCTTGACTTGGGGCAATTTTGGGATGGGTGACCTCCTGGGAAGTTTCCTAGGGTGCGTGTGAGTGAGGACATAAGCACGCTGGAAAGACTCGTCTTGGTACAGTGAGGACAGTCGTCAAATCTGGGCGTTACAAGTGGTATCAGAGCCGACCTCTCTTAGTACGGTTTGGTTCGGGGACGAACCAAGCGGAAGCTGGTGGGCATGTGAGGCCCGGGGCCGAAGAGAGCGGGGGGTGAACGCCGGTGCCATTAGTTGCACGGACAATGAGCGGCTCCTGGCAGGCTTCTAGGTGAAGGGAACATGAATGAACCGACCCACACGGAAATGAGAGGGATTCCGTGACTGGGCAATGTAATGGACTGAACAGTTGAAGAGGGCTTAAAAGATTTGATTGGTACTACTCATATCGAAGGTGCATCTTCTTTTCGGTAGCTCATCACATAAGAACTCCAAAGTTAAGCGTGCTTGACTTGGGGCAATTTTGGGATGGGTGACCTCCTGGGAAGTTTCCTAGGGTGCGTGTGAGTGAGGACATAAGCACGCTGGAAAGACTCGTCTTGGTACAGTGAGGACAGTCGTCAAATCTGGGGCGTTACAGATTGTGTTCACAAACCCCGGAATCCAATCAAATCATATCAGAGTATCCAAGGATCATAGCTCAACGTGCATGTCATGTATCGATGTATGCATAAAATGATGTGTGTTAACAAAACATTTATTTTGTACATCGATACTCAAATCTCAATGTCATGTATGCCACATCAAATCATCAAATAGGCACATAGACACGTATTCCAATCCAATAAATCCAATCAAACCGACATATATCATATAATACAGATACCTGTCGTATGTTACCCGGTCGCAACATACCTCAATTCTTCGTTTCCCGTTGATGTAGCCTGAAGATATTGATATTACACTTTATCTACATCGATAAGATACTCATTCCAATCAATAACATACTCCAAAATCATTAATATGAGTTTCAAATATCATTTGAAACTTCAAAAATTCATATCAAATCAAAATCATATCATAATTCAATTCCGACTTCGAATATGAGTTTCTTGTCGGTTATTCTACTACATATCAGAATTTCAACGTCAAATACACGCGATTCCAGCACTTGAATATTTATAGCTACTGGAACTAGGAGAAAATTACCTCAGTCTGAAGCCCTCGACGCGAGGATCACAAATATATAATTTGTTTCGCGTTTAGACAGCGTTTCGAAGTCGATTTGTAAGAAAGAAATTGAAATTCTCTCGACTCTCTCGAAAGTTATCGCATAAGAAATGAAGAAAGAAAGAGAAGAAAAGTTACTCTTATCCTCATCTCTCTCGCGCTCGGGCGGTAGAATTCTCGCGCCCGAGCGCGAGAAGTTCTGTCCCCGAGTTTGCTTGTACTGCGCTCGGGCGGTCACAAATTACCGCTCGGGCGCGGCATGTTCTGCCTGAACATCACATTTCAGATACCCTGGCGCTCGGGCGGTAATTTTCTACCGCTCGGGCGCCACATGTTCTGTACAAATTATTGTTTTTGTACTATATTGGCGTCCGGCCTTTCAAATCAAGTTCGTACAACGTCAATTCATATACAATATTCATTTCTCAATTCATTGTCACGATATACATCGAATACATAATCCATGACAATTTCATTAATTATCGATAATCATATAAGATTTACGATAATACGATACACGGTCCTTACAGCTTCACCATGCAAAGAGAAAGGAAATAGCCTCAAGTTGATGAGATTTGTGCTCATTCCATTAAATTTGATCGTGTCACGTATAGATAAGAATATTTCTAGATGCGCATTCAGATTCTCAGTCTGTGTCCTGCAAATCTCACTTGATATTGTATCCTATGAATGATGCATGTTTTCAACTCAAAAGTATTTGCTTCCATGATAGGACTAGTGATGCTTGAACCATAATTTTCTCTAGTTTTTCTACTAAGATCATAAACAGCACAATCATCTTCTTCGTTATCCATTTCTTTGATCCTTGGTGTTTCAGTTTCAGCCTTGTCCTCTGATTTAAATTCTTTTCCAATTCAGAATCTGAAAACTTCCATGTTATCTCTTACGTCTACAATAGGATCAAATCTTTTGTCTCCTCTAGCATGATTCTTTCACTGCTGAAGATCACCTGAAAACGGAAATTAAGCAAAACCTTCAAACTTACGAATAAAATAAAATCCAAAAAACGATAAAAAGCCTATTCTCAAGAAAGTAATAAATCCAAATAATAAATAAATTGATCTCCGGCATCAACGCCAAAAATATTCGGTTGAAAATAAAGCTAGCAAGCGGACTATGTCAAGTTTAGTAAATAGATTATGAGTCAAAGTATCGTACCCACAGGGATCAACGCTTAAATACTATAATGTGAATTTTTTCCCCTAATTTAGGCTAACAAAATTTAAGTTAGGTGAGATTAATTAATTAAGACTTAATTAAACAACTACCATAAAGTAACTAAAGCGAGAAATTAAAACTAACAATGACAAGATAATGTTTAGGAAAGAAATTCAAATTGATAAAAACAAACGACTGATATACGTGACGGTACCATGAAGCCAGAAGATGGGAAATCTTTGAAACCCATTTATCTGCTGCACCTGTGCAGAGTTGGAGTGATTCTCTATGACTGGTTCGATGTTCCATGGCTAAAACGCTACTACAGTTTTGTATTTGACCATTTCAATATTCTAGCAGAAATATAGGGATTTGGGGTATGTTATTGCCTCATTGGGAGGAGTGACCCTTTTGTATCTGGAGATTATTCTTCCAGATCTTACCATTCAAGGATTGATCAGATTAAACATCCATGTGCATACGTGTCACGCCCCGAAACTCAGGGTTGACATCGAATTTGTTTAACAATCACACAATCGAAAACAACCAGTCTCGTAGCACAGTATAAACCAAAACAAATTTATATCATAATTTCAAATAGATATAACATTGTCTTTACTAACCGAAAATGACAGAATAAGTGTGGAAACGTTACAAATGAAAGATAATAAACTTAAACATAAACTAAAAACTTGAAATTTCACCAGCCCCAAAACTAGTCCGACTCCTCTTCCTCGGATTTATCCGGGAAATGATTGTAAAGGGGTGAGTATTTTGGGAAATACTCAGCAAGTGGGGGACATATCGAGCACAATATAACAATATGCATAAATTTCAAAAATCACATGACTTGCATACATAATTCATAACAAATGCATAACATTGATCAGGCACTGAGATTCCTCTACTTTATATGGTTTACTGATATCGGTCCCTAATTTTTATTCCTCTAAGGGTGCGAGGCAATATAACGGTTACAATCCCACCGTGTAAAGGCCATAAACATGTCATATTGGGATTCCCACCCATATACAATCGAATCCTCACAGTGCTCAAAACCATATGACAACCAACACAAGAACGGAGTAGAAGAAGAACGTGTACTTGTCCGCATTTTTGTAAACGAAATAAATATGCATATACGAAATTTAATCTTTAAAACAAGCCCACTTACAGTATTTTTGAATGCTAAAACTTAGGTGCACAGCTTCGTGGATTGGATCGCTTCTGGCTTCTTGCTCGGGCAGCGCTTCAGTTCACTTTCTAGCCTAATTCTTGGACGAACACAAGCAGAATTTCGCCTCAACTATCCTGCTGGAAATTTCGAATTTTTGCAGCTATGCATCTCGAGTTTCAGGGTGTGAGGAATGCTAGGAGTGATGGAGTATTTATAGGTGAGGGGAAGGGAATCCTGCCATAACCAATTGATTTTCTTTCAAATAGTTTTGAGCTCCTTCCCTAGTTAACAAGATGTTAATTTTTCAAAAATATCTTGGCCACCAAGCATATATTTTAGAAAATGGAGCCTTGGACTGGATGGCTGCATGTAGACTGCTTTCTCGTACAAGTTCGTGATGCATCTGAACTGCATTGCAATTTTGCTAGCTTCCTTGTTGAGAAAGGTGCCTTGTATACGATAATATCTTCTAAATATGTTGATATCCATCTTAAATTTCTAAATTAATGTGTATATTTTGTACTTGATTTCGAAATTAAGGTAATTATTGGCTGGGAACAGATTTTTGAATACCATGTATTATTCATTATTTTCAAAATCTTTTTTATTTTCAACTTCGAAAATAATATCCTATACATGTCTATTAAAAATTTAAGGATTTTACAACTCCCCGTCTTCTATGGGTTTTCACAATACGTTCCGGACACATACTATGTCAGCTACGCCACCAAGCGCACGAGGCAGTTAATGGGAGTCACTATTCCCTCTGACATTCTGGGAATGCACCCTATGTTGTTTATTAGAGTCTTGCAGATGAGCCAATGGAGGCATTCCTAATATGTCACCCCTTCTTATAAAAGTTACAGATCGGTTCTGCATCATGCTTTGTTTGAGATTGAAGCAGTCTCTGGAAATTTACCTCGAAATATGTCTGAATGTCCAAAACCAGTGAAAATCTAGTAATTTGAAAAGTTCCATATTATAAAATAATGAACTCATTTGTAGAGACGAAGATTGGTGGGATAAGCGCCCTCAACACCATATCGATGACACACCCGCATTTTCTAGTCGAACACCCAAGTTGTTTCTAAAAGAATTTGTTGTTCATAAACGTACATGAAATTAAAGTATTGTAATGTGTGTATCAGAATTTAGTGTTGTGCTCTGGTGTTGGCAACACTAGGGCACAACATGCAACGGAAATTAATATCTAGCACACACGTAAGCGTTTAATAAACGGACACTAGATATTTAAATTATGCACAAGTACGAATACTTGTGCAATGCCTTGTGGCAAAAATTCACTAGAAAATTATATAAATTGTTTACACCAAAACAATACTAGTGAGAATAAACAAGCTTAAATTCCTGGGCACTCAAGGACAGCAAAATACATCAGGGTATCTAATATTAAAGTTAGATGCATAATAAAAAACGCGTTGCTCAAAACCAAACACAATCACTCTTCGATCAACACTATGCGTCAGTGTTGTTCTTTAAGTATTGGAAACACCAATCAGCAACACTATTGTGACGTCAGTCAATAGCTCACAGACAACTTCAACGCTGAGATCTTCAATCCAAAATTCCTGCAGCAAGCCCGATATTTCTCTTCAGAAGCACCACGATTCTTTTCTCCATATCCCCTTTATATAGATCTTCTTTCACCTTTCTCAATCTCTTTCCATAGATACTCGAGATCCTATAAATAAGGAAAATAAAGAGTTTATTAGGAATTGAACTTTATTTTAGGCTAAGATGCTATATCTTATAGATAGGTCCTAAATTTAAATACATGGAATATATCTTTAAATTAGTTTAGAGATGCAAAATTATAATATTTCAATAAAATATTCATTTCAATGTCCCCATTTTCGCATCTCTGGACAAAAACTTCCAAAAACAATCTCCCCCTGAGTTTTAACATATAGCTCCTCCTGAGTTATTAAGTTGCATCTCCCCCTGAAGAAGACATGTTAGCTTATTGGTGTTGTCAACATGATCTCACAACACCAGAGTCAGTTGGAGTTTGATGAAAAATATAAGTTCATTACTCAACATTAAACAGGAAGTAGAAGTCAGCAAAAATTAACCACAAGGAACTAAACAACCTAGAACATTTAAGAGATAAGCTACAAGGGAAAGAAGAAGGAAAAAAAAAACTCAGTCCACAGCATTATCTGTATCTTCATCTTCATCTTCATCACTCATTTTTGGCGTATGATCTCCCTCTTTTTGACCAGAATGCATGCCAACTTCAAGAAGTAACCGATAGTTAGAGTTTGGTTTTCATAATAAGCAATGAGGTCCTTAGCCTGTTTCCTGAATCTCTGAAGTGGTAAGCAAGATAAACCCTTCATGGACGGATGATGACGAAGGTGCAGTGTTGCCAACATCGGAAGCAACACCAGTAGCAGACGAAGGAGCATTGTTCCCAAAATTTGGGGCAGCACTTCAAGCAGACCAGGGGAGATCTACGATCCTATTCGCTTTAAAGTAGGCAGGGGCAATTTTGAGCGAGTCCCCAACAACTATCAAGTACCGTTCCTCAGCTTCTTTAACAAATCCTTGAAATTCCAGGATTCCGAAAATCAAGGAGGGAAATGGGAGCTTTGTGTATTTCATTTCTCCTTCTGCAAATTGAAAGACAGTCGTGAAAACTAACTGTCCAAAATTAAAACTGCGTCCCATGACAATGGTAAACATGGTAATCACTTGTGGTCTCGTAACCACAGTTGTGTTGGATGAGGGAGTCCAATTTCGAATGGCAGCCTTGTGGAGGACAAAATAAAATGATGTCAAGTTGGCTGCTGCAAGGCGCTTGGGGCGGCTTGGAAATGTTGTGATGAGTCCTCCCATAAGAATAGAGGTAATGACATCCATGTGCAGGAGTGCTTCATCATCATCAATAGCAGGAATATTGTAGAAGGCATTTATGATGGAGAGAGAGAAATCATAGATGGTGTCTCGGACAAACACCCTACCATACTTGGCAGAACTATCATCTCCAACACTGGAGACCAGATTACAGTAGAATTCAAGGATTGGTTTCCGAGCATATGATAGAATTGATTGACCGTCGAACTTAAACGTCTGGCCTGGAGGAAAGTGGTCAAATTGTATTTCCTTTATGCTTTAAAATCAATATTTCGTTCCTCAATGAATTCTCTGTGTGCATACAGGAACCCTTGAGCCACAGCAGACTCAGAATAGAATTTTGTAGAAAAGGAGGTAGAAAGATCGTAGTCCTCCAAGTCAGGGTTGCCAACACCTGGCTTAACATCGTGCTCAGTTGCATCTACATTGTCCATAGCCTCAGCTGATTGTTCTGAGCTATCATCAGAGGTGTCTGCAGTAGACATAGACTCAGATTCGGATGGCACCTTCTCGGAAGTTTCGTGCACCAAGTTCTTCCCCTTCTTGGTGTCTCGCAAGCTGTTCATAAAATCAGCCAGAGATTGTTCATCTTCAGATGAGAAACATACCTCTTGCGGAGGATCATGAGATTCCTCAGGTGGGACAGCAGAGGTGGACGAGGAAACAAAAGCCTTTTTAGTAAGAGTAGGCCACTTTCGAGCAACCGACTCAAAGTTTTCATCATTGGAGTCGTTCCCTGATGAAAAAACCGGATCAAGCGTGAAGTAAGTGGCCATGCGTGGTTTCTTTGGAGCCGAAAAATCCGGGCTGTAACCTGCCTATCGCTTTGAGCATCTCCGATAGATTGGAGGTTGTGGAGGAAAGGCCTGTTTATAGGCCTCATAATCAGGTGGATTATCTGCATCCCAAGGGTTTCCTGGTTCTCCTGGAGCAATTTCCTCCAGTGGGATAGGCTGTGGATCAACGGGCACTAATTGCAGTGGATTTTCAACAAGAAACTCAGTCGGTGGTGTTGCCTCTGAGGGCATAACACCACGGCTTGCGGCCATTTAACTGCGAATTTCGGATGGGTCAAATCGATTATCTGCCATCTGTAGAGAATAAGAGGCGATTCTGTGAGAATTTTGAAAATTTAAGCAGCAAAGAAAAAGGATGTGGGTAAGAAAAAAAACATTGATAAGGATAATTATAAGAGCTTGCTGCAACGGTAAGAATTATCTTCCAGAAACGTCGCACAATAACGGTAAAAAAAAATCAGAACAGCCGTTCCCAGTCTCAACGGTAACTTTTTAGAAATTTTCCAGAAACTTAATCACAACTTTACTCCTAAAATCAAACGGTAACTGAGATTCAAAACACGTGTTACAACATTTCCAAAGAACAACCCAAATCAACCCCATATCGATCCGACACCATGTACATAAGAAGTCACTTCTTTTCAACATGGCCAATTAAGGTTTTTATCAACAGTCATAGGTCAACACTGATATGTCACTGAACACGATGAATTCACGAAACAAAAATCAATATGCATGTCCTGACTATGCCTCCAAAATGATGCATTAAAAAAATTTCAGGCAATAAAAAAATTGTGGTGTGTCTGAACTTGGTGTTGACAACACCTCCTGGCAACACTACTGATTTTATTCAAACTTCCATAAAATTTTCTTTTGATTCAAAAATGGTAGCTATCACACTAGAAGAACGGTCTTCAATGGATTCCTCTAGGTAGTTTTTTCCATGACTATTTTTGTTTAGAAGTGGTAGCTCCCACATTAGAAGAACGGTCTTCAATGAACTCCTCTAGGTAGATTTTTCCATTTTCTTCTAAACATTTTTTTTTCATTTTCCTCTTTTCTATTTTTATCCTTATGATTGCATTTTCCAAGTCACTTTTTCACTTTAGACAAGATCACGATTTCCATGAATATCCTCTACTACTCGGTGCTTTGGATTGACCATAATTTATTTCTCGAAATTTTATTGGAAGTATGAACACTCAGAGAGTACATTTCAGGAATTTCTGGCACTGTTCAGACATTACACAAGTAAATAGGGTGGTTATAATTATGCAGTATGCCTAGCATCCTAAGAATAATCATGCACAAAACAGGTGTTGTCACTGGTGTTGGCAACACCATTATCAACATTGAAAAATGATTAAAGTATGCACATGCTGAGAGACTTCCGAAGATCGGAGAATCTCTCAAAATCCAATTGTTTCGTGAAGATATCGGCCAGCTGGTTTTCGGTCCTAAAAAATTCTAGTCGAATTATACCTTTTTCAACCAAGTCTCGAATAAAATGATGTCTTATATCAATGTGTTTTGTTCGAGAGTGTTAAACAGGATTATTAGAAAAGTCTATGGCACTAGAATTGTCACAATACACAATCATTGTGTCACTATGGAACCCATAGTCCTCAATCATCTGATTCATCCACACAAGTTGTGAATAGCAACTGGCAGCTGCCACATATTCAGATTCAGCCGTGGATATGGATACACACTTTTGTTTCTTGCTAGCCCATGATACAAAATTATTTCCTAAATAAAAACACCCACCCGATGTGCTTTTCCTATCGTCTAGATCACCGGCCCCAGCGGGCACTCGCTTTTGTCAACCTCACCTCGTTTGTAGCCCAAGTTTATCAGATAGTCAGCTAACCTACCGTACCATGCCCGTGGAGCCTGTTTCAGTCCATACATGGCCTTCTTCAGTTTTTAGACATGGTCCACGTGGTGAGAGTTTTCAAATCCCTTAGGTTGACTGACATAGGCTTCCTCATTCAAGATGTCATTCAGGAAGGCAATCTTTACATCCATTTGATACAATTTAATATGCATATGACAGGAAACAGTAAGTAACAATCGGATAGACTCAATTCGTGCTATAGGTGCGAAGGTTTCATCAAAATCCACCCCCTCAACATGTGTATACCCTTGAGCTACCAATCGAGCCTTATTTCAAACAATGTTACCGGACTCATCCATCTTATTTTTAAATATCCATTTTGTTCTAATAACATTGATATTTGAGGGTCGAGACACTAAATCCCACACGTCATTGCGTATAAATTGTTCAAGTTTGTCATGCATTGCATTTACCCAGAATTCATCTTTTAGAGCCTCAGCAATATTTTTGGGTTCAATTTTAGACATGAAACAAGAGTGACTAACCTGTGAAAAAATGGAACTCATACAGACCAATCCAATCATTTTGCGATAATCCACTTTGTCTTTCTTTCTGGTTTGAACATCATCATGTACCTTGCCGATGATCTGTGAGGATGGATGATTCTTTTGAATCTTACTTGGAATTTCCTTCCCTTCACTGATAAACCCGTCATCATTATCTTCAATTTCTAAAGTTTCCACTTGTGTTGTGATGGGTTTTGCCTCACTGATCTCAACACCAATTGCAACACCGTTTTTGGTCACCGGTTCACTCACGTTTATCAGTCCTTCAGCATCATCCTCTTTTTGTTTTTCCTGTTAAGTCAGCGAAATCATCAAAAACAACATTAATGGATTCAATAGTTGCCCTAGTTCTCAAATTGAGCACACGATAAGCTCGACTATTCATTGAGTATCCGAGAAAATAGACACTTATCACTTTTAGAGTCGAATTTTGCAAGATGGTCTCGATCATTTAACACATAGCAAACACAGCCAAAGATATGAAATTATATTAGATTTGGTTTCCTCCCCATGATGATTTCGTAGGAGGTCATAGTGGTTTCATTCCTTAGGAATACTCGGTTAGAAATATGACAGACTGTATTTAATGCTTCTGCCCAAAAACGTTTTGACACACTCTTGGAACTCAGCATGACCTGAGCCATTTCTTGAAGTGTTCTATTTCTCCTTTCAGCTATCCCGTTCTGTTGGGGCGTCTTCGAAGCTGAGAATTCATGGGTGATACATTTTTTGTCACATAAAGAAATAAAATAAGCATTTTCGAACTCTTTACCATGATCAGTTCTGATTTTAACCACCTTTATATCATACAGATCAGTTATCTTAGCATGCAATTTCTTAAAAGCATCGAATGTATCAGACTTTTCTCTAAGGAAACTTACCAATGTGAAACGCGAAAAATCATCAACGCATACAAAAGAATATTTCTTACCACCCAGATTTTCAACATCCATTGGACCCATTAGATCCATGTGCAAGAGTTCCAGACACCATGTTGTCCCAAAGTGTTGCAACACTGGATGTGCAGCACAAGTTTTTTTACCTTTCTGACATGGTCCAAAGACATATGCATTACCTGAGCACAAATTAGGCATACCTCTTACAGCTTCAAACTTACTCAGATTCTTCAAGGTCTTAAAGCTCACAAGTCCAAGTTTCTGATGGCATAGGTCCAAATCATTTATCTTGGCATTTCAGCAATCATCACCTTCTCCCAACAGATGGCAATTATCAGCAAACCGAGTTCCTGACATTACACAAACATTTTAATTAGTAAACACTTCACAATTATTTTTGTTGAACCTAACATGTAAATCATCAACACAAAGTTGACTTATGTTGACTAAGTTTGAGTTAAGTCCTTCAACATTTAACACATTGTGGAGTTCAGGAAACCCATCAACATTTAGGGCTCCTTTGCCTACAATTCTCTCTTTAGCACCACCTCCATAGGTCACACGTCCACTTTTTACTTCAAGATAATCAATGAGGTGTTCTTTTGAACCAGTCATGTGCCGAGAACACCCACTGTCAAAGTATCATGCACTTGCAATGTTAGTTTTTAACGAGGTATATACGACATTGCATCGTGTCTCAGTTTTTGGTACCCAAATTTTCTTAGTGTAAGAGCTTTTGACTGCAGTGTTGGATGTGGTGTTGGACAACACCTTATGTAACACCCAATTTGAATGCCACCTGAGATAGTCATTTCTGAGTTTGTAACAAAAGGGTTTAATGTGCCCAAGCTTACAACAGTAGTGATAGATGAAATGACGTTTTCTTTGCTTGAGATTTGATATTGATGCTGGCCTTTTGTCTTGCGGAATTTTTGCTGAGTAGTGACCTTTTGACGGTGAGGGGGATGAACTGGTTTTTTCCAGCTTCTGTTCAGGGGCCAGCCTTGAGCTTTGTTAAGTTTTGATGGGTGGATTTTCTGTTAAGGGTTCAGCATAGTCTTTGACACCTTCACAAACACTATGGTCTTTGAACTAGAGTTAGATGCCTCACCATGTTCATACATACTTTCGACGTAACCAAGACCAGATCTGTTGTCCTTCCCCATAGATAGCATTGAGTCAAGTTTTGATGAGCTTGCATTGAATTTAGCAAGTGTCTTTGATGCCTTCTCAAGATCATCCTTGACTTTACATAGTTCAAGGTCCTTCCTACTCAACAAGACTTCAAGACGAGACAAGTTGCTTTTTAATTCAGTGTTTTCTTTTGAAAGTGATGAGTATGTCTTATTCCTTTTGAGCCAGTCATCATAGAGTTCTTCATACATCCTTTGAACACTTTCCAAAGTAAGCTCTTCTTTGTAAGATCCCTGGAGTTTGTCAACATCTGAATTTTCCAGAGATTTAGTATTAAGACACAGTTATTTTGGCACGGTGTTGCCACTTGGTGTTGCAAAACCAGTGGCAACACCAAAGGGATTGACCTGTAGTTTTTATGACTTTTCCTGGATGATAGATAGAGATATGCAATCAACTCCTTCCTTGGCTTCAAGTTCTTAATCAGTATCGTCATCACTTAAGCGCGCATCCATGTTTTTATTTTTGCGGAGTTGGTTGGCACACTCATTTGTATCATGACCAAATCCAGAGCATTCTCGACATCGGACTGAATCAAGTTTCTTTAGCTCTGGTCGACCCATGGATTCATTCCTTGATCTAAAATTCCCTTGAACAGGTGCAGAAAGTTTATTCCTTTCAACAGGAACAAAAGAAGGTTTTGGCATTGGCACAATTTTCTTTTTGTCTCTCATTCGTTTCAAGTAGTCATCACTTCTTAGTAATCAAGGAAATTGACTCCTCACCAAGGTCAGACTCATTTGCTTCTTGAATGAGATTATTAACCGATTCATCAGTGGCTTGTAGCGCAACAGATTTTCCTTTATCCCGCTTCTGAATATCCAGGTTCATCTCAAAGGTTCTGAGAGAGCTCATTAATTCCTCCAAATTTAGAGTAGATGTGTCCTTTGATTCGTCAATGGCATAAATCTTAATGTTAAAGCGCTCAGGTAGAGATCTTAGTACCTTACTTACAAGCCTTTCATTAGACATAGGATCACTGAGGCTAAACGCTTCATTTGCAATATCTCGGAGTCTTCGGTCATATTCAACAATCGTCTCATTGTCCTCCATCCTCAGACTCTCAAATTTTGAGGTTAACATTCTTATTTTGGTTCTACGAACGCTTTCAGATCCTTTGCAGTGCTTTTGTAGAATGTCTCATGCTTTTTTTGCAGATATGCAATTGGTGATGAGGCTGAACATATTGACATCTATTGAAGTGAAGATGGCGTTGAGTATCTTATAGTTGAAGTTCGAGGTCTGAACTTCATCATTAGTCCAAGAATTTTCAAGCTTGACTCGGCTGTCACCATCAACATCAACAGTTTTAGGGGGTGACCAACCATCAAGTACCCGTTGCCAAGCTCTTTCCTCAATGGACTTTATGTATATCCTCATCTTGACTTTCCAGAGTGCATAATTTGATCAATCCAAAACAGGTGGCCTGAAAGCAGCACTAGAATTCAATGGATCCATCAGTCTATTTGATATATTTCCTGTAAAACAACATAAACACAGAATCAATCACTTAGTGTGTCAAGCGAAGGTTCTGATACCACTTGAAAGAATTTGTTGTTCATAAACGTACAAGAAATTAAAGTATTGTAATGTGTGTATCAAAAGTTAGTGTTGTGCTCTGGTGTTGGCAATACTAAGGCACAACATGCAGCGGAAATTAATATCTAGCACACACGTAAGCGTTTAATAAATGGACACCAGATATTTAAATTATGCACAAGTACGAATACTTGTGCAATGCCTTATGGCAAAAATTCACTAGAAAATTATATAAATTGTTTACACCAAAACAATACTAGTGAGAATAAACAAGCTTAAATTCCTTGGCACTCAAGGACAGCAAAATACATCAAGGTAACTAATATTAAAGTTACATGCATAATAAAAAACGCGTTGCTCAAAACCAAACACAATCACTCTTCGATCAACACTCTGCGTCAGTGTTGTTCTTCGAGTGTTGACAACACCAATCAGCAACACTGTTGTGACGTCAGTCAATAGCTCACAGACAACTTCAACGCTGAGATCTTCAATCCAAAATCCTGCAGCAAGCCCGATATTTATCTTCAGAAGCACCACGATTTTTCTCTCCATATCCCCTTTATATAGATATTTTTTCACCTTTCTCAATCTCTTTCCATATATACTCAAGATCCCATAAATAAGGAAAATAAAGAGTTTATTAGGAATTGAACTTTATTTTAGACTGCTATATCTTATAGATATGTCCTAAATTTAAATACATGGAATAAATCTTATCATATAATCACTTTAAATTAGTCTAGAGATGCAAAATTATAATATTTCAATAAAAATGGAATATAGATTAAATAGGAATAAAATATTCTTTTCAGTTTCATCGTGAAAGATTCAGAGTGCCAACCTTTCCATCCAGGAATCTGGTTTGTTCCAGTTTCATGCAATTCAAGATTTCTACCCGCGTCACATTTTTGCTACAATCTTGAATTTAAATAGCTAAGAATTCTTGGTGAGGGCTGACTGCTATCGGATAAAAATCTGTATTGCTTTCATAGGAATTCTGCTTCTGATAACAGGTACTACAAGGTCGTGGAAGGTGATCATATTCTCTTGATTGTGAACAAAGAAAAGAGCTAGGGTACAGTTTGATTTGATATATGATGCCATTTTTACCGTTGTAGGAAACATGCATTCAGAAAGGCTCCTATATTGCCTAATGAATTGCACAATTAGTGATATCTTGGTGTTTCTTTTCTTCTCCTTTTTTTATTTTTTTTTTTAGGTTTTTCTTAGAAAGAAATGCTGCATTGCTCTACATGTAATATACTAAGTGATACCCTTGAAAGGGCCCGGGTCATGGATGACCCGGGAAGTTTCGTTGCATGGCCCGTATGAGAACCGAGAGGCCGGGTATTTCCTACATGACCGTTGGGTGAGATGATTAACTAGGGCCCGGGTTCTCATGTCAGAGCCGAGGGCTCAATACCCAAGTAACCTCGTTGGGGGGTCCGAGAAAGGGACTGGACAGGCAGTCAACATCCCTTATTCTTGGAGTGTCCGCGAAGATATTGGGAAGAAAGGGACTGGACAGGCAGTCAACGTTCAAGGGTACAAGTGGTAGGTACGCCCGCGTATCGAGGTAACCCTATTTTTCCTTCCTATAAATAGCAGGTATAGTTGTCATTCACAGAGGTCGGAAAAATTCTTCATTCTCAAGCATTCATACATATTGCTCTAAGTTTCTTCCTTGATAAGTCTGCTGACTTAAGCATCGGAGTGGTCACGCCGGACACCCTTCCGGCGCCCATTCACGAGTTCCTTTCTTATCTGCAGGTGTTGAAAAAGCCATTGTCCACACTCAAATTCCCAAACACTATAAATTATTGATTTGACTCGTTGGAGCTTCGGACCCAGCTCATTCCATTTCAGCGAGGAAACATCATTGGCGCCGTCTGTGGGAACTTGAGACTAAAGCGTTGATATGGCTCACACGAGGAAAACTAACCAGAATACCTCCCGGGTTCAGGGAGTTGACGCAAATCACTCAAGACAAGAGGATGCTCCTCCTGATCTTATTACCATGACTTCAGAGGAGTTGGATAAGCGTATTACTGAAGCCGTGGAGAAAGCTATGGCTAGGCGAGAAGCTTCCCACCATGATATACCACTCGAGGAGGAACCGGAGAAAGAGCAAGAGCAGCAGCAGGAGTTGAGGGAGGAGAAGAAGAGGGGAGAAGTTGAGGAATCCTCTGCTGGATCTAAGTCACCAACGATGGTCGAGGAGATGTTGGAGTTAAAGCAGAAAATGAAAGTCTTGGAAGGACAGCTGGAAAATCGTGGAACTTCTCGAGCGTCTGTCAAAGGACGCCCGTTTGCTGAGGTAATTATTCGGGAACCTCTTCCCGGGAACTTTAAGTCTGCCAAAATAGGAACGTATGATGGAAACGAAGATCCAGAGGAACATTTGGCCAGATTCGAGAATATGGCTATGTTGCATTGCTACACCGATAGGATCAAGTGTAAAGTGTTTTTGACTACGCTGGTAGATTCGGCTCAGAGATGGTTTGATGGGTTGGCTCCATTGAGTATTAAATCGTTTGATGATTTTCAGAAAATCTTCTTGCATCATTTCAGTAGCAGCAAAAAGTATAAGAAAACTGCTTTCAGTTTGTTCGAAGTAAGGCAAGGCCTGGAGGAGAGTTTGAGGATGTATATTAAGAGGTTTAATAAAGTGGCTTTGGATGTGCCTACTTGTGCTGCGGAGACAAAAACCACTGCCTTCACTCAAGGTTTGAAAGAGAGTGAGTTTTTCAAATCGTTAACAAAGAAAGTGCCTGAGGACTTTGAAGATTTGCTATCTCGGGCAGAGAAATACATTAATATGGAGGAAGCCCAGAGACAAAAGAGGGAAGTCATCAGAAAGGAGAGAGGGGACCGGGCATCTAAGCCCGAGGAGAGAGGACCAAGGCGGGGTAATCCAGGGCACTTCTCCCAACACGTGCCTCTGAAAATTATCCGGGAGAGAGAGGTACAGGAATGCAGTAGGGATCTAGTTCCCGATCACCCGCTGTCTCAGCCCGAGAGAATTGGATTTTGTACTAGGCACGGGGTATGTCAGCACAGTACTGAGAATTGTAAGGCTTTAAAGCGAAATTATGTTCCACCCACCAGTCAGGGATATAATCAATCGGTCAAGAGGTCGAGAGGTTCACTCCGGACACCTCGGCCACCAGTGCCTGACACCCGGATAAACACAAGGAGTAGCCCGAGGAACGATGTGGGTAGGAGGAGGGAGCCGGAGCCCGAGAAGAAGAGATCTTCATCCCCTGCGGCGGGATTGATCAAAATTATTTCGGGAGGATCTACTGATGGAGATTCAAATCGAGCCAGGAAGTCGAGAAGTAGGCAGGAGTGTATGGAGGTGGAAGGATCTAGGAGAAACGAGGCCGTGGTCAATTTTGGTCCGGAAGATCTAAAGGGAATAAACCTGCCACACAACGATGCTCTGGTCATCCAAGCCCGGGTGGCCAACTACGACATTTTGAGAGTCTTTGTGGATTCAGGCAGTTCAGTCAATGTGATTTTTAAAGATGCCTTAGTGCAGATGGATTTGCAAGGGTTTAAGTTGGAGATTGTGGAGACTGCCCTGTTTGGTTTTGCCGGACATGCGGTTTATCCGGAGGGAGAAATTGTTCTGCCACTCACTCTAGGCTCCCGGGATGTCAAGAAAACAGTCATGACCACCTTCACAGTGGTGGATTCCCCTTCATCTTACAATATCATTCTGGGGAGGCCGACCATGAATGAGTTGAGGGCAGTAGCATCTACTTACCATCAACAGATCAAATTTCCAGTGGGAAGTCAAGTAGGAGAGGTCCGTGGAGATCAGCCTTCTTCCCGGAAATGTTATGTGGAGGGTATCCGGGCAGATCAAGGCAAGTCTAGAAAGGAGGGAAAGAAAGCCAAGACGGAGGAAGTCAGGGGGAGAATGGTGGAAGAGGGGGAAGTACACTTTGTGGCAGAAGAGGAACAGGAGGCTGTGGAGATATGACCAGGCCAACAGATCTGGGTAGCTCGGGGCCTGTTCCCCGGCCTAAGGTTCCATACCTTAGCTCTACATAAGCCCAGGGCATTACACCCTGGCTCGGGGCTCCGTACCTCGACCATTCCAAAGTCCCGGGACCTGTTCCCCGGCCTAAGGTTCCGTACCTTAGCTCTACATAAGCCCAGGGCATTACACCCTGGCTCGAGGCTCCGTACTTCGACCATTCCAAAGTCCCGGGACCTGTTCCCCGGCCTAAGGTTCCGTACCTTAGCTCTACGTAAGCCCAGGGCATTACACCCTGGCTCGGGGCTCCGTACCTCGACCATTCCAAAGACCCGGGACCCGTTCCCCGGCTTAAACTTTTGTTTGTTTCAGATAGTTGCATCACAAATGCTCAGTTAGTATACAGGAGACCGGTGCATACTTTTCTATCTCGGTTAAGTTTTTGACACTTGAAAAGTTTCGAAGACTTGTTAAGTCAGGAGTATCCTAGTCCTGTTGAGACCGGATGCTAAATTTTTATGAAGATTGCAAAGAAGGATAAAAGGAAATGAAGTATTGCATTACTAATAAGCCCGAAGACAGGAAGTGAGCTTAAAAATAAGAAAGAGATTACAATCCTATTCTATATCAACAGGGTCAGTGCCTGGTTCTTTCTCCTCTTCTGTCGGCTGCTCTTTTTCTTCTCCTTCCTCCTCTCCAGGTTTCTCTTCCCCTTCCTCCTCTCCGGATTCTTCTTCCTTGTCTTCCGCCCCGGCTCCTGCAAGGGATGCAATGGCTAGCCCGAAGTCTGGAAAGTTTGCCCTATCCTCGGGTATAAGCCCAGCTCCTTTAAATTGTTGACTACATCTGTCGAAGCCGGTTTTAAAGAAAGGATAGGCTCTATGCTCAACTGCGGCCTTGAATTCTAGGGATTCCAGGAAGGAAGTCCTCAGTTGCTCTTTTTGGCTCTCAGACTCGGCCAGGGCCACCTCCGCTTTCTCAGCCCGTGACATCTGTTGTTCTATGGTGTCCATCAGGGAGAGGTTCTTGCCTTCAAGCACCGAATTATGTCCTCGGAGAGTTTCCTCCCTGATGTGACCTTCATTTATTTCATCCCGGGCTTTGACCAGTTCCGCCTGGGCAGACTTTACAGAACCCCGAAGAGCAGCCATCTCTTCTGCATGGAGTCCCTTCAATCGAGAAAGTTCCTCCTGGAGGCGCTCATATGCTTCCCTAATGGCTTGGAGTTGGGGGGCCTGTCGATTGGTCAAGAAGGTCACTTCTTCGTGGGCCGACATCATCATATGAGCACCCTATTTAAAAGAGAAGGCGGATCAAAATAAATAAATAAATAAAATTAATAAATAAGGAGAAAGGAAGAAAGAAGGGAAAAAAGAAGCTTACAGCCAGGAGCTTGTTCACGATCTCCTGGTATCGAGGGGTCGGCGGCACACTCTGGAGGAAGGCCTCATCAATAGGAAGGAGCATCTACTTGAAGAGGTTTGCCACGACTCGGGAATCTTTTTCAGTGAAAAAACTAGCCCGAGCAGATGGCGCAGAGAGGAGAGACCCTTGCAAGGGCTCTCGGAGAGGCTCTTGGAGAGATTCTTGAGAAGGTTCTTGGAGGGGCGCCTGGTCATCGCGCGAAAGGGGAGGTGTGTCTGACTGATACGCTTGAAAGGAAGCCTGGCCCCCCGCTTGGTCATCTTCACTAAGAGTCAGAACCGGGATGGTCATGACTCTTCATTGCCTTTGGCGAAGGGGGAGGAAATCTTCTTCATCTTCCCTAGATTCAGGCGCCGCTCTCTTATGTTCAAATTGTACCTGGGCCGTCTTCTTTGCCCGGGCAGCCACATCCTCAGCTCTTTTTTCGGCAGCAGCCTTTCGGGCTGCCCTCTTCTCTTCCTTGGCTGCCTTCTCAGCTGCCCATCTTCTGGCAAAAGCCTCTTCCATTAAATCTGCATAAAGAGCAGGAAAGGGTAAAATCCAAGTGCAAATATAAAGCAAGGGAGCAATCGCATAACTGGTAAAGGGAAGTTACCGGGTTGAAGGCCTGAGCCAGCAACTTCATCAATCACTTGGTCAATCGGATCCTCAACCCAGGCACTTAAATGATGGGTAACCAGGTGCTCTTGGGCAATAAGGGCGGAGGAAGAAAACTTTTTACCCTCTACCAAGGCGAGGCTTCGGGTATAAAATTCCTCAGATTTATACGCCCGAGGAAGTTCTGGCGGAGGGGGAAGAGAAGGGAGGAACCCGGTTGAACAATCAAGAGAACCCGGGAGGCGAATGAAAAAATATCTTCTTTTCCATCCCTTTTGAGAGGAAGGGATGTCATCAAGAAAGCGGGCATTAAGCCGGGCAGAAAGGAAAAAGGCATTATCTCCTAATCTACAAATAAAAAGTAATGCAGAACTTTGGAATTTATTACAAGATCATGCATACGGAAGAGAACAAAAACCGAAGCCATGATCCGGAAGGATTTGGGATGAAATTGATTAATAGGAACACCAAATAATTTGGCAACCTCGATGTAGAACGGGGCAATGGGAAATTGAAGACCATTTCGAAGCTGGTCCCGAAAAAAGGTAATATAACCAGAGAGGGGTTGATCCGCCCGGTCAGAAGATCCGGGTATGAGAATAGGATAGGTAGAGGGAATGACCCCTAGGTTCGAAGTTCCTTATCTGCTCCGGGGCGCAATGAGCTGCTCAAAGAGGAGAACCATGGAACCTCGAGGACCTCGATTAAAGGGCGGTCGGAAGCCGGGACCTTGCCCTTACCCTTATCTTTTTTAGGGATCCGGGAAAGGCCCGAAGAAGAGGGTTTAGAAGGTCTAGAAGAAGATGGGGGTTTAAAGCTTACAGGTTTTCTGACAGTCTGGGTAGAAGGACGGCGAGAGGTGGGAGAAGGAGACGAATCAGAACGAAGTGCAGCGGATTCATATCCTGACGAGCCTCGTGCATTGGCCCCGGAAGTAGAAGAAGTAGAATTAGACATAATGAGAAGAGGAAACTTACGAGTATTTAGGGCGGAGATGGTGGAAGATCGTCGGAATAGGGAGACTTTGAACGCCGGAAACTGCGAGAGAAGAATTTGCAAGGGCTTCGCCGAGAATGGTGATTTGAAAGTGATTTTTGGAAAAACCTAGGGTTGCTATATATAAGGGATGAAGGACGATCTGAACCATTGACTGAGTGAACACGTGTGCGGTTTCGATGCGCCTCGAAAGTCGCGACGGGCAGAATGAAAAGACAGTTACACAGATCGAGGCGTCATGATGGCTTATATACTCGGAACGCGAACAGACTTGGGCGATGGTTTAGTAAGGATCCGGCAAATTATCTTAAGCCCGGGAGGTTCAACGTCCCGGCAAGTTATTTTAGGCCCGGGAGGTTCAACGCCCCGGCAAGTTATCTTAAGCCCGGGAGGTTTAAGGCCCCGGCAAGTTATTTTAAACCCGAGGGGTTTAAGGCCCCGGCACGTCATTTTAAGTTCAGGAGGTTTTGGACCTCGGTATTTTAACTTAAAGTCCAGTAAAGCTTGAGGAAAATACGGAAGCAAAATGCGCAAAATAAAATATTATTAATGGAAGCGATGCCATATTACAGCTGCCATCCTAGAACCTACATAATCTTGCCACTCTGACATCCAGCTATGCAGTTCAGGGAAAGGGAGGTTGGCAAAGGACTCGGTGGCAGCAAGCTTGTTCAGCTGATTCCATTCTTTCCGCAACATTGCCTGCAGCAGAACCTGATCAGTGGCCAGCTCCGCCACATGCGTCACGAGAAGTTCCCGTCTGTATTTCCTCGCCAGTGCTCTATGTGGCCTGGTAAAAGCCAAGCCATCCTGGTATGAGCGCACAAGATCGTGGATCTTGTACCATGTAGACATGACCTTCATCAGAATAAGCTCCTCCACAGTCCTCTGCAGTGATTCTAGATGAACACGCGTTGAGGGGGGCAAGTGGCCATACGGGCTGCTACAGACGGTGGATTCACTTGAACTCGACATGTTGGAATGATTGCTCTCAATTCACTTTCATCTACTTATAGGCAAGTGATATTTAAGACGGAGGAAGCCGAAGGGTTTCTGGCCCTATGACGTGACTTTGCATTTATGAAGGGAGGAGGTTAAGCACAGCCATGGATTTAAGCACACGTGTATGGTCAAGAAACACCTCGTAAATTGTTACGGGCAGTCGAAGGGACGCGAACAAATATCAATGCCGCAATGTCATCATTGCCTCGGAAGATGAAACGATCTTTGACAGGATTTTAATTGCGTATGGTTATGACCCCATACCATGGATCAGGAAATCTTAGGTTATCAGTATTTTATCTGAAGCCCGGGAGGTTTCAGGCCTCGGCGCGTTATGTAAGCCTGGGAGACACAACGCCCTGGCATGTTATTTTTAAGCCCGGTGGATATACTTGAGTCGAACATATTAAGGTATCATAAATAATCATTCTCAAAATGTTAAACGATGGTGACAGTTGGGTGGAAGAGATGCGTGTCATTAATGCATTAATTAGTACGAAGCAACGCTTTTTACGCCCGAGATGTCGCACCCCCCGGTCTTTTTGATAAGACTTGAAAGGATGATGCCCCGGTATTCCATCCGAAACCCAGGAGATGCGAAGCTCGGGCACCTTTTTTGTTGGAGATACGAAACCCTTACGTCCCCAGTTGTTACGTATTATTAGTTAATCTTGTCAGTTGAGTTATGCAGCTCGGGGAATATGCACTAAATAAAGTAATACAAAGACAGTAAACTCAAATAAGATTTTATTTGAAGGGATTATTGCGCATTACAACAAAATACTCCTCCTCTACACGGGCTTTCCACAGATGCATACAGCGTCTTACTTCTCTGGTAGCCCCCCTTGCGTAGCTCTCGGTGTTAGTGATGTTATTCAAAATGCTCCTCTCCTTACGAAGCATCAGTTCGTAGATACGATCCTTTTCGAAAGGATCCGATGTCTCGGGAATGTTTAGGTATTCCCGGTACTTCTTCAACTTCGCCGTCAGCTCGGGAGTGGTAGCTACGCCCCAGTTGTAGAGCAGTTGTAATCCTTGCAGTGCCTCCCAGAAGACAAGGATCTTTTCGAAGACCTCATCTTCTATTGCGGCCTTATGTTTTTCCGCAGCCATGTCCATGAATTCCTCGGACATATCTGGAACTCTTGAACTGCTTGCATCGGCCATTACTTTTCTTTTTGGATGATAGTTGTTGTTGGTAAGATTGCAAGGGAAGCGGATGATTATTTATAGAGGCAAGGGAATAAAAACCACCATTGATCTACGAATGTGTAAAGGGTTAGGATGCATATTCGGAAATTGTGCCGGAAGATGAAAAGACGTGCGCAATTATCGAGGTCTCAGACTTATTCATTTCCCGAAATACGAAGCGTTTTCAGGCAGGAATTAATGCTGACACCTTTCATCATAATGATCGTGACATCCAGGGAAGCTGGATAACAATTTATTCGGGTCCGGGAGACACACCATTTCGACGTGACATCTCATCTATGGGACACTTGAAGGCTCCGATGCTATTATTCGCTGCAAATTATTTTAGACTGATCTGGACAGCGAGTAAGACTCTAGCCCGACTATTTTAGGGATGGGTGGTGATACCCTTGAAAGGGCCCGGGTCATGGATGACCCGGGAAGTTTCGTTGCATGGCCCGTATGAGAACCGAGAGGCCGGGTATTTCCTACATGACCGTCGGGTGAGATGATTAACTAGGGCCCGGGTTCTCATGTCAGAGCCGAGGGCTCAATACCCAAGTAACCTCGTTGGGGGGTCTGAGAAAGGGACTGGACAGGCAGTCAACATCCCTTATTCTTGGAGTGTCCGCGAAGCTATTGGGAAGAAAGGGACTGGACAGGCAGTCAACGTTCAAGGGTACAAGTGGTAGGTACGCCCGCGTATCGAGGTAACCCTAGTTTTCCTTCCTATAAATAGCAGGTATAGTTGTCATTCACAGAGGTCGGAAAAATTTTTCATTCTCAAGCATTCATACATATTGCTCTAAGTTTCTTCCTTGATAAGTCTGCTGATTTAAGCATCGGAGTGGTCTCGCCGGACACCCTTCCGGCGCCCATTCACGAATTCCTTTCTTATCTGCAGGTGTTGAAAAAGCCATTGTCCACACTCAAATTCCCAAACACTATAAATTATTGATTTGACTCGTTGGAGCTTCGGACCCAGCTCATTCCATTTCAGCGAGGAAACATCACTAAGGAAAACTGTATTATACCTTCTTTTTCCAGTAATTTGGTGGTTGAAACTTTCAGTTGTTCAAACCTGTTACTTTGTTCTTGAAGTGGATCATGATACCAAATTAACCAAGGGTGTACATGGATAGAGAGATTTAGAGCTATGAATTTTAAATACATTTTATTTATGGGATTCAAATCTATTATTTTCATAACTTATGCAGACTTAGTCTTCAAATACATTCCTGAATCAAATCTTTACATCCAAGTACAACCTAACGTAACATACAAATTTCAAAATCCATGTACACGGCAGTTTCCAAAACAAATTGAGTGGAACTCGGTGGATAAGTAGAATGTTCTTCAGAATCTGTGATTCTTGATTCTATGGTTGCATACTTGAAGTAGAATTTGAGGAAGGCTCCAAGAGAAGCACATTATATTGCATTTTCGATCACCAATTTACTGAAATCAAACTCAATAACCACTTTGGCCTTTCACACTCACTGAAAATGCAGCTATAAATACATATTATAGTGTTCCCAAGTGATCCAAACCGAGAGGATTAATTTCTTGAAGCAAATACACCTTTATCAATAGGTGTCTAACATATTTTCTCTACAAAACGAGTAAAAAATTGACAGTCCAATACTTGCATTAAATAAAAAGTAAGCAAATGATGTCAGTGTTACAAGCCCACGTCCCGTATGACAATGAATTGCTCCAGAGTTTCACCACTTACAACAAGGAACGTGATTTTCCACAGGTCGGAGATGGGCTTAATGAATCGTTTGAGATAACAAGCACGGAAATTTCAGGAAATCCAAAACGAAGAAGCGGCGATCAAGTCATCAAATAAGTCTCAGCTCATATTCACCGGCCATTGTAATGTATCGCACCCATGGAAGGGCCTGATAGCCGCTTTTCTCAATGATTTTCAAGTATCGAACCTACAAATCCATGTTCCAAATAAATAAAAGGAAAAGCTAATCATGAATAAGCAGCTGAAAAAAATATGCATACACTGTAGTCTAGTCTACCAGAGCCAACTCTTCAGTTGAAAATAAGTTGGAAGACAGAGAAATCAGGCAAATTAATAGAATCATTAACCTGTTATGAAAAACCCACGGTAAAAGTCCCCATTCTCAATGTCACTCTACACCACGAATTTTATCTCAAATGAAGCAATAAAAAGTTCCACGTATTCTATTTCTAGTCTATGATATTGTCACATGGTTTAGCCTGGTTTTGCATTTTGATTTCTTCTTTGCGTTCTCGATATCATTTAACAAAAGTTTTATAAGTTCTCCAAAAAAATTTACTTGACGCTGGTATAAAATTGTGAACCTAAGCACTAAGACATTAGATAGTAATGAGAATTTTGATAGCTTAACTCGTTTGGACATCTGAACAAACTACAAACGCTCTAAATCGCTACATTTCTGAAGGATGGGGTGCCTGCAATATTGCAACCTGCTCTTTTTCTTTTTCTAAGAATAGTTTCATGGATTTTACCACTCATTTATTCTCAAACTTTATATTCTTCCCATGGAATTCGAAAGAAATATGAGTTTTTATGATATCACACAGAATCCCAAAGAAATCAGTGATTTTATCATATCTAAGGCATGGTGTTTGAAATTGCAATGTACCAAAATCGCAACATGAAAATAAATATAAGAATTTTTTATTGGCGGCCCACCTGTATTCCTGAAACAGTGAAATATGGTATTTCAAACTTCACTCTTATAGGAGCTTTTCTCTCGGGCACTGACTCCTCAGATGTTATGCTAGGAAGCCTAAATTCTGCTCTTAACATGTATTCCTGAAAAATAAGCAAGTCAAGATAAGTATACCAACAGATATAACTAAAGAGCAGGCACACAACTCTCCTACCTTACCACCCGGGAAAGATTTAATTTTCCAAACTAGAGCATCATTTTCTGGGGCATAAGCAGCAGATCCCATTGATGTACGGACATTTGGATTAGTAGCATCAGTAGGCACGGGCAACTCAATTTCGACATTAGTTGCAGTGCTGAAATTCAAATCAGCTCAGAAATGAAAAAGACAATGCCGGCCAAATAAAAATCATATCATAAACCATTCACAATGACAAAAATAGATTTTAGCATACCTACGCTCCTTGTACTGGCTCCTGGCTTTTACCATAATTTCTATGCGACTTCTAGAATGTCTTTCAACCTGAGCTTCTACCCATATCAGAGGCTTTACCTGGAAAAAACAATGACCACATGTTTTAAGACACTGATCATTTTCCACAAAGAGGAGCTCGTTAGAGAACTCTAGAGAGCAATTGTTTTTCCCCTTCCAAAAAAAATGGGTCAAATTTTGAAGAATGGACGAACAATTTGGGACTCCGTTATTCACAAGCTTTTTTTCGTCCAAGCAACATTCTATGAATAAACCATCCCATCTGTACATTTGAATCATGAAGAGGATAAAATCTAATAATAGGAAAAAGAAAATGGGCCACATATGCAAGCACCAAACCTGAGTGCTAAGCCTGTAAGTCATGAGATCAAAAGATCCATCAGGGGGAATGAAAGATATTGTTCGATCATTTTCAAAACGGGCCAACCGCACACACCTAAAGCAATAAACAGAAGTTGAAACAAATAGCGTGAGCTAATCATTCAATCAAAATATATTTATATATACATAATTAAAAATTATAAAGAATTCTACATGAGCACAAGCACCAGTACACACTAAACTAATGCACATCACATAATTTATAAAAATCAACAACAATCATGCATTGAAATTAATACACAAATAATCACATACTGATGAAACTTGATATCATCCAGATCAATGGCTTTTCCCTTAGTAGCTCGCCCTTGTGCCTCCAGCAAAACTCTATCATTTAGCCCAAGCTTACATTCAGGCATCCCACTGCAGTTTATTAAGTGTCAATAATCATCATAACAAACAACGGACGAGAAAATTTGGAAAATTAGAATCAAAATTATAAAATGCAGTAAACTCTAGCGATATTGCATGGTTAAACTATCATACTTTCGTCAGCTAGCATTTGAGTTCACAGGCACTTTCTAACTGTATAATCAACATGGAAGAAAGGCCCTATCACAAACAAAATCAAGGTTTCCAATTTGACCAAAACAATGATGTATTTATATGCCATATATCTATACCTTAACAAAATTCTAATTCGAACAATAGCTTCCAGAGCTTTCCCTTATTTCAAAAGATATAGCTGAGGAAGTAGCAAAAAAAGTGTGGACAAACCTCAAGTATGTTCGCATCTTTAGTGCCCCAACAACGTCTGATCTAATTATTTGTCCATTACTATTGACTAGTATATTAACACTTTCAACAACATCAAGAAACACCTGAAAAAACACCAGAAGTCCATAAAATCCAGTTACTAAGAAACACATCAAAAGGTTGATAAAAAAAACTTACTTCATTCTTTTTGTAACGAATTCCTTCACTGCGCCACGACACTGCATTTGTAACAGCCATTGGAGGCCTCTGAGATACTTCCATTCTATAAGCATCAGTTTTTATGAACTCGCTAAGAATCTTTGCTTCAGTGTATTGTGGGTAGCCAAAGTCCATAATTTCGTCAAGTAACTCATACTGAAAAAGTATTAGGCGTCAGTTATATACACATAATTAGAATTTAGAAAACTGCATTATCGAAAATTTAAATAACAAACAGTCCAAAAAAGTTACCATACCACCACAACAAAATTATCTCTCAGTGATTCCTCTTCTAAAACTTCAAAGTAATGTTTGAAGACCTGTCAGAAATTATTTTACGAGCAACAAAATAGAGGAAAATTACATTAATGACTAGCTGAAAATATCCTGATGTGTGATTCCTTGATTATCTATAGTGCTTACATCAACTACACGGTGTAGGAATAGAAGAAGGCTAGCAGCATTGCAGTTTTGTCGCGATGCAATCATGAGATAAACATTGCTGTGCTGTACAAACATGTATGTAACACCATTATCATGCACAACTGGATCTTGAGATTCTGGATCACCCTATACCATTTAAAAATAACATTATAGAGAATGCACCAAGCTAAGATAGGTACAGAATACAATGAATAACCAATTTTGTCATTTGGCAGGAAACTATAATTTTTGTGGGAAGCAATGCCCCAAAACACAATTTTCTAGACAAATCTATTCTTTAAGTGAAAATATAAGAATAATAGATCACGTGCATTTCCAACTATGAACCAGCATAAAACAGGTCAAAGATCTAGACAAAAATAATTAATTTTCCATAACAAAACCAATCCATACCAAACCATAGAGTGTTGGCACTTTTACCGATATCTCACGTGATACCCCATACCAGAATAAAGAACATAAAAATATTTGATAGCTACTACTCATATCATCAATGTGCAACTTCTTTCGGGAACTCATTGCATATAAACTTTAATGTTAAACGCATAGTTATTTGGGGCGCAAGGCGCACTAAAGCGCAAGGGTGTCTTGAGGCCTGAGGCGCGAGACGAAGCGCACGCTTTATTGAAGTAAAGCGCATTTAACACAAAAGATTGATTTATATATTATTACTGCATAAATCCAAATAAACCCACTTCGAAAAAGATGGTTTTCTAAGCTTTCCCGAGTCAAGAATTCATACACCAAAAGTCTATTATCATCTTCCAAGCAGTAGCGAATCAGACTCACGAGATGGGGATGCGAAAATTGGCCCAAATATTTTACTTCGGCCTACAACATAACAGATTTGATGAACTATATTATACCTCAATATTTAACCATTCATCAGACATCAACTAAACGATAGATTCCTCTCTCTTATCTTTATATCAAAAGTTACAACCGGTGTGTGACTAATTGGACTCGAAATATTAGACAGAATTCTTTTCCTAATCATAGGCCACAACAACAGTAAGAGTGTAAGACATCAAGCAAGCAAAGCCATGCAGATTGTAGAAAGATGATCATTGATCCATATACAATAAATCCTATATTGTAATCCACAAGGCACAAAACCACCAACTCTTATATACTCACAGTTTTTGAAGAAGCAAACTAGCACAGAAGATGAAAAACAGTAGAAAAATGAGAGACGAACAGAACCAGAGAGTTTCAGATGAAGAGAAAGGCCGCTGCGCTACTCCAGAAAAAATTTCAAGGAACGGTAATGTACATGCAGATTGTAGGGCTTATTTAAAACATTAAAAAGGGATTTTATTTGTTATTGGGCTTTAAATTTTATTGGGCTTGAGTTATAAATTATGAATCGCATGGTGTATTACCAAAGCGCACAGGCGCTCGCCTTTCTACAGCAGCGCGCCTGGGCCGAGGTGCTCCTCAGGCGCGCGCTTCTTTAATGTCTTGCGTCTGGGTCCTAACCCAGGTGCAACAGGTGCGCCTGGCTGCGCCTGCCGCCTAGGCGCAGCCAGGCGCTCGCTTTTCACAACAATGGTTAAACGTGCTTGACTTGGGACAATTATGGGATGAGTTGGGAAGTTTCATAGGTGCGCTTGAGTGAGAAATAAGCACGTTGGAAATATCAGTGTTGGTAGAGTTGGGACGGTCGTAAAATTTTGGGGCGTTTCAAATGGTATCAGAGACTACCTCTCCGAGTATGGTGTGGTTCGGAGACAAACCAAGCGGAAACTGGTAGGCATGTTACGTCAGGGACTGAAAAGAATAGGGGAGTGATCACCAGTGCCAAGAGATTGCACGGACAATTAGCGGCTCCTTACAGGCTTTTAGGCGAAGGGCAAATGAATGAATTGATCTCACACGGAATGAGAGGGAGACTTTGCAAGTTCACATCGCGTTCTGAATGAGGGGTGATTGCGATACCCCGTACAAGAATAAAGGAATCGTCAAGGTGCACCTTCTTTTCGAGAACTCGTTACATATGAATTCTAAAGTTAAGCGTGCTTGACTTAGGACAATTATAAGATGAGTGATCCCTTGGAAAGTTTCCCAGTATGTGTGTAAGTCAGAACATAAGCATGCTGAAAAAACCATCGTTGATATAGTGGGCAAGGTCGTCAAGTCAAGCATGGCATGCTTAAAATTCAACTCTATCTATGATTTCCTATAGTTATCAAAAGCAATAGGCTACGTTAAGGTGTTAGTGTACCTAAGGAGTCTAGGAGCATGCGTGCGAATGTGAGGCACACTGAGAGAAAAATTGATATACATTAGACAATTTTCAATCAAATTGAACCATGATCAACTGATTCAAAAATCTCATAATCTATGAATTATATATCCCAAATTTAGAAATCAAGCCACCAAATTATGATTATCAGTGATAAATTATGCTTTTCACGCGTAAATGGACATTTGCACACGAAACCCAAATTTCAGTCAGTAGAACCAAAATAATTTGCAAAAAAATTATAATTAATAGACTGATGAATTAATAAGACGCACAAGGAGAGTCTTGCACCTTGGTTGAGGCACACTAACCTGCACCTTGAGAACCTGGAGCTCGAGTCATGATAAGTCGCATTATCAATTTTGGGTGTGTGAATGTACTTTAAGCCTAGGCTCTTAGGTACATTAACAACTTACTGTAGGAAAGCATCTGGGCTCAAGGCACACACCCAAAATTGGAGAGTACAAATTATCTAGTGCGTTAAAGGCATGCTCGAGCTCTAGACTCTCAAGGTCCAAAGTGCAAGACACGCTTTGTGTGTCATATAAAATTTATCAATCTATTATTTATCATTCTTTTTGCAAATTATTTTGGTCATAACGACTGAAATTTTGGTTTTGCATGCAAATGTCCGTCATGTACATGTGAAAAACATAACTGATAATCTTAATTTGGTGGCTTCATATCTAAATTTGGGATACATAATTCATAGATTATGAGATTTTTGAATTAATTGATCAAGGTTCAATTTGATTGAGAATTCTCTAATGTATATCAATTTTCCACTAGCGTGTCTCACCTTTGTGCGCATGCTCCTAGACTCCTTCGTAACTTTGGTAAACCTTTAGTCCTTAGACTATGACTCAAGTGAGATGGATTGAGTATCAAACTTTTTAAACTTTGCATGAATGAAGAAAATGATGTCATTATTCACTAACCATGTAAAATGAAATTTATATGCTATTTAACAACAAACATCTTTTTTGGGCCTCCAAGGCACTTGAAATTTATATGCTATTTAACAACCACCACCTTGCAAAAATTATTATATCAAGCAATCAATGTTGTCCGATAATGAAACTCGATAAACCAATTAGAACATGTACATAATCTGCAAAATCCCAAATATTTTCATGTGAGCTCACTCCTAATTTTTTTTTTTTAATTAGCCCACACCTAATCTTAAAATATAATGGTTGAAATTTTGGTACATTAAGTGGGGTGGATTAGTATAGAAAAATCCATATAATCTTAATTCGATAAAATCTACCGCTGATACACTAACTTTCATCATTATCTTAAAAAAAAAAAAATCAAATCCCTTGAACTTCGAGTCATAAAATTAAAATATGTTGACATCATTATTATTTGTTTTTTTTATGACTTGAAGTTCAAGGGATTTGATTTTTATTTTTAAGATAATGATGAAAGTGAGTGTGTCAGAGGCAGATTTTATCGAATTAAGATTATATGGATTTTTCTATTTCGCCTCATTTAATGTGGCAAAATTTCAACCATTATATTTCAAGATTAGAATTGGGCTAACTCAAAAGAAAAAGATTAGGAGCGGGCCCACATGAAAATATTTGGGATTTTGCAGATTATGTACATGGTCTAATTGGTTTATCGAGTTTCTTTATTAGACAACATTGATTTTTTGATATATCATTTAGAGTACAAGTAAATATTAAAGGCTATTACACTGGATTTTACTTAAAACAGATGCTCCATTCATCGAAAGCACATTTTGGGCTTGCAAGGCGCTTGCTTTATTCACGAGGTGCGCATCTGAGTAAAGAGCTGGATGTTGGCATGCTTACAGGTACAAAGGTTGGGTGTGTGCCTTGAGCCCAGAAGCATACCTTGCAGGCTTTTAACACTTATGAGTTCTCCTACAGCTCAAGTGCTCAACTAAACTTCTGAAATCATCGAAACCACTTAATTTCCATTTCCCGTACAAAAGTTAGATCAATCAAAACGATAAAGATCAGATCAAGCTAAAACTAATCTCGCCCACCCAAATTCTCTCACTTTCGTAACAGAAAAAATAGAATGTTCAAGATTCTATGCATTTTCATACACAAGATGCAGATCATCAGTACACTAAACAGTAATCACCTAAAAAAATAAATCCCAAAAAACATAAGAATCAATCAAACAGACAAGAAGCGTGCACATAAAATATACAAAGAAATGAAACCTCTTTCTCAATGAGCTTGGCGAAGAAACGCTCGGCTTGTACCGCGGAGACGTCTCCACGATAGTCCCTCCATACCAGAACCCTACCCTTTATGTCCAATAGGAACAGCGCCGACGCTGCTCCCGCCATTCCTCCTTCTAATCGAACGATTTAATCTGATTTCGACAGACCTGATTCAATTTGCCACAGCGATCACAGATGAGATCTAGCGGAAAATGGGTGAAAAAACGAAAATTGAGCGTCAATTCTGCATCGTTTTCAATGGGCTTCTACAGCACAACTTCCGCCTGAATCTGTGGATTGTGTACGAAGGATTGATGAGGAAAACTGCAAGGAGAAGGGAGCATTTTGAGTGCTGGTTCTTCGTGGGGTAGAGGGTGAAACTGCGAGCTCACACTTTTAATTTGGGCTTCATTTACTTGGGCACGTTTGCTTCTATTTATTGGGCTTCTATTTTTAGTTCATTATCTTAAATTATTTTATTTTCTTTTTTTTTTTTATCGGGAAGACAATATATCTAATCAGATCGATAGAAGATCCGTTGATAGGTTCATATTTAGAGTGAAAAATAATATTTTTGTTTGTAAAATAGTACTTTTATGGGTTGTATCGTGTAGAAGATCTGTTTCACAAAATTATTTTTGAGAATCATAGTAGTTTTTGTGTTTTAATACATGTTTATAATTGATAATAATGCTCTAATAAGTACTTTGTTTTTAGAGTATATAATCTAGCACTTGTTGAGTTATAATATGATGTAAATTAATACAAAAACTCTTGTAAGACCGTCTCATAGAGTAATTTGTGAAAAGGATATGTCTCACGGATAAATATTCGTGAAATCGTCTTTGATATGAATCGACCTACTTGTTTAATGGGAATATCAATGAGTTATTATGCGCAAAAAGTTGTAACTTACCAAGCAAATTAAATTACTCTTGCTTTTTGAACCTGTCACACCTAAAACTATAAAGGGAATGAAAATATGAAATTTTCATGCAGGCTAGTAGCTTATAGATAGTAAAGAAATGAAGCTAAATTTTGTCATCTGCCAATGAAAACTCCACTGGAAATCTGACTGTTTTCTCCCAGTGATGCTTCCCATTCGATGGATGACATTCGGATTCGAGCTAAAGCAACAAGCACTTCGCGTATACAGCCCCTGTCGAGTGGATCATCACTCAGACACCATTTGCACAGTTTAGAAAATAGTCATCAGCTAGTGTCGAAATTTCTTGAAACTGATTAGATGTCTGAGTCTACTACAAATGCGGAATCGATGTTATTATTGACCTTGTATACGACTTCAGAAATGTAATTCTCTTTGATATTTCCATCTATAATCAACTCCAGTGCGGGTTCTAGATCTTTTTCATGGAAGACCCCGTTTACTGGCCAAATAATATTGACTGTTTGAAATTTGATTTTTTTTTCTCTGTTCATACATTTTCTGATCAATGTTTTGGTTAAAGGGATTTCTTCAATTTGCTTACTTATGTGATTAGTGATTTCATTCTAATTCGGCTCTTTGTCGTCACGTACTAGTGCGCTTTGGCCGGTTGTTAGCTTGGAAAGAACTACTCCAAATGCAAAAAACATCAGTCTTGGTAGTTACTTATAGCTCTTTCACAACCCTGCAAAATTAGACCACATGCAATGTATAATAATTATTGATTCTTTTCGATTTATTAATTGGGATTCTTTTATGGTTTTGGATAAAATTTTGTTCTAGGAGATCAACGCTTACTCTAGAGGAAGATATCCCGGGATTCCAACCACTCTAGTTGCTAATAGCTCATCTTCATTTGTTCTACCAACAAGCTTTGCCCGGCCAAATCTGCTACACGTGGAAATGAAAAAAAAAAAAATGTCACATTGTCTTCAAAAAATTGGCGTTTTGATGTTCAGAGCTCATCATCCTGTACTAAAACTAATATATGCATTGGATTTGGCAGTACCTTTGCTCTATGGCCTTCACCAAGAAGAATATTTGTTGTTTTTATATCACGAAGCACATATTTTTCCTCTGTGTGGTGGTTGATGTATTTGGTACCCTTTGCAGCATCGAGTGAAACTTGTATGTTAGAGTAGATGTCATGTTAGCCAACGGTTGGCTAAGAAATTTATTGAATCAGTTGTAATAAACAGTATTTATTTTAATATAATTTATATTTCTTGGTTTCTTTTTACTTTATCTATATACCCATGATAAAAATCATGGATAAAGACCTTGATTATACTTTAATACCAATGAATCATATCTCGATCTTGAATCTCATTTGTAAACACTGCATATTTTGAATTCATTCCTAGAAGATTCAGTGGCCTAAAAACAAGGATAAAGACCGCTTGAACTTGAGACTAGTATTTGTGATGTGGTGTACCGTGTTTCATGGTAAGGGCATATAGATGTCCAATCATGTAGATGAGTAATCATATGATGATTGTACTGGAAAAACCCTTCATCGGGCTTTTCAAGTGGTTATCATTCATCAAGAGGAAAAGTATGTGACTATGATTATACATCATTAGTCCTTACGATCTGAGACAACAGTAAGACTCTATATACTAAGATTGTACTTTGACTCGTTTACCGACTCTGCGAGGGTCACAAGGTGCTGAGGTTGGATGCAATTGCAACATGTGTATGAGCCAGTGTATTTAGTCGAGAATTCACCGCCCACATATGGATATTGATATCCTATGTGATCTAACAAAATTGTAATGCATGAAACCTCTTGCCAGAGTGTAAGATGTACATTATGGACAAAATTTCTCTAGTTGTGCGTGCAATGACACTATGAATATTTATTGAATGTATCACATCGCTATCGAATCTAACATGCAACCCTCGATGAACCAATGGTTGCAGATTCGATCAGGATATATGATATGAAAAGACCATATTGTACGATAATCATAACTGATTGGTTTTGTAGGCACTATCAGTGATACTTAGGGAATCATGGAACGATTCTACTAGACGTTCTTACCATGATTCCCTAAGTATCACTGATAATGCCTACAAAACCAATCAGTTATGATTATCGTACAATATGGTCTTTTCATCTCATATATCCTGATCGAATCTGCAACCATTGGTTTATCGAGGGTTGCATGTTAGATTCGATAGCGATGTGATGCATTCAATAAATATTCATAGTGTCATCGCACGCACAACTAGAGAAATTTTGTGATTCTACTAGACGTTCTTACCATGATTCGATGAGTTTAATCAGAAAAATAATTTCTGACATTCTCGTGATCAAATATTGACACATAGAATGTGTCAAATTGGGGTAAGCCCGAATAAAAGACGTCGTCTTGAATCACAAAAGGTTGTAAACTCACGACTAGCTGTAACTCTGAAGCCTTGAGGGTCACACAAATACGAGATCATTTTTTATCGTTTAGACAATAAATTCAAAGGTTTGAATTTACATAAAATTATGATATAGTAAATTCAAGGAGCCGCCCCACACACACACCAACACACACTAAATTTCGAGAAGTAAGAAAGCTAGGGTTCTTCGTCAACTATTTGTTCCTCTTTGTGCCCCTCGCCGATGGTCGTATATTCGAGCATTTTAAAATGCAAAGACATGTTTTCTAAACCCTTTGACGCATCATTCAAACCATAATATACATGTTTTAATTATGTTAACATGAAAAATATTTACGTTTGACGACTTAACAAAACAACAATTATTTTCAAACGTTTGACGGTTTTACGCTTGCTTATTTAGCTTTACGATTTCTAAGTGACGTGCTGCCAATTTAGAACGTTAAAGGGCTAGGAATGTTTTGTGTTAGGAGTGAAACGAGGGCTGGACATGAGTTGGAAGGGGGTGTGCATGTTGGAGGATAGAATCATAGGGTTTTCTTGAAATGTTTGGCTCGTAGGGGTTCAACCATGAAGGGATGCACCAGGGCGGTGTGCGCGGGTCAGAGACGTGGCTAGGAAGAGTCCTAGTAGGGCTGGACTCTAGGCTGCACAAGGAAACGTGAGGGCATTAGGGTTCTCGGCTTAAGGGGCTGCGCATGGCTGGTGGTTCTTCGTGGAGGCGTGCAGCTCAAGTGAGGCTGGCCAGGAATGGTCCAGGATGGGTCTGAGGGTGGTCCAGGGATGGTTTAGAGGGCTTGGGCTCAGTGGTGGCTCGAGTGAAGAGTCCTAGCCGAGTAAGGGATCCTAGGCGCATAAGGGAGGGACTCGCACGGCTGTTGCTGGTGCAGGAGGTTGCAGCGTGGACCAAGGGGATCGATGCTGGATCGCTTGGGGCTGAGACTAGTCCAAGGTCGGCTAGGGTCAGGTATCATCGACGCTAAGTAGTAATAAGGGTCCTAGTTCGAGAGAAGTCCTAGGGAAACTAAGAGACTTGCGCGGCTCGTGATCTTGCGGATAGAGCTCGTGCAAAGTTTAGGGGCTGGTTAGATGGGTCAGGGTTGGTCAGTAGGGTCCCTAGGTGGGCTGGTCACGTGATGGTTCGAGGTGGCTCGGGCATGGCTCGAGAAAAACGCAAGAGGGCTCGAGGGAAGTGGCTTAGGATCGAGTTAGGGTTAGGGAGAACACAAAAAGGGTCGAGCCATGTTACGGGAGTCGGTTCATGGTTCACGAGGGTATTTTAGGTATAAAAATTCTATGTTTACAGTTTGGGATTAAAATACTCAAGTTTGAATTAATTCGTGATTAAAACACTTCACGAATTAATAAAAAGAAATTTAAATTGAAATCCTAAAATTTACGCTAAATAAAAATATAAAAAATTAAATCTAAGCTTAAATATTTATTTGGGGAGGTCTAGAATCAATAAAAGCAAGAAAAAGTCAAAATCGAGAAATCTTATTGTTGCGCGTTTTCTTAACTGCTCGCAAGCGCACGATGTCAAGTTATAGTAAAATGTACTTTTGGGTACAAGTGTCGATCCCACGAGGAGTGTGTATAAAAATGTATATCAATTCTTGTAATTAAAATAGCCAAGACTTTATCTAGAAAAATCAATAATCAGATTTGTTTGTTTAAACGAATTAATTGAAAGCAATGAATAAATTAAATCACCGGATTGAGAGATACCAATGAGATAAAATATCTAGAGAAATGATTTCGCAAAGTTTCCACGACAATTATTCACAGTTGAATTATTATTCCTGAATTCCAATCGTTTAATGGCCAAGAACACTTAATTGTTTTATTCCCCCTTTCCCAAGTGACGAATAAAGTGTACCGATTAAACTTCACTTTTATTATTCCTAATAAAAATCTAAGTTTAAAAGATAAATGCAAACAATGTTCTTACTAAGCCTCGCTAAAGTTATACGCCTTCCGAACGCTATAAACATTTAACGATGTGTTCTAATGATCTATAATCCTAGTTTCTCTCCCGAGTTGTAGAATTAATCAAATAACAAACAATTTATGGCCAGTAAATTGCAGTGCATTAAATACAGAGAACACAAGTAAACATAAAATGGAATTCAATCAAATAAAATAACCACGTCAAATTATCGTGTCCACAAAGCTACGTCATTCTCTAGAATAGGAGATTAGTTCATCACGAAATCCAAGAGAAAACAAGACATGTTTATGACTCTAGACATCGCTACGCACTAAAACGAAGAAACAAAAGGAAAGATAACAAATCCGAAGTGTCGTCTCTGTCCCCAGATCCGTCGCTCTTCGTGTTTGCGATTATTCTTCGCACTCTGAATCTCTGTCCCGTGTATGCGCTCCGTTTCTCACCTCTTTTTCTTCCCAAGAAGGTGTAATTTCGTGTGTTTCAATGGTGACGGCTGCTCCCCATGTCATGACCTAATTCGCGCGGCCCTTTATACGTTTCAGAACTCGCGGCGCGCGCGGTTGCGCGAGAGTTGGCGCTGGGGCGCGCTATGTTCTGCCGGGTGAGAAGGTGAGCGCGCGCGCGGAGGCGCGGGGTGTGGCGCTGGGGCGCGATGGCTTCTGTCGATAACATGCGTCTCGGTACGCGCGGTAGCGCGATATTACACGCGACCTTCTGTCGATTCTCTGCCTTCCAGCGTGCGCGATGGCGCGATATTACGCGCGATGGCGCGTGCCTCTCGGGGTGCACACTTGCATGGATGCACGCGCGGACGCGCGAGATGTCGCGCTGGGGCGCGATGGCTACTGTCCGAGGTTATGGCAATTCATTGTTTTCTTGGTTCCCTTGGCTTCGTGATCGCTATTTTCACCAATCCTGAAATGACAACAAAAACAAACCAAAAAACGCATAATTCTGTTCGAAACAAGCATAATTCAAAATGGATTCTAATATAAATTAAGTGCAAAACTTGCACTTATCAAACCCCCCAAACTTGAACTTTTGCTAGTCCCGAGCAAAATAGAATAACAGCTAATAAAGAAATACGCAAATTACTAAAGTCATGGATATGCGAAAAGTGATATTGACCTCCGACTCATCTAATTTCATGTAATTCATGATTTCCCAAGAATCACGTGTGTGTGTGATATGTCAATGTTCGTTTACCCCATCGAATGCTCAAATAGAGTTGTAATGCCCATTCGCCTTACATAATCAAGAAATCCTCAGTTCAGTTCAACTTACACAACATCAACATTTGCATTCACAGATCACATAGGACTTTTTCGGTGATTATTTGGCTCGAAAGATGATCAACACAAGTATGCCAAAGATGAAATCACAAAATGAGATGCTTGCAAGCAAGTGATTAGAGTCTATACTCGTTGACAATGTTTTTCAGGTATCCATAAGCTTGATTTGAACAACTTTTCTCCACTAGTATATTGGATAAATGTGACAAGGTTAATAGGTCTTGTAGGCTTGTAACGTTAGGCCACGGCTCACGGCTACAATAAAAGGTATGGAATTCAAAATTTGAGAGAAATAATTGAACTTCATCAACTTCACTCATTTTCATTTTCTTTTCAACCACCCTCCACTTTATTGTTTTCTTTTCATTCATATCCTTCATTTCCCATATTTTCTTTTTCACCACTTTTGATTCACATTTTTTTTTTCTTTTGAACTTCTTTCAACACATTTAACTTTTTCTTTTCTTTTCAAGGAGTATTTGAATCATTACAACACCCATGAACTTATTTCTCTCAAAATTAGGTAGGACAGTAAGTGTATAAGCTTCATTAGGTAGTCGTTGTGGGAAGTAGAATAAATACAAGGGGGCTAATTGTGTGTCATTGACACATACCACTTGATTTTTTTTTAGTTGGCTCAAAATGGGACACTAGGGATATATCATGTTCATTTGGTAGGCTCGAAGGCTCAAAACGGTTCCAAAGATCACCTAAATCATTCCTATGTCACATGTTATCCGTATTTCGCCTCGAAAAGTGTTCAAACAAGTTCTAGACTTCCGTCAATCCATTAGTCAACTCATACAAACCAATCACATGCAATTTTCAGCAAAAATGATATATGAAATAGGTGCACGAAGAAAATTTAAGCATCTCAAAAACTTCGAGTCTCAAAGGGCTACAATTGACAGTAACAAAGAAAACAGGCCCAAAGATATTGTGAAAAACCGCCTAGATCATTTCTATGTTTGTAAAAGTGTCAATCAATGTCATGAAAGAATTACCAAAAATCAGATATCCGTCGTCTGTTTAGCATCACAGGCATACAACTTGTCTCTAAGCAACAATAGTATCAATAAACATGACAGTGCAAAATATTTGTGACGCTTAGGTTCTCATGAACACATATAAATTTCAGGATCGCAATTAAGTTTTCATCATCGGTCACACATTTTACTTACATGACTTTTCCTAACAAATATAGAATGCAATAATAAAAATAATAATAAAAAATCAAACTAACTACTGTGCAAAATAAAAAAAAAATTTCAGAAAAATTCTAACAAGCAATTTGTTACCCCCCAAACTTAAAGTATGCATTGTCCTCAATGTATAGAAATAAAGAATATGACAACACATACCTCGCTCCCGAATGTCAGAACTCGGGGCTCGAGTTGTTGTCCGCAGCATCTGAGTCATCCATTTCCATGGGCTGCGGCGGTGATAGATCTGGTGGTGGGTAAAATTAACAACTCAGGACGTAAAATAAAATAAAATAATAAAAACAAAATGAATGCTAAAGAAAATAAATTGTGGGTTGCCTCCCACACAGCGCTTGGTTTAACGTCATCAGCCCGACTATACCCATCCTGTTCATGGTGGATTGTATGCTATCTTGGATGCCTTTATTTCCACAAGCTGACCTTCAACTTCCATGGTCATCTTTCTCCGTTTCACGTCAATAATAGCTCCTGCAGTAGCCAAAAATGGTCGTCCTAAAATAGCACGAACATTCTGACTGTTCCCCATGTCAAGCACCACAAAATCAGCTAAAAGCCTTATTTTATCAATCTTAAGTTCAACATCTTCCACAACACCTAGCGGTGTCCTGATCGATTTATCCGCCATTTGCAAACTTAGTCCTGTGGGTTTGATCACACTCAGTCCAAGTTTCTCGTAGAGAAAACTTGGCATTACATTCACGCTCGCTCCCGAATCACATATAGCTTTTTCCACTAATTGCCCCCTTATTTCACATGGTATAACAAATTCTCCGGGGTCTTGCAGCTTCTGAGGAAGACTTCCTTGCATGCCCTTATTCTCTCCTCCAGTGATTGCCACCTCTTCCTTCTCTGTAGACTGAATGTTAGAGTGTAGGTTCTTGAGATCTTCAAGACCTTTTTTTTTTTGAAACTCAGCCTGTAATTGTAAATATCTCTGGGGGTAGGGAAGTAAAGAAATATCAATGCATTGATTTGACTCATACCTCTCAGATTTCTTACCTCGGGTTCTTTTGCTTGGAGTTGGCTTTTCATTCGGAACTTGTGTGAGTTCAACCTCCTTCTCTTCGCTGCCTAACATACCAATCTCCTCATGCTGCATAAAAATGGCATTCACCTCTCTCAGATTTGGATCTGCAGTCTTTTGTACTACGCCTGACGGTTGAGACGTAAGTGCATTCGTTATCTGCCCCACTTGTGACTCCAGGATTTTCAATGTCGCACCAATGCTCGCCATGTGTGTCTCAAGGTTGTCCAGTCTAGACTCAGTTCTAGACATCCTTTTACCAGATTCAACCACAAACGTTCCAACTAAATCTTCAAATGATGGCTTCCCTTCCCCATTTGATGTGTTGAACCCCGATGGAGGATTCAACACATTCTTATTGTTTGCATAAGAAAAATTTTCATGGTTTCGCAAACCAGGGTGATAAGTGTTAGGGGGAGGGTTACCTCGATATCCGCCAAAGCCTCCAAAGTTCTTGTTGTTGATGTATTGCACTTCTTCAGGAATAGGCGACTCTTCGGCAGTCACCAGTGCTACATCAGACGTAGACTGGCCTGCTTTGTTCATTGCTGCAATCTGTGTGGTCAATGCTGAAACCTGTGCAGTAAGTGATGTGATTGGATCCACGGCATAAACTCCAGCAGTCCTCTTCACTCCAGATCTTTCAGATGGCCACTGGTAGCTGTTTATGGTCATCTGCTCAAGCAAGTCATAGGCTTGAGCAGGGGACTTGGCAAAGATCGTGCCACCTGCCGCTGCATCCACAGTTGTACGCGTTTGACCATTCAATCCATTATAGAAAAGCTCGATTTGCACCCAGTCTTCAAAACCATGGTTCGGGCATTTCCTCAACAGCTCCTTGTATCTCTCCCATGCCTCATACAGTTGCTCCAATTCAGTCTGCCGAAACGTGCTAATCTCTATCTTCAACTGTGCAGACTTTGCAGGGGGAAAGTATTTTGCCAGAAATTTTGTCGCCAACTCCTCCTATGTTGTGATACTTCCCAAGGGAAGCGATTGCAGCCATCCTCTTGCTTGATCCCTGAGAGAAAAAGGAAACAAGCGCAGTCGAATAATATCATCAGAAACACCATTCATTTTTACCGTATCTGTAATCTCCAAGAATGTTCTGAGATGTAGATGAGGATCTGAAGTAGTGGCTCCCCCAAACTGGTTCTGTTGAACCATGTTTATCAATACGGGCTTAAGCTCGAAATTGTTGGCGTTGATGTTTCCTCGAGCAATGCCAGAATAATGCGTGTTGATCACTGGTCGGAAGTGATCTCTGATTGGTATAGCCTCAGGCGGCATCTGTCGGTCGTTTTCTCTGTTATCAGCCATCGCTTTGATTTCTTCCCTTCTCGCTTTTCTTAATCTTCTCGCAGTTCGCTCGATCTCCGGATCAAAAATAAGCAAATCAGGGCTGTGCGATCTTAGCATGCACTGTCAAACAGAAAAAGTGAATAAATCAAAAATGAAATAAAATAAAATATCTAAATTAAAATCTAGACTAATTGGTAACAATTCTGATATAAATTCAAATTTGACACTCCCCGGCAACGGCGCCAAAAACTTGTTGCGCGTTTTCTTAACTGCTCGCAAGCGCACGATGTCAAGTTATAGTAAAATGTACTTTTGGGTACAAGTGTCGATCCCACGAGGAGTGTGTATAAAAATGTATATCAATTCTTGTAATTAAAATAGCCAAGACTTTATCTAGAAAAATCAATAATCAGATTTGTTTGTTTAAACGAATTAATTGAAAGCAATGAATAAATTAAATCACCGGATTGAGAGATACCAATGAGATAAAATATCTAGAGAAATGATTTGGCAAAGTTTCCACGACAATTATTCACAGTTGAATTATTATTCCTGAATTCCAATCGTTTAATGGCCAAGAACACTTAATTGTTTTATTCCCCCTTTCTCAAGTGACGAATAAAGTGTACCGATTAAACTTCACTTTTATTATTCCTAATAAAAATCTAAGTTTAAAAGATAAATGCAAACAATGTTCTTACTAAGCCTCGCTAAAGTTATACGCCTTCCGAACGCTATAAACATTTAACGATGTGTTCTAATGATCTATAATCCTAGTTTCTCTCCCGAGTTGTAGAATTAATCAAATAACAAACAATTTATGGCCAGTAAATTGCAGTGCATTAAATACAGAGAACACAAGTAAACATAAAATGGAATTCAATCAAATAAAATAACCACGTCAAATTATCGTGTCCACAAAGCTACGTCATTCTCTAGAATAGGAGATTAGTTCATCACGAAATCCAAGAGAAAACAAGACATGTTTATGACTCTAGACATCGCTACGCACTAAAACGAAGAAACAAAAGGAAAGATAACAAATCCGAAGTGTCGTCTCTGTCCTCAGATCCGTCGCTCTTCGTGTTTGCGATTATTCTTCGCACTCTGAATCTCTGTCCCGTGTATGCGCTCCGTTTCTCACCTCTTTTTCTTCCCAAGAAGGTGTAATTTCGTGTGTTTCAATGGTGACGGCTGCTCCCCCTGTCATGACCTAATTCGCGCGGCCCTTTATACGTTTCAGAACTCGCGGCGCGCGCGGTTGCGCGAGAGTTGGCGCTGGGGCACGCTATGTTCTGCCGGGTGAGAAGGTGAGCACGCGCACGGAGGCGCGGGGTGTGGCGCTGGGGCGCGATGGCTTCTGTCGATAACATGCGTCTCGGTACGCGCGGTAGCGCGATATTACACGCGACCTTTTGTCGATTCTCTGCCTTCCAGCGTGCGCGATGGCGCGATATTACGCGCGATGGCGCGTGCCTCTCGGGGTGCACACTTGCATGGATGCACGCGCGGACGCGCGAGATGTCGCGCTGGGGCGCGATGGCTACTGTCCGAGGTTATGGCAATTCATTGTTTTCTTGGTTCCCTTGGCTTCGTGATCGCTATTTTCACCAATCCTGAAATGACAACAAAAACAAACCAAAAAACGCATAATTCTGTTCGAAACAAGCATAATTCAAAATGGATTCTAATATAAATTAAGTGCAAAACTTGCACTTATCACTTATGTCTAGGGGCAAAACAGTCATTTTACACCTGGATAGTAAGAAAAGTGTTGGAAGCGTTCCAAAGGGTTATAAAGCATGTTAATGATATATTATGATGATTTTGATTAAAATATGATATTTTATGATTTATTATAAAGCTGTAAAATTTTGACTGCAAAAATGCTATTTTCTGAAAGTCATGATATTTTATGAAATAAAAGAAAAAAAATATTTTGAAGAATGTGAATTGGCTATGACAAAGAGGAGAGAGGATATGTGGGGGATCCGTTTTAAAAAGGAACGATAAACTTACAATTTTATGGGAATATCGCGAGGGAAAAGGCTCCAAAAGGAGCCCATTTACGGGACAATGCATCAAAGAGAGTCCGACGATCATATTTCCATATTTTTACATCGGTGCCTAGTTCCCGTTCCCATGCACAATGGTGAGCTAAGACTGATCAGTCGACCAGAGGATAAAAGGCTAGTCACTTTTAAAGATCAAACTTCACCCAAATTGATAATGCAAAGCTTTACGATTTCATGATTTCATGATATATGATTTATTTTTGCTTAAAATTATTTTAAATAAAAATATGATTTTAAAGCATGTGTGATTTTAATGCATGTGTATGTATATGTGTTACTTGTTACTCATGTTTAGGACGTGCTGAGTCATTAGACTCATTGGGTTTGAATGTTGCAGGTGATGATGCTATTGAGGGAGGCGCTGACACTTGAGTGGATCGAGTATGGCAGTATGCTACCGAGAGACTTTATTTTCCGCATTAACTTGTTAGTTAAAAGTTCTAAAGTAGTTTTGTTATGGATTTTATTAGAGATTTTATAATTTATTTCGAAATTAGTTTTGATCATGTCCAAGGTAGAAGTTGAATTTTGGCAATTGACGATGTTTAGTGATTTTATGCACTAGAGATTTAAATTTTTAAATTATTTTGTGTTACGAAAAATGTTAAGTTATTTTAAATGTTAGTTTTCGAATTAATGGAGAAAAAGAAAAAAAATTAGTGGAATTTTAAAGTAAAAAGTAAGGGTCGTTTCAGAAATATTAATTATTTAAACTAGTTGGACTAGTCAAATTAATTAACTAAACTCATTAATGTTTTGTATAATTAAGAAACCCTAAACATATAATTAAGGAAACTAGATTAATGACTCATGATTAAAAAAAGGGACACAAACCCTAGCCTCTACACATGAAATTTTCGAAAATTCTCTCCTCATGCTTCTCCAAAATTTCGGCCATCTCAAAAGTATTTTAGGGTTTGAGCTATCGTTTTGTTTTTTATCTCCACATTAAATCTCTTCTAAATTTTCTAGTACAATTTAGAGGAGGAACAAATATTCCGATCATGGACTTGATTGGAGATTGAAGAAATGTTTCAAGAAGATCGTTCGTAGTGAATACTAAAAGAGCTATCTCTGCCAATCCCGAAATAGTTGGTGCCAAGTGATTTATTCACTCAAGGTATACTCATAAACGCTCTATTAATGTTTATTTTGTTCAAACCATATGAATGCTCAAAGAGGTTATTTGAATGTAAAATATTTTTTAAAAAACTTTCGATGTGTTTTGGACACGAGAAAAGCAATTCCCAACACTGGTATCAGAGCCGGGTTCCCTTTATCATATGGTTTAATTTTCATGTTGAGTATTTTATTTCTAACCACACAAAAAAATTTAGAAAGTTTATGCATCGATAAAATTTTGATTTGAATCAGGGGAAAAAAATTTGAACTGCTCGTAACAGTTCCGGGTAGTGTAACCTGGGTGCAGGGCCGCACACGGATGCGCACGCGATGTTCAGTGCGGCGTGGAAGCCACACTGCCACCTATGCACAGGGCGCGCCCATTGTGCCTGCCAATGCCGATCTGATCGGGCAGATTCCAATTATTCCGAGTTTTAAGCAGATTTCGTCCTTCTTGTAAATTTATGCAAATAGATCTTCTTGCTTCTTCGATCTTCATATCAAGTCCACGATCAGAAACTTTGTTTCTCGTAGAGATCGCACTAGAGATCTAAACGGGGTTTGAGTCGAAATTGGATAAGCGGAATTTCTGAAAAGCGGTAGCATCGGGGCGGTGGAAGGATAGCGGCCGATTTATTTTGTCCAAAATATAGAGTGGTTATTGGAGTTTATAAGTTTCACAGTTTGAAAAACTGACCAGGAACTAATCAGAATACCTGAACTGAACCAATAACTGAACTGAAAGAATGTGACTGAATTGAAGTAGACTTATGAAACTTAATGGTCCAAGTAAAACTAAAGTAAACGAAATAAATTTCTCAAAGGAATTAATAAAGTTTCAAATTGATGATTCAAAGATTCACAAACTGAACTGGTATAGCATAAATCAAAAGCTGAATTGAAGTGTTCACACTGAAAGAATACCAGTTACAACAGATGTACACCAGCTGAACTGATCATTCGACCAGTTTGACTCCTATCAGCTAGCCACATCATCAGTTGCAATCTAAATCTCAGCAGACAAACTGACAGTCTGTACCAAAACAGAACAAATGAAGCATAACAGTCTGATACATCGTACTTCTATCAAAAATAGTCATCTACATGGACTAAAAGACGACTCAACAAATATTAATAATGAAATACATTCAATGTGACCGTTGAAATCGAAGACTATATATAGATGATGAGTTCAGTTGAGAAAAGGTTAACCATCACGAACGATTACGAACAACAATTACAACAAGAACAATTAGTCAGTTGTGATTTACTTCCAATTTTCTATTCAGTTTGAAACTCGCAAATCTAGTTCACTCTTCATTGATTTATTCGTAGCATTCAGGCTATTTATTTGAGCTATTAGTTATCAACTGATAAATGAAAAGAAATGCTAAGAGTTTCAGTTGGCATTGTTTATGTCCAACTGAATTGGGTTATTACATTACATTATAATCAATCAAAATCTTTTAGTGAATTCATATCCTCGAGATACAAGGATGACGTAGGAGCATTTGGAGTCTATGAACATCCATAAAAATCTTTGTGTTTATCATTTCATTCATTCAGTTATCATGATATCCTAGCCAAATTATCCTATCTATCTTTCAGTTTATTTTCGCACTATTATTATTAGTCAACTGATTGATATACGCATACAAGATTTCAGGATCAGTTCCTCAAAAAACTGATTCATGTTTGAAAAAGATTTCAAAAAGCAGAAGTGCTTATTCAACCCCCTTTCTAAACACTTCACCCCTATTAATGATCTTAACAGGTGGTATCAGAGTGGTTAAATCTTGTCTTGAATACTGCCAAAAAATTATATCTGATAACCATATCTTCGTTCAATAAAATTCCTATGTTTTCAGAGAAAAAATTTATGACTGGAAGATTAGAATAGAAGCTCATCTAGCTGCACAAGATGATGATATGTGGTACATCATAACTGATGGACTAATAAAAATAATTAAGGCAAATACTGCAGTTGCTCTAACTGATGAAGCACCTCATCGCTTTGAGAAGCCACACGATGAGTGGAAAACTGAAGATAAAAAGAAGGAAAATCTGGATAATGTTTCCAAGAATATTCCCTACAAGATGCTGGACAATAACACCATCGGCAAGATCAAAATGTGCAAATCTGCCAAAGAAATTTAGGAGAATTTGATCCAGTTATGTGAAAGAAATGAGAAAACCAAGGAGAAACAACTCTCAGTTGCCCTGCAAAAATTTGATAACATCAAAATGAAGGTTGTCAATTCAATGAACGAGTTTGATGAACGAGTGAGCAACATCGTGAATGAACTAAATGCAATAGGAAAAGTGTATTAAACAAAGTAGTTGCTCTAAAGATGATGTGTGGCCTTCCCAAAGATTGGGATGTTAAAACTATGGTCATGTGAGAATCAAAATATCTCAACAAGGTGGAACTACAAATCTGTTTGAAGACCTGAAAGCATATGAATTCGAAATGCAAACAAGAGAGGTCAAACCATCAGTTCCACCAGTCACAACTGCCCTCAGCGCTCTGAAATTGGATCCACAATTTCAGTTGAAAAGACAGTCGAGCAGCTGAGCAATGATGCGATGTTATTGTTTGTAAAAAATTTTAGAAGATTCATGAGAAAGAATCGAGGATCATTCCAAAGGAACTACGCACCAAAGGAATGAATCAAAAGAAGAACCGAATGCGTGCTACAACTGTGGAAAAATTGGTCATTACATAGCTGACTGTCTCAAGACAATGAAGGACAGCAAACGATCAATTGATAATGGAAAGAAACCCTTCGAGCACAGGGAAAGATCAAAGGATGACAAGAAATCGTCCAGGCAGAAGCACGAAGCCTTAATAGCTGAAGAAAACAAATCAAAATGGGCAAAAATTGAAAGCGAAGCATCATAAACTGAGAGCTTAAACAGCTTTATTGATGAAGAAGATGTGAAATACCTCATGGCGGATGATGATGAACTGGAATCTAGCAGCGACCAAGTATTTGATTTCAGTTCTACGGATTTTACACATGCAAAACTTATTTCAACCATGCATGACATGGTAAATGAGTATCGTAAGCTTGCTCTCTCCTTTGAGGAATATAAAGCTAAGAAAACTGATCCTACCAACGACAAAATTGAAATTGATTGTTCAAAATCGGTTAAAATGTCTAATATCACAGAGGAGATTGCTAAGATGACAGTGGAAAAAGATGAAAATCAATCCTTGAATCTGCAATTGAAGTTCGAAAACTCAAGACTAACTGATCTGATTCAAGTCTAGAACAAGTCATCAGTCACATTGACTGAAATGCAAGGTTTACATAAATCAGTTGGGAACAAAACTAGTTTAAGCTTTAACAGCCAAGATAAACCCTCAACAAGCGGTATTAAGCCAGAACTGAATACATACAAAGAGAAATATATTCACTTTGTTAAATCAGTTATGGAATATAAACAACTTGAGCCCCATTAAGCCAGTTGAATAGTCTATTGAAAATATGAACAAGGCTAAAAGTCACGAGATTGGATATAGTCCAAAAATTCCAACTGATTCACGTAACTGGTCATCTAAGCGATCTAGTTATCACAAGCAGAACTCTATAAATGGCTATTACAGTAACTATCATAATTGCAAGCCTATTCAAAAACGATATCGGATGAACAACAAGGCGAATAGAGCTAAAACACATGTTGTAATATCTGCACACAACACACCTAACACACACGCAAATTAGGTAGATCTATTTGGAACACACCGACTGGAAAGTCAATTTGACCGATCCAAGTATGAGTTCCTAAAAGACTAATCAGTTCAGGACCTAAATAGATTTGTGTACCAAATTTATTTATTATTTGTGATTGAAAGTTACAGGAAAACTGGCCAAAGACCAATCTGCTTTGTTGGTTCAAATCAATCTAAGAACAGGTTATGAAATAAAAATTTTAACCACCTAAACTTCAAAACTATTGCACAACTGAGTAACCACGAACTGGTAACTGGCCTGCCAAAAATTGAGTTTTCAAAAGATAAAATTTGCAACCTGACAGTTTGGGAAGCAAGTTATATCATATTTCAAAAACAAATAAAGTAAATCTTCTACCCAATTCTTAGAACTGATGTATATGGACTTGTTTGGTCTAATACCAGTTATTAGCTTAGAGAGAATGAAATATATATTATTTATTGTTGATGAATTCTCTAGATTTACTTAAATCCAAATATTAAACTTCTTCACAACTGATAAAACTTTTCAAAATATTTTTAAATGATAATCAGTTGGGATTGACATAATAAGATCCACTCGAAAAACTAAATTTGTCCATCAAACTCTATCTCAGTTTCTTGAAAATTTAGGAATCAGACATGTGTTCTCAGCTGCAAGAACATCACATCAGAATGCTGTAGCTGAACGTAGAAATCAGACTCTTAATAAGGTGGCAAGAACTATGCTTTATGATTATGGTATTTCTCAAAGATTTCGGGCAGAAGCAGTTAACGCAACATGTTGCATTCATAACAAATCGATGATTAATAAAAGAATCATTCAAAGACACCCTATGAGATCTTTCATGGAAAGAAAAGTGTGTTTCATACTTCAAAATATTCGGGTATAAGTGCTTCATACACAAGAATAGTAAAAACCACTTAACCGCCTTTGATGTTAAATCAAACGAATGATTATTACTTGGTTATTTATCAGTTAGTAAATCTTATAGAATATTTAATAAGAGTACTCTTAATATTGAAGAATGTATATATGTTGTTTTTATGAAACTATACTAACTGATAAGCCAAATGATCCAGTTGAGCTAAACAATCGCTTAATATATATCAGTTTGGAGGATGACATTGAAGATGAAGTTCACGATGTCAGAAATTTTCTTCAAACACTAGAAGTTGAAGTGGTAAATCAACCAGTTGGACATGACTCAGTTCCTGATAATCAGTTTGAAAAACACCAAGATAATATTCAAACACAAACTGAAGTAATCCAACTGTAGCAGAAGAAAATAGTCAGTTGCAAACTAGATCGGTTGCACAAAGAAGTTTGACATATCCAACCTACAGATGGAACAAAAATCATCCTCATGATTTGGTAATAGGCAACCCATCTGATCCGGTAAAGACTAGAAAATAAATTTTTTATTTATTTGTTCATTCTACTTTTATATCTCAAATAGAACCTAAGAAAACTGATGAAGCTCTAACTGATCCCAGTTAGGTAAATGATATGCAAGAAGAGCTGAATCGGTTTATCCATAGGAATGTCTAGACTTTACTTCAAATACCACTTTCAAAATCTATTAAGTACAAAATGAGCATACAGGAACAAACTGAACGAAGATGGTTAAGTTGTGCGCAGCAAAGCGAGGCTAGTCGCACAAGGCTATAGGCAAGAAGAATGAATAGACTACGATGAAACGTATGCTCCGGTTGTTCGAGCTATAAAATTATTTATTGCCTACGCATCCTTCAAGAATTTTGAAGTCTATCAAATGGATGTGAAAAGCGCTTTCCTAAAATGGTCATTTACAAGACGAAGTTTACGTAGAACAACCACCAGGTTTGTAAATCATCTACTTCTTCACCATGTTTATCATCTTAACAAAGCTTAATATGGCTTTAAACAAGCTCCCAGAGCTTGGTATGAGACCTTATCAAGATTTGTAAATCATGATTTCAATGCAGGAACAGTTGACAAGACACTGTTCAAATTCACATATCATACTCTACTTGTTCAAATTTACGTCGATAATAATATTTTTGGGTCAACTAACCCCAAACTATGCGAAAAGTTTGCTAAATTAATACATGACAAATTTGAGATGAGTATGATGAGTGAACTGACGTTCTTGAGTTCTGACATTGTTGATCAAGGGGTAAACGAAAATAATGAAGCTAATTAGAATAATGAAGGAACGGTTATAACACCTGCGTGAATGCTTCAAACACAATATTCTTCATGAGCTTCCATAGCTCGTGTTCAAAGAATGTAAACACCGATGAATTAAATCGAGTTTGGTTTTTAAATCAATTGGAAGACACTCGAAATAATCATTCGTTAAGAAAGCTGACTAATTTGAAAGTCTTTTAACTTGTGTGAACTGAATGACTGAAATAAGGGGGATCAGTTCTTGCGTATATCAGTTTAGTTATGATGAGAACTAAACTGATAACAGCTCGAACTTATCAAATTAGTTTGAAAATAATAGTTAAACAGCAAAGTACATAATAAATGTTTATGAATATTCAGAGACTTCAACTGCTCCTACGTCACCCCTTCTACCACCTCTGGTAGGATCCACTAGAAGACTTTGATTTATACAACAGAAAAAGAAAAATTTTTGAGGGATGTGAACTGACTGTGACAAAAGATATGATTTATGATATATGATTTTATGGGGATGTCGTGAGGGGGAAAGGCCTCAGAGGGAGCCCATTTATGGGAGAAGGCCCAGAGCGAGCTCATTTATGGGAAAAAGCCACAGAGGGAGCCCGTCTATGGGAGAAGACCCCCGAGAGAGCTCCGATGATCGTATTTCCATGGTGGAGCCTAGTGTACACCCCCATGGGCCATGTGGAGCTAAGACTGCAGTCGACCAAAGGATAAAAGCTAGTCACTTTCAAGGATCAAACTTCACCCAAAATGATATATGATTGAAAGCTTATGATAAAAATGATTTTTATCATATATGATTTATGATGATGATTAAAGCTATTTTTAAAATGATTTATTTATACTCAAAGCTTATTTTAAATGATTTTTAAAGGATTTATTTATGCTTAAAGTTATTTAAAATGATTTTACGATTTATGATTTAATTATGCTCCAATAATTTTTAATAGTTTATTTATGTTCAAAAGATATTTTAAAAAACATATGATTTTTAAATGCATGTGGATGTATATGTATTTTTTGTTATCAATGTTTAGAACGTGTTGAGTCTTTATACTCACTAGATTTGTATGATGCAGGATTTGATGTTTTATGGGAGGTGCTGACGATTGAGTGGATCAAGTGCAGTAGTACACACTCGAGGGTCTTTATGTTTCCGCACTAGCTAGATAGATTTATGATTTAAAGATTTATGTTAATGATTTTTATTAGAGATATTTTTATACTTTAATTTATTGTTAGTTATCTTTTCAAAGGTCGATTTAAGAATTTTGTTTAAGAGATGATTTAGGATTTATATTATGCACTTCAGATTTCAAATGTTAAAATTATCATGATTTATGATATGTTAAGTTTCTAGTTAATATTTTAGAGTTTATGAAAAAAAAAAAGTAGTGGTCGTTTCAACTCAGCTTATGACTTATACCACTGCCTAATTGAACTCTTAGTCTAGACTGAATGCAACACCTTCCATCCAACACTTGTTTAACGCCAATGTGTTAAAGATTACATACACAAGTTTAACGTCTTTGTGCAAGACTCACTCGACTTATCAATACGCTCAATTTTATGTATGTGTGAGTGATGGTGTATGAGTGTGTGAGAACTGATATATTAATACAACACGAAAGTGTTCTCACACACTGAGAATTTTGCTTCTAGACTAAGCTGTTGGCATGCCCTATTTTTCTCTTTTCTTCTGATCTTCACACACTCTTTTTGATCTTGTATTTATAGAGGCTTCGAAGCCGTTCATCAAAACTCATCTAAGCCATTCATCAAGACTCATCGAATTTGTTGGCATGTCCTATTTTGTCATTACAATCTAATATATAAATTTAATCACTCTTATTAAAATCATACCAAACATTAAATATAATATCCTATATCTTATCTATCCTTAACTTATCCTTATATTATATATTACATGTTTATCCTATCACGTGTACCAAACTATATATTGATGTATCACCGTCATGCTAGTGTCACGTCAACATCGTGACGGCTGACTCATGGGCATTGTGATTGACATTGAGCACCTGAACTCTAATTTTATCAGCCGGCCGAGAAAGATGGAAGAATTGGAAACATCCAAGTGGCTCTATTTCTTAGTTCTTTAATTATATTTCTCGCATCACAACCACTTAATTTCCCATTAATCAATTAACTAATCTTTCATTATATTTGTTCAATTCTTAATGATTAAGGAGAGTAAGGAAGTTTCCTTTTGGCACGTGATCAAGTATATATAAAAAAATGTTGAAAAGAAAATATATTCAGAATATCAAATTGTTTGGCCTAAAAAATATAATAATTAATTTTAGATGCCCATTTCTTGATTATTTCGATTGTCATTTCTAAATTTGTAATCAGGTTTCTTTCACTTTTCCTAGATTAGATTCCGACACTTCACATATTACCGAGAAAATTATAGTAGACGGTCGAATCAGGCTGAACTGGATTAAAAGTTAGATTTGAGCAACTTTTTTCACATTTTTGGTATGTACCAATACCTGGAACGCGTGAAATCACAACAAGAAAAAACCAAAACAACAACGCACATACGACAACGATTTTTATGTTTTTTAACAATAATTTTAGTGAAAATCATTGTCGTATATGCGTTTTTTAAGCAAAAGACAACAGATAAAAATTGTTGTCTTTCGGGGGCAAAAGACAACGGTTTTATAAAAACCGTTTTTTTTTGCGGGTCAAAGACAACGATTTTTAGAGTCAATGACAACGGTTCTAGAAAACCGTTGTCTTTGAGCGATTTGAAGGGAGTGTTTTTTTGGTTTTAGAGATGGATTTGCTGAAACCGTAGCTAAACGTAGCGATGGTTTCAGCAAACTCGTCGCTAGTTTAAAAATAGCCACGGTTTTGCTTAAAACCGTGGATAGGATTGGAAATTTTTTGATCTTACAATATTAAATCATGTAAAATTTGCTAACCAATCGATCCATGAAAAATGATTGCATGGGCAAAAACAAGAAGAAAGAATTAAAGAATTCTAGTTCATCAATAATTCTTCCTATATAAACGCCAAAAGACCTTGTCCATGTCTCATTTCCTCAATTGCATGCAGCAAGAATGGCAGCAAGAGGAAGGATGATCGCGGCAACATTCGTTTTCTGCTCATTAATCCTCCCTCTACTTTCCTCTGCGTCAAAAACGAAGACACCATATTCTAATGTCGTCAACTCTCCAATATCAGACGATCTCAAACAAAATACCGAACCCCAGACGCGGTTACTTTTGGATAATGAGTTTTCGGATGAAAATGAAGCTAATGGAGATGTATGTGAAGCCGAGCCGGTAGACAATGCGCCACAGGGTTTGATCGAAGGGTTCTATCAGAAACATTGCCCACGAGCGGAGCAGATCGTCACTGAGGTGTTGATGAAAACTCTGCAAAGAGATCATACCCTTGGTCCATCCATTGTTCGTCTCTTCATGCATGATTGTCTAGTCAAGGTAATTATTTATTACATCATGGTTCGAGACGAATATTTCAATAGCCAAAATAACAAATGTAGTCCTGATTTTCATCTTTAATCGCAATGCAACAACACAGTTTTAATTATTTTTTTCATCCACTGACGTGACATCATACACGTTAACAATATCCGACAGCAGTGGATATTCAACGACTGATAATAAAAGACCGAACCCACTAAATATAAAAGAGAACAACTTGTATATGATAGGCGGATATCAGGCAACAAAAATAAACACTCAAATTAATGGATTTTTTTATCACGTGAAGAAGCAGATGTTAATTAAAATTTTGATCTTATTTTAACTGAATTTTACAATAATTTTTAGTTTAATGACAATGAATTCCACATTTTCTTGATTGTACGTGTTTTTTTTTTTTGGAAAGATTGCATGCAAATTTCTTGGTTTAATTTTATAATAGCATGCATGCAGGGGTGTGATGCTTCAATCCTGCTAGAGAACACGCCCGAAGGCCAGTTTAAAGTGGAGAAGAATTCAGCCATCAACAAGCCGTTCATCAGAGGCTACGAAGTAATCTAAGAAATGAAGGCGCAACTCGAGGCCGAAGACCAAGGCATCGTCTCCTGCACAGATATACTAGCATTCGCCAAACGAGGCGCCCTCGTCCAAGCCGGCGTCCCCACCTACAAAGTAGCCGCAGGCCGCCGAGATGGCCTATCTTCTCTCGCCACGAATGTCATGAATAACGTACCTGCTCCTCAATACTCCCGCTCAAGGAATTATAGAAATTTTTGATAGGAAAGAGCTGACTCTAGAAGACATGATCGTTCTAGACGGCGCACACTCCATAGGCAGGGCACACTGCGTCAATGTTATACCCATGGTTCGCCGAAACGAGAACGGAACGGCTGGAACGGGAGTTCCGGAACCGGAATGTCAGCAACCTTGACGAGGTTCCGGGGTGTGCAGTTTGATGGCTTGTATCGGCGTTTCATATACCAAAAACGGGGATATAACGATGCAAAACGGGGATATATCGGTGGAACGGAACCGGAACGCAATTCGCGACGGTTTTGTTTTGAACAGTCGCTACTAGCGACGGTTTTATGTATGTAGCGACGGTTTGTATTCAACCGTCGCCGATTTAACATCGGCGACTGGTTTAATAAAACCTGTTGCTATAGTTAGCGACGGTTTGAATAAAATCATCGCCAAATTAAAATCGGCGATGGTTGAATAAAAATGGTCGCTAAATTTAGCGACGATTGTTCATAAAACCGTCGCAAATTCGAATCAGCGACGGATTTAATAATGCACTTATCTTTGCTTTCTAGTACAAATAATGCAATTGTAGGTCCTAATGCACGTCATATATTTGCTTTGTAGTAAAATAATGCAATTTTGAGCACATGCATTGTTTGGCTTTTTGGACATTTCACAATTGCATGATGCTCCAAAGAGTAGCACATGCAATCATGCGTTGTTGGACCTAAAGCACATATCTTTTGAATTTTTCTCCGCCAGCATAAAAACAGCTTCGCCTCTATTTAAATGATATTTATTTTAATTTTTATATTTCTAAATATTTTCCAAACTTTTTAATTTTTATATATTTATAATATATTTTTAAATACCCGTTCCGCGACCGTTCCGCGAAATTTCATTGTAACTGGAACGGTAGCATCCGTTCCGACATGATCGTTCTAGACGGCGCACACTCCATAGGCAGGGCACACTGCGTCAATGTTATACCAAGGATTTCCGATGAAAGCAAGTGCCGAGAAATGGACCCGAGCTACGTCAATCATCTGCGATCAATGTGTGCAAACATCAACAACACGGTGCCATTGGATCCTGTCACGCCGAACAAGATGGATGCGCGTGTGAAGACCCGAAATCTTACAACGAGAAAATATATACAAGTCATAGGAAATTTCAACTCATTTTTGGCACAACTTTTTTTAGTCTCATACAATCATAATCATGAAATTTTGAATAATCATTGTCCCTTCATTATGATCATTTATCACTATATGGAAGTGCACCAATCTTGGAAGAGATTCATGCAGCCAAAATCACTCTCCATTTGCACTTAAAGAAAACCAAAATCACTCATGAATCTCGGGTGTGTATCTTGAATCAAGAAGAGGGCACGTTCATTCGAGAGAGAAAAGTGCAATCATCACGTTGATTAAGCAATCAACGACATTCTTGGAGTGATACGAGCTTACCTTTATAGTTGATTATTCAAGCCTATATAAGAAGCAAACTCCCTCCTCGTAACTTCAAGAATTCGAAATTTAACATTTGGAGCAACCTAGTCGAAGCTCTACCGCAACCTTGTTCGAACGAAGTTCTTTTAGCATGTCCTTCTAGCGCCTTAATCCAACGAAATCAGGTAAGTGGGCTTTTGCTATGTATTTCTTTGTAACTTAAACTTTGTATAAGTATTTCATGACATGCGTATATGTGTGTCAAATCATTTTCGGAAAATGCTATTATATATTTTATAAAATCTCGATCGATGTAAGATATGTTATTCTATTTCCGATGTTCTTTGATTCTGCTGAGTTCATTCAAAAATTCCGATAAGTGTTGTTTGATACATCTGATTCTGTGGTGCACTGTTATGATTCGAGTGGGAAATGGAACGACGATTGTAAATTTATATGGCCCCCACAAGTGGGTATAAAACTGTGTTTCGGCCCCCATCAGTGGGTATAAAACTGTGTTTAGGCCCTCATCAGTGGGTATAAAACTGTGTTCCGGCCCCCATCAGTGGGTATAAAACTGTGTTTTGGCCTCACCCCTTAGAGGACTAACATATTGGGGACAATTTGACCATGGAAAACGAGATGAATAACAGTGTTTTCGTTTGTTCTGATTCGCTCTGTTCTGAATTGTCTGATAATCTCTGTTTCGCATTTCAATTCCGATTCTGATCTGATATGAGATACTACGTTTTGAAAAATCAGTTGCAATATGGGATTTAAATCATATTTATATGTATTTGTGGTAATCGATCGGCCCCCACTTGCTGAGTGTTTCCCAAAACACTCACCCCTTACATTTCTCCCCAGATAAGAATGAAGATCAAGTAGACGAGGATGAATAAGACATGTTTTGGAGTTGGAGATGAAGTTTCGAGATATGAAGATTTCTCACTTATGTTCTTCCTAAGTTCCGATTCAAGTTGTACACCGCTTCCGCATATTTTATTTCGTTTTGGAAGTTATCACTGTAAGGCAAGATTATTTTGAGTTATTTATGCGATAGACTGGTTTTGGTTTATACTGAACTACGAGGCTTGTTGTTTGACGATTATGTGATTGTTGAACAACGTCGGTGTCGACTAACCCCGGTCTCGGGGCGTGACATTTAAGTGGTATCAGAGCCGCCAGGTTCATAATCCGGCTGGGGATTTCGATAGACAAATTTTGACGAAGTTAGATTTTGGTAAAAACTTAGTCATTCATATCCACCCCAATCTTAGATTTGAAAATTGTGACTTCCCATAGGAAACTCAAGAATTCGATTCCATTAATTATTCTGGACTGTTCTCGATGTATAATTTTCAAACCCAACGTCAATTCTCGAATTTTCCATCTTTGAACCCTTTCTGAATCAAAACTCGAATGAGATGACTCTGAAATTTACTGTTTGATGACCTTATCTTTTTGTAAGCCTTCCATTGTTTTTCAGGAAATGGCTTCATACGCCCCTCGTAACAATGCTCAGTTTTTGCCAATGTTGAAATTCTCGTAGAACTTATTAACTTTGTGTAGAAAATTGAAATCCAATTTTGCCAATTGTTCCTTGATCCTCATGAATTATTGTTAATTCATATGAAAATATTCTGACTTTTCTTTTGAATATTCTATCGATTCTTCACCGAAATTTTTTATCCATATGCATAGGCATGTTTCAAAAAAAAAAATTTAATTAAGATATGATTTTTGAGATTTATATGAAATCGATTTTTTGGAGTAGTCTTTATATTAATTGATCAATAGAAAATTTGAGATTTTTATTTTCGGATTTAAGTTAGATTAATTTTGGGACTAGTATCTGTATTAAATCATCGATAGAAAGTTTTAAGTCATGATTTTCGGGTTTAAGTTAGATTGACATTTAAGTGAGAAGGTGATACACATGAATAAATTTTTAATAGAGTTAACAAATTATATCTAGGATTTTAAGCAAATATATATACACATATAAATATATGTTCTTGATTTGAAAATCATTCCAAATTCGATTTTAATGTTTAAAAAAAAAGGGTCCTAAACGATTATTAAATTCTTGCTTGATAAAATTAATAATAATAATAAAAAATGATGAATCCACCGTAGTCTAATTTTCAAAAATCGGGTCCTACAATTAACTTGTGATTTAAGGCTTCTTGTTTGTTTAAATTTAGAAACACCCATTAGCCCAAAATTTGGCACACAATTAAGTACCAATTAAAATGAATTAATGACCAAAATTTTTGTTACCATTCATCTCACCGAAAGTAGTTTATAAATGAAGAGAGTCACACACACACACAAAATTCACAATCCTCTCATATTCTCTCGTGGTACAATTCAAGCAATTCTTGAACAAAACAAAAACTTCTCAATTTCGTGTCCGCAAATGACGACGCAAGCCAAGACCGTTAGGGAACTCGAGCTAGAAATCGAGAAACTTAGGGGTACCACTACGAGTTTACTTCATGACAAAGAGGAGTTGAAGAAAGCTAGGGATCGCCTTCAAGTAGAAGTGGGACAACTCACTTTCGACAAGAAATTTGCGGAAAAACAACTCAAAGATTACAAAGAAGAGTTGCAAGAGTCGCAAAAGTATGGTCAACAAATGTTTGCCACCTCCGAAGCTTGGTGCAACCACTATCACGCTAAGAAATGGTTTTGTGACCAACTTGAACAGGAGTTCAATGTCTATCGTCATGAAGTGGAAAACTATGTGCAACAACTTGAGCTCAACAACCAAAACTTGAGTGTAGAAATCGCCAACCAGCAAATTGCACTCGAGCATATGCAACAACCACTAAATGCACAAGGAGAAGACGCTAACGAGGAGTTAGGAGACGGAAACATTACTGATTAGATTAGGCTCTCATAAGTATTTTGGAATAAGGACATTCTTGTCTATATTCTTTCTTTTTACATCTCACGACTTGTGTTTTGAAACCTATCGTATTCGTATTATAGAATTCAAGTTTAAATTTTTCCTCGAATCAATTGAACTCGAACCATAGATTATTCAACATGGATTTAAATTTCGAATTTACCAATCATTTCATATCTACATCGAGTTAACTCAAGTTCCGATGACGAAACTTCTAATAAGGAGGGAGGGATGTGAAGACCCGAAATCTTACAACGAGAAAATCTATAAAAGTCATAGGAAATTTCAACTCATTTTTGGCACAACTTTTTTTAGTCCCATACAATCATAATCATGAAATTTTGAATAATCATTGTCCCTTCATTATGATCATTTATCACTATATGGAAGTGCACCAATCTTGGAAGAGATTCATGCAGCCAAAATCACTCTCCATTTGCACTTAAAGAAAACCAAAATCACTCATGAATCTCGGGTGTGTATCTTGAATCAAGAAGAGGGCACGTTCATTCGAGAGAGAAAAGTGCAATCATCACGTTGATTAAGCAATCAACGACATTCTTGGAGTGATACGAGCTTACCTTTATAGTTGATTATTCAAGCCTATATAAGAAGCAAACTCCCTCCTCGCAACTTCAAGAATTCGAAATTTAACATTTGGAGCAACCTAGTCGAAGCTCTACCGCAACCTTGTTCGAACGAAGTTCTTTTAGCATGTCCTTCTAGCACCTTAATCCAACGAAATCAGGTAAGTGGGCTTTTGCTATGTATTTCTTTGTAACTTAAACTTTGTATAAGTATTTCATGACATGCGTCTATGTGTGTCAAATCATTTTCGGAAAATGCTATTATATATTTTATAAAATCTCGATCGATGTATGATATGTTATTCTATTTCCGATGTTCTTTGATTCTGCTGAGTTCATTCAAAAATTCCGATAAGTGTTGTTTGATACATCTGATTCTGTGGTGCACTGTTATGATTCGAGTGGGATATGGAACGACGATTGTAAATTTATATGGCCCCCACCAGTGGGTATAAAACTGTGTTTCGGCCCCCATCAGTGGGTATAAAACTGTGTTTAGGCCCTCATCAGTGGGTATAAAACTGTGTTCCGGCCCCCATCAGTGGGTATAAAACTGTGTTTTGGCCTCACCCCTTAGAGGACTAACATATTGGGGACAATTTGACCATGGAAAACGAGATGAATAACAGTGTTTTCGTTTGTTCTGATTCGCTCTGTTCTGAATTGTCTGATAATCTCTGTTTCGCATTTCAATTCCGATTCTGATCTGATATGAGATACTACGTTTTGAAAAATCAGTTGCAATATGGGATTTAAATCATATTTATATGTATTTGTGGTAATCGATCGGCCCCCACTTGCTGAGTGTTTCCCAAAACACTCACCCCTTACATTTCTCCCCAGATAAGAATGAAGATCAAGTAGACGAGGATGAATAAGACATGTTTTGGAGTTGGAGATGAAGTTTCGAGATATGAAGATTTCTCACTTATGTTCTTCCTAAGTTCCGATTCAAGTTGTACACCGCTTCCGCATATTTTATTTCGTTTTGGAAGTTATCACTGTAAGGCAAGATTATTTTGAGTTATTTATGCGATAGACTGGTTTTGGTTTATACTGAACTACGAGGCTTGTTGTTTGACGATTATGTGATTGTTGAACAATGCCGGTGTCGACTAACCCCGGTCTCGGGGCGTGACAGCGCGGTCATACGACGAGTTTTTGATGAACAGAGCGATGCTTCCATCGGACGATACGCTGGCAAAAGATTCGAACTCGAATGCCATTACGAAGAAATTGGCGGGTGATCAGGAGGGTTGGCTTGAAAAATTTGTCACGGCTGTTATTAAAATGGGAGAGATTGAAGTGCTGACGGGGGATAAGGGAGAGATCAGGGAAGATTGCAGGGCTGTCAATTGAGGAGGATCAAGCTTTGATTTGGATATATAATTCCTAACTTGACTGTGTTCTTGAAATTATCATTTGAACATGATATACATAATTATTAATGGAAAAATGAGTTTGATTATGTAGTAGCCCGAATCCTATTTATTTAAATAAACATGATTAAGTATCTTTAATTAAGTAAATCATGTGTAATTTGGCTTTAGAGTTTGTGTGAGTAAGCCGAGGTGTAGCCAGAAAGGGAAGAGCAGCCCGGGAAGGGAAGAACAGCCCGGGAAGGGAAGATCAGCCCGGGAAGGGAAGAACAGCCTGGGAAGGGAAGATCAGCCCGGGAAGGGAAGATCAGCCCGGGAATAGTATTTGGTTGACACGCCTGCCGGACAGGTGTCAAGTGCAAGGTAATTGTTGGACACGTTCATGCATGTAAGGTGAGGTGTCTTTGTGCATGCTGCCTAGCGACAGATGTCCGGATGCATGGGATTTGGTTGACACGTTCATGCATGTAAGGTGAGGTGTCTTTGTGCATGCTGCCTAGCGACAGATGTCCGGATGCATGGGATTTGGTTGACACGTTCATGCAGACTGAGGTCTATAAATAGGCCATGGGATTTCTCATTGTGGAGGGGGTACTGTGTGTTTAAATGCAAGTTTTAGCTCTCTAGAGCAGCCCAGAAAGGGAAGAGCAGCCCGGGAAGGGAAGATCAGCCCGGGAAGGGAAGAGCAGCCAGGAAGGGAAGATCAGCCCGGGAAGGAAAGATCAGCCCGGGAAGGGAAGAGCAGCCCGGGACAGAGCAGCCGGGCATAGCCGACGGTCCGAGAAGGTCAGTCAGGGAGCTCAATATTGTCAGGGCTGACGACGGACTAGACCCGATTGATAGGATTTCCTGTGGACTAGGATTGCTTTACTAGAGGTACGAAAGTACTATCCGAGATATCCTGGTCGAGTATACATTCTTATATGTGTTGCATGATTATTTGCTGCATTGATATATGTCATATGATGCATGCTATTATGTCACGCTTATTGCTGCATGTTACATTTCATCTTGAGCCGTATCTCTTTCGAGATAGCCTTTATTGTTGAGCTGTATCTCTTTCGAGATAAGCTATATCTTGTGGGGCCGCTCATCCCTGTCTTGTGGACGCATGGACACCGAGAGTACACAGTGGCCGACGGGTCCGGAGGGCTTCGGTGATCCGGGACATTTTAGGTCCACGTCTGATCTTGTAGTGGATGCAGTGACCCAGAGGAGTACCGCGCGGCACTATCCACTTGGCGCCTCTAGACTGAGCATATTGAGATCTTTTGTGACTCCCGTTTCTTGACTACCCTGGTATCATATCATAGCATGTGCATTTCATATAGGCTTGTATACTCATGCTTTTGTACTGGGCGTTCTTATCGCTCACGTCCTCGGTTTTGTTTATCTTGGACACCCCATTCCCACGGGGCAGGCCTCAGGTTGGATGGCTCAGGAGGAGGATGATGAGGACGTTGAGTAGCCGGTTGGTTTAGTTCTTCAGTACTGTTTGTTTCGATATGGTTGTACCGCATATTTTTATTCTGAGTTATTCTGGACTTCATTTGGGTTGTATATCTATCGTTTGTTGACCATTTCCGCAATTTATCTCTGATTGTTATTAATTTAGTTAATTGCATGCTTAATTCTTGATTAGTAGGTGATTCTGGAACGGGTCACTACATTTATGGTATCAGAGCATGCATATGATTTTGGGATATAGATTTTGTTTTGGGATTTTCGTTGACCATTTTACCATTTTCCCCATTCTATCTTGTAGCGATGGCTGACCACCTTGGTGATGAGAGTAGTCATGGGAGTGTAGGTCGTTGGGGTGACCAGGACGATCGTAGGCGTCATCGTGAACATCGTCATCGTCGTGATGGCCCTAGGCGTTTTGAGATGCACCGTTTCATTCAGATGGGGCTTAAGCCTTTAGTCGGTGGCGAGACTCCCGATGTTGCTGAGGATTGGTTAGAGCGCATGGAGAGTTGTTTCCATGCATTTCAATGCACCGAAGAGCAGCAGATGGAGACCCTTGGTTTTCTTCTCGAGGGCCGTGCGCGCAAGTGGTGGCGATCGACTTCTGCGCCGATAGTCCAGGCTCAGGGTAGGGTGACTTGGGCCGAATTCCGTGCAGCTTTCATGCAGCTATATTTTCCTCCAGCCCTTCGTCAGGCAAAGACGATTGAACTTCTGAATCTTAAGCAGGGTAGTATGTCTGTTGATGCATATCAGCAGAAGTTCTTCGAGTTGTTACCCTTTGTTCTTCATATTAGTGGCAGTTCTGAGGCCAAGTATGACCATTTCCTTCAGGGTCTTAACCAGGAGATCTTTGATCGAGTCACTGTCTGCGATAATCCTACTTCTTATGATG